>NC_132850.1:61284701-61590096 GCF_048164855.1 Canis lupus baileyi | reverse complement strand
TAGGTGATATTAGGTGTCATGCTTTGTTATTTAATTAATTCTTTCTCAAGAAGACATAGAAAATAAAACAGGTTGTAATGAATACTATCTGCTTTTCACAAGAAAGGGACACTATTACCTTAAAGAATAGATTTTATAGTTAAGTGCAATTTAAGTTACTGCAGGAAATGTAATGCTCCCACCTAAATCTTAGGAGTACCACCAGGATCATTCTAGCTAAGCTGTATATTTCCATCCAGCTCAAACCACTTTTATGTTGACTCTATCAAAATATTTCCTTTTTTTTTAATTTATTTTTTTATTGGTGTTCAATTTACTAACATACAGAATAACACCCAGTGCCCGTCACCCATTCACTCCCACCCCCCGCCCTCCTCCCCTTCTACCACCCCTAGTTCGTTTCCCAGAGTTAGCAGTCTTTACGTTCTGTCTCCCTTTCTGATATTTCCCACACATTTCTTCCCCCTTCCCTTATTTTCCCTTTCACTATTATTTATATTCCCCAAATGAATGAGAACATATAATGTTTGTCCTTCTCCGACTGACTTACTTCACTCAGCATAATACCCTCCCTCCAGTTCCATCCACGTTGAAGCAAATGGTGGGTATTTGTCATTTCTAATGGCTGAGGAATATTCCATTGTATACATAAACCACATCTTCTTTATCCATTCATCTTTCATTGGACACCGAGGCTCCTTCCACAGTTTGGCTATCGTGGCCATTGCTGCTATAAACATCGGGGTGCAGGTGTCCCGGCGTTTCATTGCATTTGTATCTTTGGGGTAAATCCCCAACAGTGCAATTGCTGGGTCGTAGGGCAGGTATATTTTTAACTGTTTGAGGAACCTCCACACAGTTTTCCAGAGTGGCTGCACCAGTTCACATTCCCACCAACAGTGTATGAGGGTTCCCTTTTCTCCGCATCCTCTCCAACATTTGTTGTTTCCTGCCTTGTTAATTTTCCCCATTCTCACTGGTGTGAGGTGGTATCTCATTGTAGTTTTGATTTGTATTTCCCTGATGGCAAGTGATGCAGAGCATTTTCTCATATGCATGTTGGCCATGTCTATGTCTTCCTCTGTGAGATTTCTGTTCATGTCTTTTGCCCATTTCATGATTGGATTGTTTGTTTCTTTGGTGTTGAGTTTAATAAGTTCTTTATAGATCTTGGAAACTAGCCCTTTATCTGATATGTCATTTGCAAATATCTTCTCCCATTCTGTAGGTTGTCTTTGAGTTTTGTTGACTGTATCGTTTGCTGTGCAAAAGCTTCTTATCTTGATGAAGTCCCAATAGTTCATTTTTGCTTTTGTTTCTTTTGTCTTCGTGGATGTATCTTGCAAGAAGTTACTATGGCCGAGTTCAAAAAGGGTGTTGCCTGTGTTCTTCTCTAGGATTTTGATGGAATCTTGTCTCACATTTAGATCTTTCATCCATTTTGAGTTTATCTTTGTGTATGGTGAAAGAGAGTGGTCTAGTTTCATTCTTCTGCATGTGGATGTCCAATTTTCCCAGCACCATTTATTGAAGAGACTGTCTTTCTTCCAATGGATAGTCTTTCCTCCTTTATCGAATATTAGTTGCACATAAAGTTCAGGGTCCACTTCTGGATTCTCTATTCTGTTCCACTGATCTATGTGTCTGTTTTTGTGCCAGTACCACACTGTCTTGATGACCACAGCTTTGTAGTACAACCTGAAATCTGGCATTGTGATGCCCCCAGATATGGTTTTCTTTTTTAAAATTCCCCTGGCTATTCGGGGTCTTTTCTGATTCCACACAAATCTTAAAACAATTTGTTCTAACTCTCTGAAGAAAGTCCATGGTATTTTGATAGGGATTGCATTAAACGTGTATATTGCCCTGGGTAACATTGACATTTTCACAATATTAATTCTGCCAATCCATGAGCATGGAATATTTTTCCATCTCTTTGTGTCTTCCTCAATTTCTTTCAGAAGTGTTCTATAGTTTTGAGGGTATAGATCATTTACATCTTTGGTGAGGTTTATTCCTAGGTATCTTATGCTTTTGGGTGCAATTGTAAATGGGATTGACTCCTTAATTTCTCTTTCTTCAGTCTCATTGTTAGTGTATAGAAATGCCACTGACTTCTGGGCATTGATTTTGTATCCTGCCATGCTACCGAATTGCTGTATGAGTTCTAGCAATCTTGGGGTGGAGACTTTTGGGTTTTCTATGTAGAGTATCATGTCATCGGCGAAGAGGGAGAGTTTGACTTCTTCTTTGCCAATTTGAATGCCTTAATGTCTTTTTGTTGTCTGATTGCTGAGGCTAGGACTTCCAGTACTATGTTGAACAGCAGTGGTGAGAGTGGACATCCCTGTCTTGTTCCTGATCTTAGGGGAAAGGCTCCTAGTGCTTCCCCATTGAGAATGATATTTGCTGTGGGCTTTTCATAGATGGCTTTTAAGATGTCGAGGAATGTTCCCTCTATCCCTACAGTCTGAAGAGTTTTGATCAGGAATGGATGCTGTATTTTGTCAAATGCTTTCTCTGCATCCAATGAGAGGACCATATGGTTCTTGGTTTTTCTCTTGCTGATATGATGAATCACATTGATTGTTTTACGGGTGTTGAACCAGCCTTGTGTCCCAGGGATAAATCCTACTTGGTCATGGTGAATAATTTTCTTAATGTACTGTTGGATCCTATTGGCCAGTATCTTGTTGAGAATTTTTGCATCCATGTTCATCAGGGATATTGGTCTGTAATTCTCCTTTGTGGCGGGGTCTTTGTCTGGCTTTGGAATTAAGGTGATGCTGGCTTCATAGAACGAATTTGGAAGTACTCCATCTCTTTCTATCTTTCCAAACAGCTTTAGGAGAATAGGTATGGTTTCTTCTTTAAACGTTTGATAAAATTCCCCTGGGAAGCCATCTGGCCCTGGACTCTTGTGTCTTGGGAAGTTTTTGATGACTGCTTCAATTTCCTCCCTGGTTTTTGGCCTGTTCAGGTTTTCTATTTCTTCCTGTTCCAGTTTTGGTAGTTTGTGGCTTTCCAGGATATCAAAATATTTCCAAACATACATACATACGTATATTTTTTTTAATTTATTTAAAGATTTATTTATTTACTCATGAGCGACAGAAAGAGATAGAGAGAGGCAGAGACATAGGCAAAGGGAGAAGCAGGCTCCCAGCAGGGAGCCCGATATGGGACTCGATTCCGGACCCTGGAATCATGCCCTGAGCCAAAGGAAGATCCTCAACCGCTGAGCCACCAAGGTGTCCCTTCCCAAACATTTATAAGTCAAATCTATTTCTATTTTAGGATATATCTCATCTTACGTGTAATTAAAAACAAAGTAATCCCTTATAAAATATGCTTCTATGTCCAAAAATTCTGTCTCTCTATTTCTATGATTATCTTACTAAGATTTTTTGGGGGTTGATAGGCTTTATTATTTTTTAAAGATTTTATTTATGTATTTGACAGAGAGAGCACAAGCAGGGGGAGCAGCAGGCAGAGGAAGAGGGAGAAGCAGGCTCAGTCTCAGGACCCTGGGATCATGACCTGAACCTAAAGCAGATGCTCAACCTATTGAGCCACCCAGGTGCCCCATGGATTGATGGACTTAAACAGATGTCATCTGAATCTTTACCCTTCCATGTTACACATAATCTTTTATTTTAAACATTTATAAATATGAAATAACCTTGATAAGAAAACGTTAAGTCATTGAAATCAATTTTATGTTAACTTTTCAACCTATAGAATTATCTATCAAGCTATTCTTACTACTCTTTGAAAGCCAATTAATCTATCACCTTTTGTGGAAGTAGGGTAATATTTGCATATTTGTGATCAATGCATAAATCATGAATTCTGAAAGACTTCCAGTTATCTCTCTTGAAGACTAAATACATTGAGAGGAACAAATACACTTTTAGCAAAGTTGGTTAGCTATATTATTTCTCTGGCATCTAAATTAGTTCCGCTTCTGACTTCTGATTTCTGATTCTAGGGAAGGGAAATAATTTTTTGGTCTCTAATATCCCTTCATGTATTGGAAGATCACTTTAGGTCATGTCTCAGATTAATATCTGTATTTAATTTTCTGTTGCATTCCAGTGTCAGTCATCCTTTCCTTCAAATGTAATAGTGATTCTGGAATTACTGGAGTGATGAGTCGTGATGATTTTTCAGATCCCAGTTGGGTTTTGTGTCTTAGAGGGTCTGAGAAAATTCTGTCAGTTATGGAATAGAAGGAATATTTATTTCCTTGAGGAGACCACAGAGTTGTTTTTTCTAAAATCCCTTGGATTTATGCTAAACTAAACATTAAGTTACCTTAGGCTAGTGTGCATATAGCTGGGAACCTGGGATGAAGATAGAATTGGCAGAGGAATAAATTGATTGTAAACAAAGAATATAATTTTAATTGAATATGTAATTTTAATTGACTCAATGTGTTTTTATGACTTTCATCCATTGATGACTACTAGGAGAGCCTACATGAATCCTTTATCCTACCATCTGTTTCACTCTTCTCACTGATGGTACGTAGTACACATGGCCTGTATATGTTTTTATTTCTTCATATTCTTACACATAACAATTACAACTGCTTTGAAGAAGACTAGAAACTTTTTTCTAATTAAGAATATGATTATGGGGGCACTTGGGTAGCTTAGTTAGTTCAGCATCTAATCTAACTCTTGATTTCAGCTCAGGTCATGATCTCAGGGTCATGGGATGGAGTCCTGTGTTGGTTCTGCATGGAGTCTGCTTGAGGTTCCCCCTCCCTCTTCCACTGTCTTTCCTTCTTGCACTTTCTCTCTCAAATAGATAAATAAATCTAAAAAAAAAAGAATATGATTATGTTAATTCATTACACCATATCACTTTGAAATATTTATGTAATATTTTGTACACATAATATGGAATAGTTCTAGCCAATGCTAATAAAGAGGGAGAGAAAATATTTCCTCTAATCATAGAGATGTGGTTACTGACTCTTTTTTAGCATTCTTAAGTCTCCAAGATAGATAAAATCTTAGTAAATTGTCCAAAGCATCCAAATCCAATTGGGTAAGTTACTGTGTTTCATTTCTGAGTTGAAGTCATGTAGTAGCACCTCAAAGCATTTGTCTAACAATTTGTCTGCAGTTGCTAAGACATATTCACTTATCTCTTCATTAAATAAATATTTGTTACATACATACTGTGCTCCAGACATTGTAACGAGAGCTTTATTTTATAAACCTGCTAAGTTTTTAAGGTTAGTTTTCATATCATTATATACCTTCCATTTTGGAATTATTGTTATATTATTTACTTTCATATATTTCAGAGGTATATTCCTCCTCTCAAGTCACCATCCATCTTCCCAAAATTATATTAAGTGATATCCCTCTACGTTCACGATGGCAAATCATTAGCAGAGATTATTTGTGAGTTTTTGGTGATAATTGACATTCCTAATTAGTATTTTCTTTTTCACCTATTGTCTATTAATTCCTTAAACTCTAATGTGATGTGGTTGACTGACAAAAAATAGAGTATGAATTCTTCTGGGCTTACATATCGACTCTGCCACTTTTTAGCTATGTGGCTGCTCACCTGAAGATTTGGATTCTTAATGTGTAACATGGGCATGTGAAAGAGTTCAGTGAGATAATGTATGATATATAATCAACATTCAATAAATATCACTCTTAATAACTGGTATTTACAGTAGTGAAACACATTGAACTTTTCATGATTAAATGTGAAATATACTAATGAAGAGTCTAAGGTTACTATTGGCCATTTATATGTTCTTTAAAGAAAGCACATAATATTTTGAAGCAAAAATTTTAGTTCAGAAAAATCGTAATGTATTGTATTTTTCTAATGATAGTCACTTGAGAAGATCACCTCCATAGCAAGTGTGTAATTTTAGCTGGCATTCATAAAGTTCACATATCAGTCTTAGACATAGGAAATAGAGGTGTGCCCAGGTGTGTCAAATTGAACAAACGCTTGAAAAATGGAAGCATATTTAGAAAAAGAAAAGTTATTTTTTATCCTTTAGGACTAATGATGTTTAGCCTTTGATAAAATTATGTCTCAATCTTTAAAATGAGTCAGCAAAACATTATTTTGGAAGATTGTGCTTCATTTCCTTTTAATTGGCTTTTCCTTCTTTTCAGTTATTTTTGTCAACAGAAGTCATCAATTCCTTATAATAATTAAATTACTCGTCCTCATAAAATTTTTATGTAACTCATAGAACCAGGGTATTTGGCAAGATTTATGTTTTTCATAATTCAGTGTTTACCTGGCTTCAGTTGTATCCTGTTTTATCTCACTCCTATCCAGAAAAATGATGAGGAATATATAATCATAATAGTTTTATAAGGTTAAATTTGCACTAGAATTGTTTCAGGTATATTGAAAAAACCTCAGTTGGCATTTGTCTTTGAGAAATCTGTAATAACCATACTTTTCTTTAGGTGCCCAAGAGTTTTATTCTTGATAACTATGCATTATTTTTAATGCTCAAAAATTCTTACATTACAATATTCTTTCTTTAGTCTATGCCTTGATGTCAGTGAGAATTTGGCAAATAAAGTGACAAAAATGTACTTAAAGGAAATGTGCTACTGGTGAGAGTGTAATATAACTTGTTATTACTGTTCTGTACTGTTGGGTTGGAAAATATAATCCTCTTGTATCTGAGTAGTTTTATTTTTTTATCTTTAGCTCAATTATGTCACTATACATAGGTAAATAAGAGATTCTTCTAAAGTACATGGTTTTGAAAAAGCTGACAATCTCTTTTTACGTAAGAGCAAATTTAACTTGGACTAAATCTTTGTAATTTATTGCTTCTAAAAATCTCACAGAACTAATAGTTTTTTATTTTTCTAAGGATTTAAAATAAATTAGAAGTCAAAGCATATCTTAGATTGATACGAAGGCCTATATAAACAGTCTTGAGATACGAATTTTGTTGTGACTCAAATTATAGATCCACTTGCTGGAAAACATGCCAGTTGCTGGAAGTGGGTACAGCTTCAAGTTGGGGTGGTGCTGTGAAATGTACCATTGGACTTCAACAAAACAAAGCAGTGTATTTCTTTGGAGTCCTCCTTTTGCTGATTGCATCTATACTGTTTCCTTTGTAATAGCAAGGCGAATCCTTTGGCTGGCTGTTGTCCATTCTCTCATACCATTGTTGTCCCTTTATGAGCTAGGAATAGAGCCACCACACCAAGACTCACTCCTAAAATGCCCTTTTATTTATTTATTTTTAAAGATTTTATTTATTTGAGAGAGAGAGAGACAGGGAGACAGAGCAGGAGCAGGTTGAGAGGCAGAAGCCAACTCCCTGCTAAGCAGGGAGCCCAATGTGGGGCTTTGATCCCAGGACCCTGAGATCATGACCTGAGCGGAAGGCAGATGCTTAAACAACTGAGCCACCCGGGTGCCCCTTAAAATGCCCCTTTAGAAAGCGTATGGCAAGTGGATCACTAGCATATCAATTTAATTTTGTATGACACTTGGTCCAAGAGAAAGCCAACTGATTATTTAAATAAAAACTTTCAGTAACTTAAATTTTTTCTACACCCAACCTCGTCTGAATTTATTTCACCACCCCATAGACACCATAGCCAAGACTTTCTCATCTCTGACTCACTGCAGCTCCTCCTTTAGTTTTGAGAAGAGGCAGTAGAGGCATCCCATTGGTGACTTCTTTTATCCTTTTATAGTATAGCTATAAAAATATCATGTGTTCAAAGTGAGGGGAAGGAAGGAAGTATAGTAAATAGGGAGGCCTTCCCTGTCAAAACCACTGTTTTACATATCTTTTCTAGTGAGATATAGGAGAAAATATCTCAATACGTGCAAAGAGCTTTGAAATAGGAGATTCAGGGCAGAATCATGGCAACATGAGTTTTTAATGTCGATTCTAATTTGAGTCCTCCACATGGCTGGTGCTGATTTGTAGCAGTGATTTGTGAGGATGTGCTTCATTACAATCCTGTCTCTCCTCTGCTTAAAATGGATTGCAAGTCGGGATGAAGGCACCAAATTTGGCTAATTTCAGGAATGATCACATTGCTTGCTTCGTGGGTTTGAAAATGAGACACAATTTATGAATTGGACTATTTTTAACACATGCAATTTTTTTGCCATTACTCGTAACAAAGCAATAATATAATGCCCAGTTACTTGATGTCTTTTGTAGAGTGCCCTTCTAATAATTTGCCAAGTTAAAGTACAGATAATATTGGTATGTATGCTTTCCAGGAAATGTATATATTTTTTTTAATGAGGTGAAGATTTTATACTCCTTTTCTACTTTTTCTTTTTAATTTCTTATAAAATTGACATCCTCCAGATTATAAGCTAACTCAAAGCCATGTTGAATACCAAAGGTAGGGGAAGGGCAGATAATAATTATTATAAAGTTCTTTCCTATGTTGCTTCATTTACTATGCATTTTTTGGCAAAGTATACAATGGGGTTTATACATTGATATATTTAGGCTGATGAATAAGAAATGGAGCATCTGTTGCTAATATTCTAGAGGATAATTTGCTTCACTAATACATAATTTCATGCCTTGTGAAAAAGGGAGAAACTTTTGACTGCTGAAGGTGAAACGAGAAGATAGGATTCACTGGAGAAAAACAAACTTCCTGTTCTTTGGAGAATTTGACATTTACAGGGAATATGCATATGCATGGATGGGGAGGAGAAGCCTTTGGGGGAAGTAGCCTCCTGGGGCTGTTTTCATAATTTGGAAAACACAGATATGTGAATAAGTCGCCTTGCTGTGTTGGCAAGATAGACAAGATGACATACACAGACCGTAGTGAACAGGCCTACGTACATTTGCCAGCCAGATGGTACAAGACAGTTTATTAGGAGTGTTTTTAGATGATGTCTTCATTAGTCTTCTTAGTCAAGATGACTACTAATCTAGCTTGGCTCCAGTGGAGCCATGGATAAAATGTACCCATAGTGGGAAAAAACAAAGGCTAAACATATACATAGATAAGGGTCTACTGACCAGATTTCTTGGTAGCTCACAATGATAGTGAAAGACCCAAGATCTGGTTTCTGCATTATTCTGTGTGTGTGTGTGTGTGTGTGTGTGCACGTGCACGCCATGTGTGTGCATGCATGCTTTCAGGACTCGTAAACCAAGTTAGGAGACCTGGACAATATGAAAGGCATTTTTTTTTTTTTTGCCACAAAACTAAGAAGACACCTTGTGCTATGCTGTTAAGTGATGAGTAAAGGAACATTCACAAAACTATGTATAACTTCCCGCATTCTCCTGGAAAATCTCCCAGGATTCTGGCAAGTTTTTCTTCTTTGGAGAACTCAGTTTGTATCTATGGACAAGGAAGAACAGTATTTTTTTTAATTTAGGGATTTTTCATAAAAGTTCTTATTTTACAAAAGTCTTTCTTTGCTAAGTTATTCCAAGAAGTGCTTACATATTACAAAATAATATTGTTTTGTAATAAATTTATATAAAGTCAGTTAACAAAATCTGCTAGAATTATTATGTTATGTGCTTTTCTGCATCAGAAATATTACAATTTTGGGCAGTCCTGGTGGTGCAGCAGTTTAGCACTGCCTGCAGCCCAGGCCCAGGGCGTGATCCTGGAGACCCGGGATCAAGTCCCACATTGGGCTCCCTGCATGGAGCCTGCTTCTCCCTCTGCCTGTGTCTTGCCTCTCTCTCTCTCTCTCTCTGAATGAATAAATAAATAAATCTTAAAAAAAAGAAATATTACAATTTTGATAATTTAATCTATAAATAGTATTTCTCAGCTTGAAGATATTAATCTTTTTTGGCATTCTTAAATTACGATGATGTGAAAAATTTACCAATCATAACTGCTTTGACCTTTGTTCAGCAATTTTAAAAGTCTTTTTTTTTTCTGTGACTTGAGAATTTCACATATAATTCCCTGAGAATTTAGGTACTTCTCTGGTTTTCATGCTTTTAAAATATTTTTATCTTTTACTTTTGACTCTTCAGCTTGTGTTGCAAGAATACATATTTGACCATGATCAAAAAAAAAGAGAATGTGTATATAATAATGTACTATTGAACAGGATTCTTTGAAATCTATAGAACATAATGGAGAACAAATCTTAGGAGAAGCTTCTGGTTCACTAAAGGAAAATGAAGGAAGCGTTTCTTTGAAAATGTTTACCTAGTCTATGACTCAAAAAATTTCTTCTAGTGAAAATCTAGGCTCCATTTTCTCCCTCAACCCTGCCTGCTCTCATCTCTGTGAGAGTGGAAATACCGTCAGGATGTATTTTGATGTTGGAAAAGCTGGGAATCTGTCTTATTCCGTGTAGTCTCAGGACTACTTCTTCGTGTAACATAGCCACATGGCCTCTTAACCAGATGGCCAAAGTACGTACCTGTTGTCACAGGGCGAGGCTTCCAGGCCTTCTTAAGGCTTAGGTTGAGAAGTGGCAGTGTCAATTTTTTTTTATTTAAATTACTTTTTTTTAAGATTGTATTTATTTATTTGACAGAGAAGGAGAGAGAGAGCAAGAGAGAGAACAAGCAGGGAGGGCTGCAGGCAGAGGAAGAGGGAGGAGCAGACTCCCCACTGAGCAGGGAGCCTGACATGGGGCTTCCATCCCA
Organism: Canis lupus baileyi; assembly: GCF_048164855.1. Classification (NCBI taxonomy): domain Eukaryota; kingdom Metazoa; phylum Chordata; class Mammalia; order Carnivora; family Canidae; genus Canis; species Canis lupus. The sequence continues at coordinate 61,579,457 of NC_132850.1, read as the reverse complement.
GGACCCCAGGACCATGACCTGAGCCAAAGGTAGATACTCAACTGACTGAGCCCCCCGGGCACCCAGGCACAGTGTTAATTTAACTGAATTCTCATAGTGAGCCGTAGTGACAGCCCCAAATCAAGAGAATTAGATTATACTGGGGCATGAATACTAAGCTGTGGCTTATTTTGAGCAATGTATTAGATTACTACACTGGTATTATATCACCATTCACTCTTTCCATAGTAAAGTTGTAGAGTATGTGTGTTGTGAAATTCTATTTTATTTTGATAATGATCAAATTATGACTACTGGAAACTAGATAAATAGAAGTAGAAAAAAAAAAGATGAAATTCACCAAAAGGAAAACACATACAAATCCTTTTACAAATGAATGTAAATAATTAGGAAAGCTTCTAGATGAGAAGATTCACTGAATTGCCATGTTGGAAGCTCTTCCTGTTTTATTAAATTAGGAGTTTTATCAGGTCCTGGTAATATTTTCTTAGGTATCATTTCATAATGAATTTTTAAAGAGATTTTATTTATTCATTAGAGACACAGAGAGAGAGGCAGAGAGAGAGGCAGAGACACAGGCAGAGGGAGAAGCAGGTTCCCTGCGGGGAGCTCAATGTGGGACTTGATCCCGGGACCCGGGGTCACACCCTGAGCCAAAGACAGACGCTCAACTGATGAGCCACCCAGATGTCCCTTATAATGTATTTTATTAAAAATAAGAAGACACGTTGTCTAGACAAATACATTACAATAAAAAACTTGTACATATTTATTAACATTGTGAAGAATAGAGTTTCTATAATAGCACTGGCTGTGGCAGTCACTATAACTGTTGATTGCTTTTTGGTAAATAAGTATAATCATTGTGATCATTTGATTTCCATTTTGTTTTATTTAATTTTGGCTGATCTAACATATAATGATGTAACATATAATGTTAATATCATAATATAAAATATATTTTCTAGTGAAATAAGAAGCAAATACATAATGTGATAGGAACATAGACAAAAAGACCGGTTAAGTAGTTTCCAGAGAAATAAAAAAGGCCATAAAAAGATGTCTAACATCCTTAAAAAGAAAAGAAATGCAATATAAAGTAATAGTGGTGTACAATTTTTCATCCATAAAATTTACAAGGGTTTTAAGAAAATAGACCCATATTTTGGGTAGAGGGATTGTAAATGTGATTTCTAAACATCAACACAGAGTATTATACCCAGTGATAAACCAAAAAGATTTCTTATTAAAGAAGGTAATAGTCCTGACTAGTCTCTTAAATTAGTCCCTGAATTGTTAACTTCGGCATTAGTATTCATTTTTAGAAGTTCCATGTAGTTCATGTTCAAAAATGCTAAGTTATTTCCTATAGATTCCTTATTAAATGATGCTATTTATATTTTGTCTTTTATTTTTTGAAAATGGGAACTATAGTTTTAAATCTGTTTCTTTGAATTCTAATTTCTCATGTATTTCCAAGTCTTTTTCTGCTCTTTATTGTAGTTTTTGTGCATGGTTCCTTATTTCCTAATGGATGCACTTGACTTCATTATTTTTTCTTGATGACCTGCTCATTATTATTTTTTTAAGAAAATTAATTGTTGGAATTCTTTGAGTCCTAAAATGAAAGGTGTCTTTCTTCAAAGAGATACTTGTTCTCTCTCTGTTAAGCCCCTGGCTCACTACTCTGAAAGGATGGCCTCTTAGATCCCATCCGTGCTGTGGGGGCACACTCTGGCATTTGATGCTGTCCCCTACTCCTTGTAACTATTATCACAACAAAAGAATATACATCATAGTGACTTAGTTAATACTGTTCTGTATACTTGAAAGTTGCTAAGAGAGTAGATTTTTACATTGCTCAGCACACACACACACACACACAAATTGTAATTATGTGAAGTGATGGATGTGTTAATTAACCTTATGTGGTAATCATTTTGTGAAATATACATATTTTAAAAAGCATATATCATTCAATTTGGCAAATGCCATCAGGACAGAGTTCTAGCTTCCATTTAATGATCAGCATTCTAGCTATCACTCAGATTTTTGGCTTACATATCAGCTATTACTGCAATAATGCTGTGTAATAAATAATCACAGTAGTTCAGTGATAGACAAAAATATGGATATATTGCTGATATATCTGAGGCGGCTCTGAGAACCTGAGGGGCTTGCTTAAATGTGCAGGGGTCAGCTTCAGTCAGCAGAAGACGGCTACAGCTGGCATGACGGTGATTTGACACCACTTAGGATGGTCCTCATCCTCTCCCTGAGACGAGATAGGGCTAGCCTAGGCGCAGTCCTCTCCTGGCTCTCTCAAAGGTTATGAATGAAAAAACCCAAACGCCTAAGCACCTTGCAAGCTCCTGCTTTTGCAGCATGCTCACCAATATCCCATTGACTCAAAGCAAGCCACATGGTAAAACCAGAGGCAGAGTGGGAGGTCACTACACAACAAAGGGTAGGGATACACTTTAGATTGAAAAATGGGGGCTTTTTTTTTTTTTTTTTTTTACAATTTAGTGCAACTTAGTAATTTCTTATTACCTTGTCAGTTTTGTGATGCTGTTACAAAGTTTATTGTTTTTATATTTACCTAATATTTTTGCTGCTTTTGTTGGTTTAGATGGTTGAAATAGAGTAGCCTAAGAGAACAGAAGCTGTTTTCATTGATTTGTTTTTTAAAAAATATCTATAATTACTGATCTATTTTAACATTTTGAGGCAAGTGTTGTCAAATACAAAACACATAATTACAGTCATCATCACAAATGCATGAATAATTAATTGAACTAAACATTAATGTAATTTAGGGATGTGTTTGTTTTGTTTGTATAATCAGATGAAAGATTAAGTCTTTCACTTAATAATTGATTATATAGAATTATAAAATAATAAAATGAAGAAAAAATGACTCATACTACACTCTCTAAGAAATCACTACAGATAGATTTTTAAAAATAATTAGTGTTATTTATACTACATATAGTATTTCATTTCACTTCAGAACATTTTTTTTAGTTGATAAGTACTCCCATACTAATACTTTTAATGACTATGTTATTTTATTTTATTGTTTATCACAATTTATTCAGCCAAACTCTTATTTTTAGACAGGTTAGCTATATTTTTTCAATATTATAAATAATGCAGCAGGGGAATACTCATGTAGATTTTTATGTATTTTATGTTTATTTCTTTAGGATACATTATCTGTAATAAAATGAATTGATTGCAGTTTATGCCCATTTTCAGGGATGTGATACCTATTTCTTTTCTTTAAGAAGAAACAAAATATTATTTTTATTTATTTATTTATTTAACTTAAAAAAACTCCAGTGTAGTTAACATACGGTGTTATATTAGTTTCAGGTATACGATACAGTATTTCAATAATTTATTACTCAGTACTTCTCATAATAAGTGTACTTTTAATCCCCATCACCTATTTCACCATCTCCAGCCCACCTCTCCTCTGGTAACCATCAGTTTGTTCCCTATACTTAAGAGTCTGTTTTTTGGTTTGTCTCTCTTTTTTTTTCCCTTTGTTCTTTTGTTTTGTTTCTTAAATTCCACATATGAGTGAAACCATATGGTACTTTTTTTTTTTACTGGCTTCTTTGGCTTAGCTTTATACTCTCTAGATCCATCCATGTAGTTGCAAATAGCAAGATTTCATTCTATATTATTTATTAACAATATTCTATTATATATAATAGGGCACTATTATGCTGTATACATATATATATCTATATATATGTTATGCATATATAAGCTCTTTATTCATGCATCATTCAGTGGACATGGGTGCTTCCATATCTTGACTATTGTAAGTAATGTGGCAATAAGCCAGAGGGGTGCATGTATCGTTGAATCAGTGTTTTCTTTGAGTAAACACCCAGTAGTGCCATTACTGGATCTTTTGGTAGTTCTATTTTTACTTTTTGAGGAACCTCCATATTATCTTCCACAGTGGCTGCACCAGTTTGCATTCCCAACGGTGCATGAGGGTCCTTTTCCTCTACAGGAATGTGATAGGTATTTCTCTATTTGCCTCCAGAAAGAGGCAAATGTTTACCTGTTGCATGCTCCAGAAATGAATGAAGACCACTACAATGAGATCAAATTGAGGATATTTATTCCGAGCTTGCTGTATCAAAGGAGTCCGTCACTGTCACTTGCATTTGGTAGAGACTCAGAGGCCATCAGGCAAGATTCAGAGGCTGTCAGGCAAGTGGGAAAGCTTTATGGTGAAAGAAAAAGAAGGTTTACAGATATACTCTGATTGGAATTTATTGAAATGTGAAAGTTGGAGGCAAGCTAACTAGCAGCAGTGCATCTTATGTGATGGGTTTGGGGAGCATATTTAGTTTTCTCTAACTGGTTCTGTGTTGGAAGCAGGGGCAAAACAAAACAAAAGCCTAGAACAACGTGTGAGTTGTTGATCAAATTCTGACTGTTCCTGGGCCAGTTGATGGCAAAGGTTTGATTTTTTGACTTGTTTTTTGTAGAAATTATAGTGTGGCTTCCTGGACTTCTTATATTGAATTCTATTGCCATTAATGGTTTGGCTATTATTAATTTGTATATTCAGTCTTTCAATACCAAAAGAACCATCTAAGAACTAACTAAATGCTTAATTTACATTGTGATTTTATTTATTTCAAAAAAATCACTTTTAAATTAAATATTCGTGGAAGGCTTTGGCAAAATAATTGATCCATAGCAAAGTCTCAGCAAATACCAGCTAATATTATTTACTTATTTAAGTTTGACTTTCTAAAATAGTATATTAAGCATATTACCCCTTAAGCAAATTAATGGCATTTAATTTCCCATATGATTGCCTTATTCAGGCAGCTATAAGAGAATGTCATAGACTGGACGACTTATAAACAACAGAAATTTGTGTCTCAGTGTTCTGCAGACTGGGAAATCCAAGATCAAGGTATCGGCAGGCAGATTGTGTCTTGAGAGCCCACCTTTTGATTTTATAGAAATCCAGTTTTTTTTTTTAAGGCTTTATTTATTCATGAGAGACAGAGAGGGAGGGAGAGAGAGAGAGAAAGAGAGAGAGAGAGGCAGAGGGAGAAGCAGGCTCCATGCAGGGAGCCTGATGTGGGACTCCATCCCAGGTCTCCAGGATCACACCCTGGGCTGAAGGCGGCGCTAAACCGCTGAGCCACCCGGGCTGCCCTAGAAATCCAGTTTTTTGCTTTGTCCTCATACAGCAGAAAAGGCAAGGGATATTTCAGGAGTTTCTTATAAAAGGACACTAATCCCCTTCATAAGGGATCCAGCCATGGGATCTAATCACCTCCCAAAGGCCCCTTCTCTCAATACCATCACATTGGGGATTTAGGTTTCAATGTAAGACTTTTGGGAAGACACAACATTCAGGATAGCAAGGATAGGTGAAAATCTTTAGCTGATTCTCAAGACTTTCATATTCTGTCCCTAATGGTACATCCAGGAGTCACATGCCTATTCATAAACTCAATTCATAAGCCATAACTTATTTATGTCTGCACAAGTCACTGTATATTAAAGAAAGTTTGTTTCTGAATCTATTAGTTTTCCTTTTCCAAAATTCTTTTCTCCTTTTATATCTATTTGAGTTTTACAGTTCTTCAAAACTCACTAATTTTCTACCTCCTATATTAAGATTAGTTACCATCAGACTCTCTCCTATTTTTATTGCACTTGCTATCATGAGTACTAATTTGATATTGTATGCTAATTTATTCCTATCTTATATGACCAGTTCAATTATATGCAGAGGCAAACATTCTTACACAGCTTTATATCTTTTTATTGCTGAATGTAATAACTTCTATTAATAGGTACTCACATATTTCTTGATCAATTAATGTTTTCTTGTGAAACCAAGGATCTAGAGTGCTAATAAAGTTCTTTACTAGAGAAAATTACTTAGTTTCAGGATTTTAGTGTTCCCATTTTTGTAAAGGAGATAATGCTTTAAATTTCCTTTCAGAGAGATGAAAAAGAGAAATTTAAAGTTTATCTGTTTCTAGAGAAGGCATTATGTAACGAATAATAATGCTGGCAGGAAAACAGAACTAAGCATTGGAAAATAATAAAGCATTTATATTTGTTGTAGGAAACATATTATGACCTAATGTCAGCAGTTTCTATGTTTCTTGCTGCTTATCTTCTACAGTGTTTCAAATAGGGAAGAAGTCATGCCTTTTGTCTGTCAGAAATGACTTTTTCCCTCCAGATTTTGACTAGCTCAAGCTACAGAGCAAAAAAGCTTTTATTATTCCTCTTTCTGATTTCAGTTTTTTTTGAAGAAAATCTACAGATGATGGTCATATTGTTGGCGCTGGAATTATCTATTTGATATGAATTCCACTTTCTGGCAGGACTAAAAATTCATAAAATACAAAACGAAACATTTCTCTTTCAGATCAGAGTGGGGTATTTGGGAAGAAGAAGGTATAAAGTTTTATTTCATGTAGTGTATACTTGCAGTAGGAGCCAGAAATGCACAGCAGGGCGAGAAATTTTAAAAGCAAAATTTATCACTAAGAAGCTATGGATTGTCAGTAACAACCTGAGGAGATTTCTTACAGAAAAATACAAGAACAGCAAAGTGTTTCAAGTAATGGAACAAAATAAAACTTTAAATATTCATTATAACAAGTTGGATTAATTTAGGGGAAATATCATTGTCTGTGTTTGCTTTATTAACATAAATTTTTAAAAACATATTAAATAAAATAACAACCTCCCATTAAATGCAAGTGAGATTAATATAGTTTTATTCCTTGATGGATAAAGATGCTGTGTATTTTAAAAATGTTTAATATTTTCTTATATTTAAAACTACTGTATTTTAAATCAATATTAATTTTTGTTTTGAAAGGAATCAGAGAGAAAATATTTTTTTTTGGTGAATTGGAGGTTTATTTGTGAATACTGTATACCAAAAAACTCAACTGCTAGGGAAGAATTATATTTTCTTTTAAAATTGAAAAATACTATAAAGTTGAAGGTACTATTTAACTATTATTTTTACAAACTATATTATCATACAAAAGAACTAAGACATTAATGATTACTTTTTAAATTCTAAAGACAATCTATAGCTCAAAGATCAAAAAAGATACTTATATTATATAAATGGATATTTTTATATTACATAATTGGATATTTTAACAATGCATTGTGATGTTTGGCCTGGCATAGAGGGTTCTGACAGATTGCATTAAAAGTATTTAATTACTCACTAATATTCAGGAATAGAATTTACTTTGCACTTCCTAGAAACCTTTCCAAATGAAGTTACATAGTATAGAATTAAAATAAACATGTAATTTTTCATTAAAACCAGGACATTTTGAGGAGGAAATAGAGCACTGACTAATATGTTGGGCCAACTGGAGGAAATTTGGGCCATTCTAGGCAAATCAGAATATGTTGTCATCCTCTAAATAGTGCACATTGAACCCTTACCCACATCCCCAACTCACCAGGTTTTTCAATGAACTCTCCCTTTTGGTTTCATAGTCATGTATACATTTTAATATGATTCTCGATAAAGACCTTTTTATTTATCTTTTTTGTAGAGGGTGGAGGGGAAGACGGAGAGGGAGAGAGAGAGAATCTTAAGCAGGCTCCACATCCAGTGCAGAGCTCCATGTGGGGCTCAGTCTCACAACCCTGAGATCATGACCTGAGCTAAAATCAAGAATCCAATGCTTGACCAATGGAACCACTTTCCCAGGGTACACTAACACTGGATTTTATTAAAGGCCTCTATATATCACTTGTGTCATGAAAATGTTAAATATGATACATAACTCTTTTTTAATTTTTAGTTTTTTAATTTTTTTCATAACTTCTTTTTTTAAATGCTATTTTTCATGTTTGGAAGCAATGTTTGCAACAACTCACTTTCTCTGTGATGCTTACAGAGATGTAGAAATGTAGTTTAAATTTTAAGAATAATATCTATATTAAAAATATCTATATTATAAGAGTTCAAGATAAAATCTAGAAAAATTTGAGGACAATTAAAAAGACTCTAATTTTTGTCAAAATTAAGGGAAATAAAAAGGAACTAAGCTTATCCTATGTAAGGCTAAGATGATATAATCTTCACAGATGCCAAATTGAGCCTCTTGAGTACAAAGTTACTTTCTTCTTTTCCCATTCTCATTTCCAATTCCCATTTTCCCATTGAGAATACTTCAATAGGGGATCCCTGGGTGGCGCAGCGGTTTGGCGCCTGCCTTTGGCCCAGGGCACGATCCTGGAGACCCGGGATCGAATCCCACATCGGGCTCCCGGTGCATGGAGCCTGCTTCTCCCTCTGCCTGTGTCTCTGCGCCTCTCTCTCTCTGTGTGACTATCATAAATAAATAAAAAATTAAAAAAAAATTAAAAAAAAAAAAAAGAGAATACTTCAATAGACATATTCTAAAAAAAATTGAAGATGTAGGGGTAAATAGTTATATCCTAAGGTACTGAATGAAGTTTCATAAATGAATCAGTTATTCATATTTGGGGACACATGATGAATTGAAGAATTGAAAGACCAAGTAGGGAAGGTTGGAATTCAGAAACAAAGTACCCAAATAATATGACAGTTTTTAAAAGAAAATACTAAAAAAATAGCTTGTGAACAGGTAGAAATAATAGCATTGCGAGTGGGAACCAACGAAATACTGACATGAATGTCTTATGATTAATTAGTTCCTTTTTGTCTTTCTTTGTTATTCAACTTGTAACTTACTGGACTGTTGTAAACATAGAAAGACCAGTCATCTTTTAGATAAAGTCTATTATGATGACTTTACAGAGTGTGCAGTGATAGGTTAGTTGTTTGAATTTGTAAGTGATAGAAAAACCACTGCCAAAGAGTATTGATTAATAAATTGATGTAAATTTTAGGACCATCCTTTAGCAAGATGTAACTTGTCTCTTCAAAATTTTTGTAAGCAATAATATGGGCAGGAGATTATTAAAACACATCTATCAAATCAGAATGTGATACATAATTGAAAAAGATAAAATACACGGTTTAGGAGAAATGTGGGGAAGAGTATCTCCAGTGGTGCATATAGAATTCATCTTTAGATAATTTTAGCTATTTAGGTTGAGTGGAAATTTATCTTCTTGTAACTTTTACTTTTCTCTGTCTTTATGCCTTGGGAACTGTAAAGTATTTTGAATCTTTTTTTTTCTAAATAAAAACTATTCAGTTATTTGAAAGCTCTCATGATTATATTGGTAAAAATCCTCAATTTTTCCAATTACTTGTCCAATGACATGATTTTGCATTGTATACAGTATTTGTTATTACTATTGGTCAGAGGATATTTTTATACACTTTATCACATCTTATTCCAGGATAATAACTAAGAAATATTATCTGATAAAATTAGCATGGTATGTGATTGTCATCTCCCTTTTTTGAGATTCGATTTCCTGTTAATATAGCTGGAAAGCATACCAAAAAGTGAGAGATCACTATCTATTAAATTTTCCAACGTATTTTTTAGTGTAAGCTTATTCTAAACTAATGTTTATATAATTTGTAGTAAGATTAAAGTGCAGGTCCTTAGCTAAATTCTTGTACTTTTATGCTATACTAGCTAACCTAGTATCAAAATACGGATATTTTGGGAGAAAAAGAGACTGTACTTCATTTAAAAATCTCTGTTTTTATTTGTACAAAACTATGATATAGATAGAATGTGACCCAGAAACAGAGCTAAAATTTGATTTTGCAAATTGATTTATATTCTAAATTATCTGGTTTGTTTTAGAATTTTCATCCTACACATTAGAAAGCTGAGACACAAAGAGGATAAACAGCTTGACAATGTTTATGTCAATACTAAGTGGCAGGCCTGAGAATCAATTAAAAGGGTTATTTACGTACCTACATCTGTGAACTTGTTGCAAAATATTTTGTTGATTTAATTCTGTCCATCTTTTTTTTTATTTTTTTATTTTTATTTTTTTATTTTAAATTTTTTTTTTTTTTTTTTTTTTTTTTTTTTTTTTATGATAGTCACAGAGAGAGAGAGGCAGAGACACAGGCAGAGGGAGAAGCAGGCTCCATGCACCGGGAGCCTGATGTGGGATTCAATCCCGGGTCTCCAGGATCGCGCCCTGGGCCAAAGGCAGGCGCCAAACCGCTGCGCCACCCAGGGATCCCTAATTCTGTCCATCTTGATGATAAATGTTAAGGCCACATTTTACTATCAAATTTTCATTAATTTAAAACAAGTATACAATTGAAAGTCATAAGATAACACAAATTTGTGAGTTTCACATAGTATGACGTTTAGGATAGATTTCATTGATAGGAACTAACAAAAGTGAACCAGCCATCATGATTATGGACATCTGTATTTATTTATATAGGTCAGTGTTGATTGGAAAACATAAAATTAGTGTAACGAAGCTTGCATGTTGTTTAATGCTATTTTTATTGCTAAGCTTGATGCTACACAAAAGCTGCAATGCCTCTCACATAGCCAGGACTTTTTCCCAATAAATTATATAATGCCAAGAAAGTTGAAGCATGTTTTATTTATCCATCCTAAAAGTGTACCAATCATGTAGAATTTTTATTGTGATTTTGAAAAGGCTAAAACAGTAACAAAGCTTGACTTGGTCTCAACCCAAAAACCTTGTCTTGGAGCATCCAGAATTGCTTATCACATTGCTAAGAGAAAGAACCCATACACGTTGGAAGGCACGTGGGGAAGCTATGTTCTGGAGATGTCAGGTTGGTTTATGAGGAAGCAATCTGAATCGGTGCCTCTATAACAGGACATTTTTTCTATCAGAGTCACTGATAATTCTTTTAATATTTTGAAGCAAATGATGGAGGAATTGGCAGCTCTAATTTCCTTTCAATATACAACGAAGTGAAGCTGCTGCTTCTGTTCTTTCAATACAACCAGCTCTAATGTTCAAGCATCAGCTATCAGTAAGGAATTCCTATTCTATGAGCCCCTTTTGCAAACCACTAAGGCCATCATTATCTTCAGATGGTAAAATATCTATGCCAAGCCAGATGTCAACTGGAAAGAAATTCTTGTTACTCTGCATAGATGGAGCACCTGCACTTTTTGGCAACATATCTGAATTTAACTTAAAGAAAGAAGCTCAGCAGGCATCATGGTGACTCATTGGTTTCTATATTGTGGATATTTGCATCAAAGATTTTGACAGCTATCCCAAACCGATCTCTTGCATTGCTCTGTTGTCAGTTTCATCAGAGACAGGGGTCCGAACAACCAGCTTTTCAAGAGGTTTATTTTAAAATCAAGAAATGGAATAAAACATGAGGTTCCTTTTAACTATATTAGTGAACATTCGCTTTCAGTGGATATGTCTCAAAAAGATCGACAAGACTTGTGGTGAGCATCCCATAATGTATAGAGATGTGGAATCACGATGTTCTACACCTCATACGAATTAACATTGTTCATCAACTATACTCCAAAACAAAATTTAAACTCAAATTTAAGGGCAACTGGGTGGCTCAGTTGGTTAAGTGTCTACCTTCGGCTCAGGTCATGATCTTGGGGTCCTGGGATCAAGCCCTGCATCAGGCTCCCTGCTCAGCAGGGAGTGTGCTTCTCCCACTTCCTCTGCCTGCCACTCCCCCTACTCATACTCTCTTTCTCTCTCCCTCTCAACTAAATAAAAAGTCTTTAAATTGAAATTTAAAAGTTGATTACATTTTAGCCATTTCTTTGAGGGAAAATAATTGCCTTTGTCAGCTAAGGTTACGCTTGACTACACGTAACAGGGGGAATACAGTGTTACTTAAAGATAGAAGCTTCTACGTCCCTCTCACATAAAGAGAGTCCAGATATAGATAGTCCGAGGGTCATGGCATTTCCATCACGGATCTAGGCTGTTGTCTTCCTTCTTCTCGGCCTTAGCCCATTGTTTCTATCCTTACAGCTACCTCATAAACCAAGATGGTTGCTTCATGTTCGAGTTATCATTCTCCACGAAAGATGAAAGACAAATGGGCATTTTTTTTTCTTCAGCTACATCAATGCAACTTTCTTGGAAATCCTATACAACATACATATTTATATGTCCCCGGCCAGAATTCAGTCCTGACCATATCCAGTTATAAGGGAGACTGGAAAATCTAATCTGAATCATATGATAATGTATCTAGAGAAATAGCTAGTTGAAAGTAAATGAAAAGTAAAAATGGAAGAAATGGAAGTAGAAATGAAGATGGGATAAGCAATTGCAGTTTCTACCAGTTGACTTAGAAAAATTATTTGGATGTGTTTCTTTTTACTTGACTTAATTGATGGATGTTCTGGCGATAGGAATAAGTTAATGCTTTTCAATCAAGGCACTGCAGTCGTCATTATAATTATTAAGACAAAGGTATGAGTAAGGCCAGCTATATAATTCGTGGGGCCCCCTGCAATATGAAAATGTAGGCTTTCTGGTCAAAAGCAGGAAAAAAGCTTTTTGTTTTCATTTGCAGTCTCTCTCTTGAAATGTCACGGTGTTTTTATTTGCTGTTTAATGTCATATCCTCTCAGACAGAGAGATGCTCCTGGGGTGAGTACCAAATTCATAGTGCTTGGGTCACCACTCTGCAGCTCCACACAAACCTCCCACTTTCACATGTAGACCCGTGCTGGGGACAGGGTGGCTGCAGACACTTATCAGTGTGGGAGAGAGAGGTTGAGAATCTGTCTGCCTTAGGGAGACTGGGAGGGAGCAGAATGAAGGGTCATATGGAAGCCGAGGCCCCAAGCCCCCTGGCACTTGCCCCACTGTCCCATCAGACTTCACTAACAAAACACAAATTAAAGATAATATTGTTAGTAGCTTCACCCATTTCCAAACTGTTCACTTAGAGTAACAGATTGGGGAGAAGAACTCATATAACCAGGACTCGCTTTATGGGATTATTTATCAGTACAACTGCACAGGGCTTCATATTCGGAAGGAAACTCCACTGCATGGCACATGGAGACTAAACCTTTGTGGCTGCCATCTCAAAATTCTTAACAATATTATCTGGTTTGGTTTAGTTTTGGATTTTCCAGAGACAAACCTTGACAAGAATGTTCCTGTGAAGGTGATTCATTAGGAAGTCTTTCCAGAAAAGCTCAGTAGGAGAATGGAGAAGTGGAGCAGGAAGTGCAGGAACCCAAGTGGGATTCTAAAATGTCTCCTGGGAACTTAGCTTCAAGTGCTCAGGAGATCTCTTCAGCCAGTGTAGGTCACTAGGTCACACATCTGAGTTGTCCTGCAGTGGTAGGAGAGCTGGATTATCTATAGCTCCATACCTGCAGTTGAAAGGTAGCCTCAGGAAGAAGTTCCCAGGTACTGTTCCCCCAGTAGCATGCAGCCCACATCAACTGGGGCAGTCTGAAGGGAGCCCTTTGATAAGGAAATGGAGGTACCAGTTGTAGGAGACCGAGCACGCAGAGTCTGAGCATTGTTGCACTACGGAATGGTAAAAGGGACAGGGGATGTGGCCTAAGCACCGCGAGCATGTGCTGTACTAACTATCCAAAACTGAAAGGCTAGTTCTGTGGGTTACAGTTGGACATTTTCTATTTTTTGTTTTTTTTTTCCCTGTTGCTAATATTCATAGACAGTTGGAAACATTGTGAAGTTCTCTGAAAGTTACTCCTGCAAGGTTGAGGTTTGCACCTTGTCTTGGTGACGAAGATGAGCAACATCAGTAATGCAGACTGGACTAAAGAAGAACAGATTTTAGTTGAACAAAAAGCTAACAGTCACTTCTAACATTCACAGATCTTCAAAAAATCAGGTCCTTCATGTTAGAAGCCACATCGGGCAGAGTTGATAATGGGGATATAAAATAAAGCTGATGGAGAGTGTGGCATGCATATGTATATGTGAATTCTTCTATAAAGTAACTATAAATTTAATCAAGTTTCAAAGCAGTAGTCCCCACAGGACCATTACTCTGGGACTGGATTCTTTTCCCTAATCCATGCTACTACTTACTTAGCATACATTAAACCCAAAAGAAGAATGTTTAAGTTGACTAAAAGTTCAGTTTTAATTTACATGTGTCTATAATTACAATTCATTTTACTTATTTATCCATCTGCTAAATATTTGTTTAGTACTTAGTGCCTGTGTTCTGGCAGAAGAGGGCTCAGTGAAGATATTCTTGACCACCCACACCAAAGGGCTTTCCCAACTCTAATGTCTTATCACTTTATCCAGGGTTATTTCCTTAATTGCAGTTTTCACTAAGTTACTGTCCCTTTTTTATTTGCCCACTTATTTATTTCTTTATTCTTTTATTTTTTATAACCCCCACCATATTGATTAGAGGACTGGATTAGAATACCCAAAATAACTTGCAACATTCATATTACATGATGCTATAAAAAATATTTTTTTAAACGATTAGAGACATTCCAAATCAAGATGGGCTTCTTCATAACATAGTTGTTTATTACTACTGTGCTCTCCCATCTTGGTGTCAGGAGCTGACGTGGGTCTGGGATCTTATCTTGCATAAAAGATAGCAAGTTAGCCTGCAAACTTCACAGATCCTGAGAGAAGACACAGGCCTTTGGGTCATCGTGCCTGGCACAAAGGCAGAATAAGCTTCAGCTGCATCAGTTACTCTTTCTTTACAAGTTTCTGAGAGTGATGAGGAGCAGCCCAGTTGCATGCTATGCAGGGAGTAAGTCTTTGTCACAGCCAAGGAACCCTAAATTTCAGAAACTTTTAATCTTCTAAGGGACTGCTGATAGGCCTATTCAATCTTTGCCCAGGAGGAGGACATTATCTTTATTATCCTGATTCGAAAGAGACACAGTCTCTAACTTCTAAGCCCGTCTGCTATGCAAACATCCTTGAAGAGATAATAGAAAATAAAACAAAAAAAAAAAAAGCTGTCACAATATGTATAGAAACACACCTCAGAGGAGTTGTCTCAGAACACTAGTGCTAATTTTCCGTGTGTGTGTGTGTGTGTGTGTGTGTTTAGTAGAAATAAGCAAGCATTGTCATTTGACTTATTTAACTTCTGTTATTTATTGTCTGGAGGTCAGAGTATTATGTATGTATCTTGATGTATTCAATATCTGAAATATCATTGTGTACTATTTCCTTTCCTTGGATGCAAATAAAAATTCTTTTGCATTTTGAGAGGGTTATGTGGGTAAAAGCAGAAGTGCCCTGTAGCCTAAAGTATTAGAATTTCTTCCTTATGTTGAAGGAAGCCGGCTAATTTTCTACAAATTCTGTATTGTCTCTAAACTTTTGTGGTCTTAATGCATTCTGTGTTTTGTTTTCCCCTCAGCACTAGGAGTAACATGGCAATTAAGTATCTGGACTATGGGATTAGATCTAAGGCAAATGCTGACTCTGCCAGTTACTAGTTATATGTTCTTGGGAAAGTTAGTTACCCTCTGTAAGTCATGGGTACCTTTTCTAGTAAGGGAGGAAATAGTTAGAGCGATCTCATCAAATTTTGAGATTTGGTAAAACATCTGACATGTTAACATGCAAAATGCCACCTATTATAACAAATCTAATTTGGGAAATATAGAAAAGCATGATAGGTTTATGTTTCATAGTTTTGTTTTTTTTTCCCCCACTAGGAAAAAACACTATTAACATTCTGGTTTATCCACTGCAGGAACATAAACACACACACACACACACACACACACACACCCCTCACATATGGAGTCTGTCATATATATTTATGTTCTAAACTGCCCTTCCTTCTTAAAAGTATGTCAGGTACATTTCTTTTTTAAAATTTTATTTATTTATTCCTGAGAGACACAGAGAGAGAGAGAGGCAGAGACACAGGTAGAGAGAGAGGCAGGCCCCATGCAGGGAGCCTGATATGGGACTCGATCCCGAGTCGAGACTCCAGGATCACGCCTTGGGCCGAAGGCAGGCGCTCAACCACTGAGCCACCCAGGCATCCCATGTCAGGTTCATTTCTCAAATTGGCTAAATATTCTATAAAAGACATGCTTATCTGTGGCTGTACAGTATTATATCATGCAGATATACTATAACTCAAGCAATGCATATACATTTTTATATATACCTCTGAGATGAACATCATTATATATAAGATAAGATCCAAGGAGGAGAATTGGAAGGCCGAAAGGAGTGAGCATATTAAAATCTTTTGAGACATGGTACCAAATCGATCTCCAGGGTTCAGCAAAATGGTGATAGAATCTGCCGTTTTAAAAGAATTACTCGGGTTGCTGTGTAGTAATCGAAGGCAAGGGAGGAAGTGGGGGTGTGAGTTAGAATAATACATGTCGAACTTTAGGGTGTCTATGATCGCACGGGGACACCATTCAAGTGCAGATGCTAATTCAGTGGTCTGCAGTGGGCCTGTGACCCCACACGTCCAGCAATGTTGCAGATGATGTGGATGCTGTCTGCTGATCTGTGGACCATTTTTGAATAACAGGAAGCTAAAGGACAATTTCAGTAATTGAGTTGGGAGATCATGGTGGCTTAGATGAGAACATAGCAATGGAAATGTGGAGGTTTGGTGTATTTTAAAGGTAAAGCAAATCTAATCTTTAATAGCCATTTCTCTCTAGCCCAGTTAATTAACCTCTCTGATCCTCAGTATCATAATTTGTGAAAAATGGACTATGATACATATGACCAAGATTGTTGTAATAAACCAGAAAATGTTTTATGAGTAACTTTTTCTATTTAATACTTTGGACTCTTGCTGTTAATTAATAGTCAAAACATATTAGCTTTTAATAGCATATTTACTCTCTAGAAATTTTTGGTAAGAGAATTTTATAGAATTGGTTTTTTGATGCTTTTTTTTTTCTCCTAATCTCTAGATTAGGGGTAGATGAGATAAGTAAAGGTATATAAAATCTTTTGTAAAGGCAGCTAACAGATAATAAGATTTATCCTACTTAAGGAAAAGAAGATGAAACATTTTACTCTGACAATTAATTCTAGACAGATATCTTCAGTCATTCATTTGTACTAGTTGAAATATTCTAATGGGAAAAATAACTGAGACAAAACTTCCAAAGAATTGAAAAGGTTTTTTTTTTTTTTTTAAAGATTTTGAAGCTTGGGATCCCTGGGTGGCGCAGCGGTTTGGCTCCTGCCTTTGGCCCAGGGCTCGATCCTGGAGACCTGGGATCGAATCCCACGTCGGGCTCCCGGTGCATGGAGCCTGCTTCTCCCTCTGCCTGTGTCTCTGCCTCTCTCTCTCTCTCTCTCTCTGTGACTATCATAAATAAATAAAAATTAAAAAAAAAAATAAAGATTTTGAAGCTTGAAGCCACAATGCTAAGAGCTGGATAAATTGAGATTTGCAAATTTTTAAATGTCAAAGGCAAAACTTTTAAGGAAAACAGTTTCAATGTTATTACTGGGTAGGAATGAGATGAGCAAACTGAAGTAAAAAAGGAGACGGGATTTTGATGGATCACAAAGACAATAAGATATATGAAAGAGAAAACTGGAGTCATACTGCATTTCTTAAAAGTGCAAATTAGTTTTTTACTACGTTGCTTTCTTAAAGAACATTAAAAACTGAACACAAGATAAGGTCAAACAATTTGTCCAAGGCCTAGCAGATGACCTTTGGTTTTCTTCGAGGTCTTGCATTTTTTTTTTTAGAAGTGTTCAGAAAAAGGAGCTGGCAGGTGATATGAAAGTGTAGTTTAGATGGTTTGATTAAAGTCTTTGTTGTTTAAATCCTCTCTAAAGTCATCAGTCATCACTTATTTTGGTTCATTAGCTTTTCTTCTACATAGAATAAGCTATATTTCATATTCTTGAGTTTTAATTTGGTACTGAGCAGTGATGTGCTTTATGGATTAGTTTAGAATAATTTACAATATTTGGAATCAACATTTATGAGATAAGTGTTGTATTTGATGGAAATGCCTAATAGATTTTAAGTGTGAATCAGAGGGGCACCTGGGTGGCTCTGTCAGTTAAGAAGCATCCAACTCTTGATTTCAGCTCAGGTCATGATCTCAGGGTTGTGAGATCAAGACCATTTTCAAGCTCTGTGCTGGGCATGGAGACTGCTTAAGATTCTCACTCTTAAGCACTGGGAGTTACGCTATATGTTGGCAAATTGAATTTAAAAGAAAAAAAGATTCTCATTTTTCCTCTGCCTCTCCCCTTCTCTCTGTCTCTCCCCATCTCTTAAAAAATATATATAGTGTACACAGAAATAAAAGTATAAATGTGTTTAAGCTTAGTTTTAAAATTTTCTGTTTATAAAATCAAAACTGAGGAATAATATGTTTTTCAGATGATTTGGGAATTTGACACCTGATAGAAGACCAGGGACATTTTTTTTTCAATTTCATTTTTATTAACATGATGTTGTATTTCATATCTATTGAGACTTTTGTTTTGTTTTGGCTTTTTCCTTTCCTTGTTTTGGTAGAAAAAAACAAAATATGTTAATTGTCATAACCATTTTTAGAGAATTTCGGATGTAATACATACTGTCCTGGGAAAGAAAATGGTGATATAGAAGGAAAAAATAATACTCTCTTTTAGGAGCTACAAGTCTAAATTGGGAGATAAGGTAAATGAGAAAAGATACTTACAAATACAAGACACTAACCATTTGCCCACAGAGGATTTGTATAATATGAACATCGGAATTTATCCAATTAGAAATTTCTTTAGGCCTAGATGGTCAAGGATGAAATTTTTTTTTTTTTTTTTTTTTTTTTTTTTTTTTTTTTTTAGGATTTAAGCTAAGCCATGAAGGATGGCTATGATTTTATTCAGCAGAAATGGCCCACAAATATCTTTCTGGAAGATACATATATGTTCAGAAAACCAAAAAGCAAGAACAGATTAGACTTAGAATATCTATGTGGTCACATGGAGGGTGAGCACAGTAGTAAAACCTGCAACATTAAGTAGGGATATGTCACTATATTAGTTTTCTGTTGCTGCCATAGCAAATTACTAAAATGTAGTGGCTTAAAATCATTTGTTTATTAACTTGTAGTTCAGCAGGTGTTGGTCAGCCTAGGCTCATATCCCAAGGTTCTGGAAGAGAGTCTGCTCCCGGTCATTCAGGGCTCCCATTGTCATTTCCTTTGGTTGTAGGACTGAGGTCGCTGTTTCCATGCTGCCTGACAGCTAAAGGCCATTCTCCGCTTTATTGACGTCCTCTGGCAGGACTCTATTTACGTGGATGTCATTAGGATCAGAAGTAGAGTGACCAAATAAGTGTTTTAAGAAAATTAAGTGGGCTATGCTTAAAAGCAAATTTCCTTTATTTCAAATATATGTTTGTTTATTTATAGATTTTATTTATTTATTTATTCATGAGAGACACAGAGAGAGAGAGGGGCAGAGACACAAGCAGAGGGAGAAGCAGGCTCCCTTCAGGGAGCCCGATGTGGGATTCGATCCCGAGTCTCCAGGATCACGCCCTGGGCTGAAGGCAGACACTCAACCACTGAGCCATCCAGGCGTTCCATGTGTATTTATATTTAATAACATTTATGAAGACTTACTTTTCTTTGGGGAATATTCATTTATTTTATATAATTAAGTTTGTGGTAGTGATTTTGTCCTGAGGTTTAAACTCTAATAAAACATATTTTTAAAGTCTTTTTATAAAAATATTAATCTGTATTTAACATGAATTTCCCTTTTCTTCATCAAGCTATCCCTTTCTCTTAAAGAAATCTGAAAGCATTTTCTCTCCCATAAATTTTTTTTCTGTGAGCTTTCATCAGAGTAACTGACTGCTTTCTTTCTCCATGTAGATGGTCATATTGGTCATATTTCTACAGTTTCTTTTACTAATCCTCATACTAATTATGTAATTCAATTTTCTTTGCACTCATAGATTACATTGGTGTCTTGAAAATATTGTTCTTTATGTTGACTGACGTATTTCAGGATCTAATATATTTATTTTTATTAATATGTCTTATCTTGAATTATAAACTCATTATAGGATAAAGGTGATATTTCTGCTAATAAGCTACACTTTTTAGGGTAGAGCAAAGACATATTAAGCATTTAATGACTTATTTTGGTGGGAAAGATTCAAACTATTATATTCATATTGGTCATTTAAGATATACGAATAATTAATGTCAGATAATACTCTGAAATAGTGCTTATAATTGGAAAAATCTTCACTGTCTGCATCAATTAATCAAAAACTGGAAAAGAGCACCTATTATGTATTGGGAGACAATTCTCCATGGGTCTTTTGTGTGTCTGCACATCTTGTGAACAGAGGCACTGACAGCTTTTGTTCTGGATGGTCTTTTTAAGAATATTTCCAAGAGAAACAGACCTGGAAAATTAGAAATATTGTCTCTTCCGGAAAAGAAGGAAGATTTGTTGGCTGTCCATATAAAAATATGTTGCTCTGGGGCAAAGGCTCATTATAAAACATTAAGATTGAGATTCCTCTCCTGGAAAGCAACCCACTGCATATGCAGATGTCACCTCTCTATGTCAATATGTGATAATTGGGGTGTGGGGAACTGGGGCAAGAAAATGATCATATTTTGGCCAGTGCTATTGCTGTGGGTAATTAGCTGCTTTCCTCTCTGACTCAGGAATTCTGTGTTTCCTCAGCATCTGCGAAACTGAGGCAACCTAGCTTGCGAGCTTGCGAATAGAGTAAGATCCCAGACCCTTCCTAGTTCTTGACATTATGTTTCAGATATTTTGCTGCATGTATAAAATAGAATAAACTATATTTTTGCCCTCATGTAGTTAATAATCCATCTGGGCTTGTATTTTTTTTTTAATTTTTATTTATTTATGATAGTCACAGAGAGAAAGAGGCAGAGACACAGGCAGAGGGAGAAGCAGGCTCCATGCACCAGGAGCCCGACGTGGGATTCGATCCCGGGTCTCCAGGATTGAGCCCTGGGCCAAAGGCAGGCGCCAAACCGCTGCGCCACCCAGGGATCCCGGTCTGGGCTTGTATTTGATACAATAATGACAGAAGAAAAAAATTATGAGGAGGAAGTTTATTACAGGACCAACTATTCTTTTAACTGTTAGTCCAGTATATTTCCCTTTTTTAAAACTAAGCCACAATACTTTCATCAGTGTAATTCCATTATTTCTGCATAAGCAAAAAAGCTTGACTAAATTTCACATAACCCTAAAAATTTGTTGAGAATATTAATTTAAAAGTAATCAAAGTTGCACTCACTTAGAAACTTTAAAATCTTTTAGAGTCTTTGTTTTTCATTGTTGTTTTTTGTTTGTTTAGTTAGTTGATTGGGTTCTTTTTGAGATTTGTAGGAATACTTTGATTTTTGCTTTTAATTTTCATACAGTATATTAACTCTGTGTGTGTGTATGTGGTGCATGTGCATGTCTGTGACCTTTGGTATTTGTAAGCAGAACTACATCAGTTCTATAATCCCCCAAACTGCTAGAGGGTCCTTATTTTTTTAATTATTTTTTTAAGTTTTTGAAGATTTTATTTATTCATGAGAGAGAGAGAGAGAGAGAGAGAGAGGCAGAGACACAGGCAGAGGGAGAAGCAGGCTCCATGCCGGGAGCCTGATGTGGGACTCAATCCCGGGACTCCAGGATCACATCCTGGGCCGAAGGCGGGCGCTAAACCGCTGAGCCACCCAGAGATCCTCAAGGGTCCTTATTTTAATTTCCATTTCCTTCATTACTGTAAAGGTTATCTTTTCTTGTATTTCCTGATCACTGCCCCTCCTGCTTGAGTGCCTCTATACCAAATGAGTAAGGATTCATATTCTAATTAAAATAAATCATTTCATGAGAGGTGAGGTTAGACTCAGGCAACGGATGGCGCATGCCTGGAATCAGGCCTCAGAATCTCCCTAATAGCCTTCCTCCCTCTGTCCTCCTCAAACCACTTTAGGGTGTCCTTTTTTAAAAAAATTAAATATTACTTTCTCTCCCGATCCTAAAATAACTACCACAGGATTGTCGTCTGGAAGTACAAAGGGAACAGAGGAACTGAGATTTTAAAATGGAACATTATATGTTCTCATTCATTTGGGGAATATAAATAATAGTGAAAGGGAAAATAAGGGAAGGGAGAAGAAATGTGTGGGAAATATCAGAAAGGGAGACAGAACGTAAAGACTGCTAACTCTGGGAAACGAACTAGGGGTGGTAGAAGGGGAGGAGGGCGGGGGGTGGGAGTGAATGGGTGACGGGCACTGGGTGTTATTCTGTATGTTAGTAAATTGAACGCCAATAAAAAAAAATAAATAAATAAAAAAATAAAATGGAACTGAGGTTTTAGTGATCAGGACTCTTTAGGCCAGTGGTTCCCAAACCTTAGCCTACATTAGAATCACTAATCATAATCACTATTCATCATAATCACAATTCAATCACTAACTGATTGAATCAATCAATCAATTTATCAATATAAAAACATTGATTGCTGGGTTCCACCTCCATAGTTTCTGACTCAGTGTATCAAAATCAGAATTAGCGTTCATAATAAGTTCCCAGGTGATACTGATGCTGCTGGTTCTGGGACCATGCCTTTGAGAACCACAATTCTATGCTATTGGCAAAATAGATGAGAATCACTATGGTAGTAGTTGTGGCCTATAAATTGATAAAGTAGACATGAATCTTATCCACAAAAGGCTTCCAGGTTAAAAGAAGAGATAAGACATGTAGAAGACCGTGATTTCCAGCAGAAAGTCTAAGTGCCATAACGAAAGGTGTCAATATAGTGCTGCGGAGGGTGAAGGACGGAGAGGTTTCTGGCAAAGGTCTAAAGGGTGTGGAGGTCCTGGTAACTAGGGTAGGCTTCATAGTTCTATTCATGGCTAAAGTCTCTTCTTGCCACATAAATACTCACTCTGCACATTTAGATGCTTCCATACAATTCCACTTATATGACAAATATCTAAGTATACTTGCCACATGCTGAGAGCTGGAGCTGGATGGCATGGTTGGCTTCATAATATAATATGTGGGAATAGCTTTATTACATTATGATTCTTTTAACATTGTCATTATAAGAATTTAAGAGATTAAAATTGAATTTAGGACCTCAGAAACAATAAAACCGCACATTTTTAGGAAAGGTGGTAGTGAGCATCTATTTGATAAAACTATGCACGCATTTTAGAAGGGTGGAGTCTTTCAACCTAACTCATCAGATGGATATTAGATTAAACAATTCAGAATTTTGGGCTATATTCTGCAATCCTTTGCTTAGAAAATGGTCTTTCTAAAATCAATTTCTATGCTGAAAGCTAAGCACAAAATAAGGCCACTTCTTTAAATACAAGACAGGCATAAGTAAAACTAACCCATTTGCTGGTGTTGAGCAAACTCTTACTTTGAGTCTTAAAAAGGAAACAGGAAAACATCACCATGTGTATATTTAGTGCAAAATCCAAAACCATACTGATGTTTAAAATATATTTAGCATTATCATCTTTTAAAAATCTACGTATCGGGCAGCCTGGGTGGCTCAGCAGTTTGGTGCTGCCTTCAGCCCAGGGCGTGATCCCGGAGACCCGGGACCAAGTCCCACGTCGGGCTCCCTGCAGGGAGCCTGCTTCTCCCCCTGCTTGTGTCTTTGTCTCTCTCTCTCTGTCTCTCTCATGAATAAGTAAATAAAATCTTTAAAAAAGTGAATAAAAATAAAAATAAAAATCTACTTATCATTAACACACATTCATCCCAATTCAGAAGCCTAATTAAAAAATAATTTCAAAAATAGTTTTATATTTTTTAATTCTATAAATATATTTCAAATATTTTTGTATCTATGATTAGTTATATACATGAATTATATAAATTCAAATATGTATTCTAAAAATTTCACAAGGTGTATTTTATATTATCCAAGATGAATATGCACATTCTTAGCCTCTTTCTTTTTTCTTTTTTTTCCTTTTTAGCCTGTTTCATTTGGTCATTTCTACAAGTCTTAAGTATCATAAAGTTGAACTCAGGTTTATAGTACTTAGTGTGGGGAAAAATCCACCTATGCAAATGCTTCGCAGTAAACAACACTTTATTTTCTTAAACCAGACGTCAGGAATTCTTGAAATACTCATTTAATATTCCCTGAAACTTTACTACCAAGTAGCACTGTACTACAATAGGAAAGTAATATGACTATGCTTTTATTTATTTATGTGGTGTGAAGATGTGGAGAGAAACAGTGTTTTACAGAAAATTAACTTGAGCTATAGTGAATAATAGATGAAAGTTCATGTTTCAGTGTGCCTTCTCTTCACAGTTCTTTCTCTTAATGAAACTTCCAGGGAGTCGATGTGTTTGGCCATGTGAAATTGGGAAGTGTGATAGATTTTTTTTTTTCTGATTGTAATTACATGCACCCTGTGTCTTTGGTGGTAATAGCATTTAGAAAGGACTTCTGTGTTAAGAATATCACCACTGTTCACCTAATTTTGTTGCATAGGTTTTTACTGTTGCACAGTAAATTCAATTTTAACCCAATTTCTTTCCATGTAACTTTATTGGCATGTCAAAATCAATACATGTTGCTCTCCAAGGCAAGAAGTTCCACAAGGAGAGTCAGGTTTTATACTAAGCCTGTAGCTCCTATTACTTTTTTTTGAAACATCTCAAAAAGTTGGATTGGCAAATTGTGAGTGTATGTTGAATTTAAAAAGTAAAGCAAATATACGGAGCTTTTTCCATTTCTTCAAATTAACGATGAGAGCTGGATGGATTATTTTACTCCCTTATCTGATACACACATGTACATTTATTTCTTCAAATTCTATATGTTAGAAGTTTATATAGACTATAAATTTGAAATGCATTGAATTAATGAGTTTTCCTTCAGCTGAAGTTGCTTAATGATCTGTAATCACACCTCATTGCCTACCTATTTATTTTATTATTATTTTTATTTCATGTGTTTTATTTTTATTTTTTTTAAGATTTTATTTATTTATTCATGAGAGACACAGAGAGAGAGAGAGAGAGAGAGAGGCAGAGACACAGGCAGAGGGAGAAGCAGGCTCCATGCAGGGAGCCCGACATGGGACTCGGTCCCGGGTCTCCAGGATCAGGCCCTGGGCTGAAGGCGGCGCTAAACCGCTGAGCCACCGAGGCTGCCCTATTTCATGTGTTTTAATCACTTACAGTCATTATTATCTTTGATGCTCAAATTATCCCTTGTTTGACCAGTAGAGCTTTTTCAAGGTGACTCCTGTGCCCTCCTGTTGGCATCCCTGCAAGTTGTTTGAGGTTTTTTTGTTTGTTAGGTTATTTCTTTTTAAAATTAAACATATTATGTTGCTTCTCTCCAGTCATCATTCCCAATACTGGTCCCCTAATACCCCTTTACTTTTATAAATATATATAAACTATTCAATTTATTTAAACCCCAAATAAAAAAAAACCCAAATAAAACAGTTTAACCATTTCTTCCCCCACCCCCATCCCTCTGCCTCTGGTAACTACTTCTCTGTTCTTTGTGAGATTGGTTTTAATTTTAGGTTATATGGTGTTCTTTTTTCTCTAACTTATTTCACTTAGTATAATGCCTTCAAGGTCCATGGATACCATATGTGAGATCTATTTATCTATCATCTATCAATCATCTATCTCCCATATTTTCTTTGTCCATTCATCCATGAATGGATACTTAGCTTGCTGCCATATCTTGGCTCCTGTAAATAATGCACTTTTTATTTTGCTGATGGTTTCCTTTGCTGTGAAAAGCTTTTTCAGTTTATTATAGTCCCACTTGTTTATTTTTTATTTTCTTGCTTTTGCTTTTGGCACCAGACTAAAATAATCACCATCAAGACCTATGTCGAGGAGTTTACCACCTATGTTTTCTTCCAGGAGTTTTAAGATTTCAGGTTTTATTTTCAAGTCTTTATTCCGTTTTGAGGTAATTTTTGTGTATGACATGAGGTAGTGGTTCAGTTTCATTCTTTTACATGTGGCTGCCCAATTTTCCCAGCACCATTTATGTTACAGACTGTTCTTGCCCCAGTGCATATTCTTGGCTCCTTTGTTGTAAATGAATTGACTGTATATGCATAGGTTTATTTCTGGTCTCTCTGTTCTGTTGCATGATCTGTGTGTCTGTTTTTATCCCTATATCATGGTGTTTTAATTACTATAGCTTTGTACTACAGTTTGAAATCAGGGAATGTTACACCTTCAGTTTTCTTTTTCTTTTTCAAGGTTACTTTGGCTATTTTCAGTCTTTTGTGAATCCGTACAAATTTTAGGATTATTTGTTGTATTTCTATGAAAAAAAAATGCCTTTGGAATTATGATAGAGATTGTACTAAATCTATAGATTGCTTTGAGTATTTAAAAATATGAATTCTTCAATCCATTAACACAGAATACCTTTACATTTATTTGTGTCTTCTTCAACTTTTCTCATTAATGTCTTGAAGTTTTCAATATATAAGTCTTTCATTACCTTGATTAAATTTATTCCTAAGTATTGTATTCTTTTTGATTCAATTATAAATTGAGTTATTACCTTAATTTTTTATGGTAGTTTGTTATCAGTGTTTAGAAGTGCAACAGATTACTGTATGTATTGATTTGTATCCTTCAGCTTTAATGAGTTTGATTAGTTCTAGCAGTTTTTTGATAGAATCTTTTGGGTTTTCTACATATAATATGCTATTTGCAAATAGTGAGTTTTACTTCTTCCTTCTGAATTTGGGTGTCTTTTATTTATTTTTCTTGCCTAATTGCTATGACAAGGATTTTCAATAGTGTGTTGAATAAAAGTGGTCAGAGTGAGCATGTTTGTCTTGCTACTGTTCTTAGAAGAAAAGTTTTCAACTTTTCACCATTGAGTATGATGTTAGTTATGGGATTGTCCTATATGGCCTTTCTTATGTTAAGGTATGTTCTGTCTATACCTCCTTTAGAATTTTTAATCGTAAATGGATGTTGAATTTTGTTAAAAGCTTTTTCTACATTTATTGAGATGACCATAATGATTTTTATCCTTTCTCTTGTTAATGTGATATATATATACATCACATTGACTGATTGGCTGGTGTTGAACCATCCTTGTATTCCTGGGATAGATCCCATTTGGTCATGATGTTTGACTCTTTTAATTTATTGTTGAAGTCATTATACTAATAAGTTGCTGAAAAGTTTTGTATCTATGCTTATCAAGGATATTGACTTATGTTTTTCTTTTCTGTGGCATCCTTTTTTGATTTCAATGATCTCTGCTCTAGTCTTTGTTATTTACCCCTATTAACTTTCCATATCATTTCTTCTTCTTTCTCTAATTATATGAGATATAAAATTAGGTTTTTCTTTCTGTATTTGAGGCTTTTTTGTTTCTTGAGGTAAGTCTGTTTTGCTATGAACTTCCCTCTTCAAGCTGCTTTTGTTGTATCCCATAAAATTTGGTATGTTACATTCTATTTTTTTTTTTTTTGGTCTCAGGGCATAATTATGAATTCTCTTTTAATTTGTTTTTGACCCATTTGTTGTCTAGTAGCATGTTGTTTAATGTCCACATATTTGTGAATTTTCCACTTTTCTTCATGAACTTAATTTCTAGTTTCATACCATCATGATGACAGAGATGCTTGATACTATTTCAGTCCTCTAGAATCTATTAAGACTTGTCTTATGGACTAACATGTGATTTAGCTTGGAAGATGTTTCATGTGCACTTGAGAAATAAGGTGTATTCTATTGCTTTTGGATGGAATAATCTATAAATATCTGTTAAATCCATTTGTTCTTAATGTTTCATTTAAAGCTGATATTTTCTTATTAATTTTCTGTCTGGATGATTTATTCATTGATGTAAATGGGTATTAAATTCCCTACTCTTATTCTATTGCTATTTCTTCCTTTAGGTCAGTTAATATTTGCTTCATATATATAGGTTCTTCTATGCTAGGTGCATAAATATTTACAATGTCATATTCTTTTGTTGGATTAACCGCTTTATTGTTATGCTACACCTTTCTTTGTTTCTTATTACAGTATTTGGTTTAAACTCTTTTGTTTGATATAAGTATAACTACTCTATCTTTGGGTTTCCATTCTCATGAGATATCTTTTTCCATTCCTTCACTTTTAGTGTATGTGTGTCCTTACTTGTTAGATGAGTCTCTTGTAGACAGCATATAGGTAGCAAGTCTTGTTTTGTTTATTTATTCATTAATTATTTATTTATTTTGATTTTGTTTTCACTTTAATCCATTAAGCTACACTATGTATTTGACTGGGGAATTTAATTTAATCCATTTATATTTAAATTAATTATTGGTAGGTATATGAGTATTGCCATTTTGATAAGTGTTTTCTGGATGTTTTTGTATTTCCTTTCTGTTTCTTTTTCTGTTGATCTCCTCCTTTGTGGTTTGATTACTTCCTTTGGTGGTATGCTTATATTCCTTTCCTCTTGTTATTATTTGTGTATTTACTGTAGGCTTTTACTTTGTAGTTACCATGAAGTTTGCATATCCATTTATATCTATGACAGTTCATTTAACGTGGATGACAACTTAGGTTTGACCTCATTATAAAGCTCAAAATTTTTACTGCCTCCCTGAATTGTATATTTTGTATATTTTGATGTTATATTTTACACAATTTTATCTTGTGTATACTTATCCAATTTTGTAATCATAGCATTTTTACTACATTTGTCTTTTAATTTTCATAGTAATTTTATTTAAAAAATTTAATATATATATATATATTTTTTTAAGGATTTTATTTATTTGACAGGAAGAGAGCACTCATGTGAGCAGGGGGAGGAATAGAAGCAGAGGGAGAGAGAAGCAGACTCTGTGCTGAGCATGGAGCCCAACTTGGGGCTTGATCTCATGATCTGGAGATCATGAGCCAAAACCAAGAGTCAGATGCTTAACTGACTGAACCACCCAGGCACCCCTTAATCTTCATACTAGTTTAGAAGGGATTAACCCACTAACTTTACTGTGTACCCTTCCAGTGGTATTTTTTTTCTCATGTGTATTTTTGTTATTAATTAGTGTCCTTTCTCTTTAACTTTATTTTATATTAGTTTATTTTTATTGAATTATAAACATTATTTGTTTGTAGCACTTGAAACCATGCAACTGGACATAATAAATTTAGTAATATAAGTAAGGTTTAATAATCTCACTTTATAACAAATTATCTTTAACATAAAATAATGCCACAGGATTTATGAGTGTATCATTTATAAATTGGTAAACAGTTATCTAGGTAGAGTGAAATTGAGACCAATGGATATAAGAAAAAAAGATTAGGGGGAGATGTCCAAATTTCATTAAAATCGTCATCAAATCAGATTTTTAAAATATACCACATTAATAGAAAACTTGAGATACAGTAAGGCCAACGGATCATGAGACAGTTATCATTAAAAAGAAACTATCTTACAATTCTCTGGAGAAGGGGAGCATGTCACGTAATGGAGGGGGCCACACAAGGAAGCACAGGGATTGAGCAAGAATATTGTGGTGTTCACTGGAAGGAACTGGTGAATCAGTGTAGGTAGGCTTAGATTGGCCAGTTTTAATGACTTTAGAAGGCTCTGTGGCATAGGGGCTGTCCATAGTTTTCTGGCATCTGGCTCTGGGGTGATTATACCTAGAGTATAAGAGCCTTATAAAGAAGGTGGTTGTAGTTGTGGATGCTAAATTGGTTGATTTTGTTTTGAAAAGTGTGCTCCCAGGAGCAGGACTCTTCTCAGAAAGAAAGAATGTCGGTCAGTGGGAGAGAGGCAAATGAAGAGGGCAAGAAGTCAAAGGAGGGGATTTGAAGATTATTATGGGGCTATCCACAGCTGGCTGTATCCAGGAGACATGCAAAGCAGCTGCTAAAGCATAAGTTTGCAGAAGCTAGAAATATGGTTAATATATTAGATGAACTGGAAAATATATCTGTCTTGGTTACTCGGGTTTGTTCCCTAGACTCATTCTCTGCCTTCCTCTGCTGTTGTTCTGGGGCTTGAGAGTCTGGCCTTACTGTATTGCATCACTCCATCTGCCTTTCCTTCAGGATTGCAGTTGTACTCAGCAACTTCCAAGGATTGGAAAGGGGAAGAAGAATGGGTCTGGGCAGGTCTGGACATTTAGCTTCTTCTTGCCCCCTTCTGACCTTGTTCTGCCTCTAATTATAACCTCTATTAGGCAGCACTTCACCACCTCAGCTTTTCCCAGTCTCTGGAAGTATTCACCTGTCCCTTTATACTTAGGGCTATGAATTATCATTGTTTCTACCCCATGAGTGCTTCCGCATCTCTTAGATTTTCTGCATACGTCTTTAAATGATCTCTTCAATATGCTATCTTTAATTAAACTATGACTATGTCATTTTTTTCCTCTGATGATACTCTAAAATGCTGCCACACTATTCCTAGTAAGGCATGGCCCTGCCAGTTCAAGCTTGGTGAAGAAAGGTGCCCTTTGTACTAATAAAAGGATGCCTGTTGCCTTTGTCTAGCTCTACAGCTGGATGCAGGGCTTTGTTAGTAAGCACAGGTTCCATGTTAGCTCCTGGTAGCCTCCCTGCCTTGTTCTTCTCAAATTAGACAAGAGAATAGAAAAACTATGCTGCCCTTCTTCCTATGGAAGAATAGCAAATAGAGAGAGAAATGGAAAAGTCCCTGCCTGTCACACAAAAGGTTTATGGATGTGATTCTCTTTCTTAATAGAAGTATACATTAAGAATGTGACTCTGCTGGTAATTCATAATTTTATAAGATTGTATTCATTTAGATAGAATAATACTGTGATTCTTAAGCATTAAGATATGAAAGCTATAGATATTATGTTTATGGCCTTCTGTAACAAAATATTATTTTACATTTTATATTCATTGATTTTTCCATTATATATATTATGGACTTACATATGAGGTTATTTATATATGGAAACACATAAGATGTAGAACTTCTTTTTGATGGAAATTTACAGATATATTGATGAGACCCAACTTGAGCGTGCTCTGAACTAATATCTTCTAGAACTTAGAGATTTTGTGAGGATTTGAGAATAATTTGTACAGAAAAATTAAAGCATTTCTAATAAGGTGGGCATGAGGAAGAGTAAAAAATGAAGATGAGGGATAGAGGAATTTAGATAGCCAAAGATGATTATAGCAGTACCCAGCAAACGGAAGACCGGAGAAGCAGACCTACTGAGGCTGGGAAAGGGTTCCAAAATAGTAGTTGATAGGTGACTGAGATTTATTGCTTATCAATGTACATTTTCATTTTTATAGTATATTCATACTTTCTAACATTAACTATAGTTGTAACCAGGCTTTGGATTTCATCATTCCTCGTCTCTAAGTACATTTTCTTTCTTGATCACCTGAGAAGTGACATGGTTTTAAATATCATCTATATTCCAACAACAATTAGAAAATTTCTACCTCCACTCTTGTCCTCTCTCCTGAATTTCAAACTTGCATTTTTAATCGCCTACTGGATACATTTGCTTGAATGTCTAATAGACATCTCACATTCAATATGCCTTTCCCACTCTCAGACCTGCTCAACCCACTATCTCAGCTGGACACACCACCCTGCATCCATTTACTCAAGGCCAAAATCTTAGGGTTGCATTTTGTGCTTTTCTCTTTCCTTGTATTAAATTAACTGTGAAATCTTGGTGCTTCTACCTTTTATTGGTGTTCAATTTGCCAACATATTGAATAACACCCAGTGCTCATCCCATCAAGTGCCCCACTCAGTGCCCGTCACCCAGTCGCCCCCATCTCCGGCCCATCTCCCTTTCTATCACCCCTTGTTCGTTTCCCAGAGTTAGGATTCTCTCATGTTCTGTCTCCCTTTCTGTTATTTCCCACTCATTTTCTCTCCTTTCCCCTTTATTCCCTTTCACTATTTTTTATATTCCCCAAATGAATGAGACCATATAATGTTTGTCCTTCTCCGATTGACTTATAAATACAGATCTTCAAAGCAGTTTGCTTCAGTCTTTCAATCCCCCCTTCAAGTTGTTGTATAGAAACAATGACAACCAGCCAGTGGTATCTGTCAAATTGCTGAGAAACAAATAAACAAAAAAAGTTGCTTGGAAACCATAATTTAAGGGGGTGTATCTCTGGGTGGAGTAAATACGTTCTCAGAACCTCATTACCATTAATTCAAACTAAAACATACAGCATTTCATGGACCCATTTTTAACAGCTTTTTAAAAATAAAACTCTCTTAATTGAATCTAATTTCTTTAAGGTTTTCATCCACATAAAGTTTACTTAGAACCCCAACCCAATGTGTTTGTTTTCAGTATTTTCATTTAAAAAGCTTAACAGTTTTTTTTTTGCCAGTGTCAGTATTTCCTCCTCCTCCTCCTCCTCCTCCTCCTCCTCCTCCTCCTTCTTCTTTCTTCTCCTTCTTCTTCTTCTTCTTCTTCTTCTTCTTCTTCTTCTTCTTCTTCTCTTTCTTCTTTCTTCTTCTTCTTCTTCTTCTTCTTCTTCTTCTTCTTCTTCTTCCTCTTCTTCTTCTTCTTCCTTTTAAAATCTTCTTTTAAAATATTTGATGGTTTATTTACATGGAAATACTGGGTTATGTAGGTATTTTGCTTCCTTGAGAAGTTTATGCACAAGTTTCTAATCAATAGGCAAACAAAGAGGGAATTTTATATACTGTACATTGAAAAGTATGTTTAGTTATTTTCTTTCTAAAAGTTATGAGGTTATTAATTTCCTAAACTAGTCCAAGGAATTTGCTTTTATATTTTATAGTTAAGGTTTAGGTAGTGATCGTTACTCTTCTAAACCTATGGAGAACCTCCAAATTGTATTCATGTAAAAGAGGATGAATATTTAACATAAATCTACAGAGAAGCTGTGGATATAAGTTGTGGTTGTCAGGTTGTTGATGAATCGTTTATTTACCATGAGCACAGAGTAATGCTACTGCTACTCCCTATTTATACCCTGTGTATGTTTCTGCATCCATTTACAAGATCCTAGGTGAACCTTTTAAATATTGATTTCCCTAAAACAGTTAATAAAATAGTTGACTCTTTGATAAGAGACAATAATGTCACATATTCACGTAATACATCTTAAAAAATTATACAACTACTCTTCTGTTGGTCAAAATGCTGACTAAAATATAAAAATTTATTCACATGCATAAAATTAATGGAAATCAGTGGCATTTTCTATTCGATATCTTGCTAACAGTATAACATGCTATGATGCACAACGCCATTGAAGGCATCTGGAAGATAATCCAGCCCTGGAGAAACTATTGTTTCATATTCAGGGGAATGTGGACTTTGTGTTCCTGAAAGACCTCACTGAGATGAGGGACAGGCTGTTGACCAATAAGGTTCAAGCTGGGACGTGTGTCAATGCCATAGCTCTGTGTGAAGTCACTGCCCCCCCCCCCCAAGAACACTGGAAAGACCTCCTTCTTTTAGGCTTTAGGGATCTCCAGGGGCACCATTGAAATCCTGAGTGATGTGCAGCTGATTAAGACTAGAGACAAACTCGAAGCTAGTGAAGCCACACTGCTGAATAGCTCCCTCTTCTCCTTTGGGTTGAGTATCCAGCAGGTGTTTGACAGTGGCAGCATCTGCAACCTTGAAGCATTTTGGCAACACAGAGAAAGTACTTCCTGCTTCCTGGACAGAGACCACAGCATTGCTAGCACCTGCCTGGAGATTGGTTACCCAGATGTTGCACCAGTACCTCATTTTAACGTCATGAATAGAGGCAAGTCCTGGCTTTCTCTGTGTAGACTAATTACATCTTCCCACTTGCTGAGAAGGTCAAGGCCTTCTTGGCTTATCCGTCCACATTTGTGGCAACAGCCCCAATCAAAGTTGAAGCAAAGGAAGAGTTCAAGGGGCTGGAGGAGGATATGGGATTTGATCTCTTTGACTAATCACCAAAAAGCAACCAAGTCAGCCAGCTCTATTTGTAAAACAAGGAAATAAAGACTTCTCTAAAAACATAATAATAATAATAATAATAATAATAATAATATAATATTATATGTATTTAGAGGTAAATGTGTGGAAGTCAAGTCATAACATATACCTTTGTTAAATTCTCTGGATGTGGGAACAAGAGACCTGTATATGAGATGCCCAACTCTCATCTCTTGTCTGAGTGACTTAATAAAAATTATTTAACGTCTCTGAACTTTCGTATTGTCTTTTATAAAAGTGGGCTAAAGATGACAAATAAGCATTCTGAGAATTAAGTTAGTACTACACCTACAAAAAAAAAACAATAAAAAAGAGCTTTGTAAACTGAAATATTTCTTTTTGTAAAGTACTGGGCTGTGCCATGATTTTTGTTTTTTTAATAAAATTAGTGTTGTCCATAATATTTACCATAGAGTCTTTTCAAAGTTCAGATGAAAAGCTGTTAATGAGGTAGTCATGACATATACTTTATCTTTTGAATGAAAAATAGTGACAATCTTGCAGGTAGTATTTTAATTTTTATTTTATTAACTGTAATGTTTCTTGATCTCACTCCATACTGTATTGACATATACCTGAGTCTTGGTTTTATCCACATATATATGCATTTGGTTATTTAAGCTTGTTGCAACCTTAACTCTGTTAAGTGGATTTGTTAATTTGGCCTTACTTGTATATTAAAGAATACTTTTATTGTAAATTTTACTCAGTGATAGATGAGTATAGATGAATTAAACATATATTATAATAAATACTTAAGAAACCCAAACCACAAAAAATATTTTGACATTTTCTCTGTCACTATAGACCCTAAAAGATTTGTCTTAGTTGGTGATGATGACTTATAATATATAAATAATTTGCCTTGGATTTTATTTTATTTCTTATTTTATTTTTTTACATTTTATTTATTTATTCATGAGAGACAGAGAGAGAGGCAGAGACACAGGCAGTGGGAGAAGCAGGCTCCATGCAGGGAGCCAGACATGGGACTCGATCCCGGGTCTCCAGGATCACTCCCTGGGCTCAAGGTGGTGCTAAACCGCTGAGCCACCCGGGCTAGCCTACCTTGGATTTTAGAGTTGTTCATATAATTAAAGAAATTGCAAACTAAATTAATTTTCTTATATGCAGTCTCTAGTTTAATAATTCTGAAACTCAGTTTAGTCATTGGCCACTTTTGAGAATCAGTGTAAGATATTATTCTTCTCTACAGAAGAAGATGCAAATTCCCACACACTGGATATATTGCATGAGGTTTCAGAAGATTCCTGGATCTCTATTGATGTCCATAGATCCACAGCACCCATATCATGGTATCTTGCTTGAGTAATGAATTATTTTTTCTTTCTTAAACTGAGGTATAATTGACATAATGTATTAGTTTGAGGTGTACAACATCATAATTTGGTATTTACATATATTGCAAAATGATCACAGTAAGTTTCATTATCATCCTCCACTGTACATGGTTTTAATTTTTTTAATGAGATCTTAAAGTCATCATCACAGGAACAACATTTTGGAGTAGTTTTTATTTAAAAAAAAACAGACATTTGGATATAATTTATAACACAAAAATGAAAAAGAAACTTTCCTGTAGCCCGATCTGGAGGAATTCACTTTTCTCTTGGCATTAACCATGCCATCAAATCCTGTTATACAGCTTCACCTATAATAACTGGGTGTTACATCATTGAACTGAAACAACATAGTTTTAAACCAGTCTTCTTGCTAGTAAACATTTAGCATGCTTATATTTTTTTAATATTATAACGCAACTACAGAGAACTCACTTGTAGCTAATGAAAGATTTCCAGAAGTCAGATTGTAGAATAAAAGGTTACAAACTTTTTTTTTTTTTTAAAGCTTCAGGTTAAATTACCCTCTGGAAATGTTTTACCAGCTTTAATTACTACCAAGAGTTGATAGCCAAGGTCCCACTTTGCTGAATCCTTGCCCCTACTAGATATTGGTACTCAAATACAAGGCTGCAACTTTTGAATATAAAACTTAGAATTTCATGATTAAGTAGGCTTTAAAAATCAAGCTAAATTATCTATGATTTATACAGTATCAAAAACACCTTTGACTACTAGGGTCTGGTCACCACAAATGTGGCAAAGGAGTAGAAGCCTCAGAACAGGCTTTTCTACTCGTGATACTTGGAGCTTGGAAGAGCAAGGATCAATAAAGTAGGCAAACACAGCTGTTAGACAACCAGAGTTTGTATCTCAGTCTTAAGGCATTTTAACTATAAAATCATAGGCAAATTATGTAATCACTCTATCACTCTGAAATCTGGTTTACGCCTTTGGAAAATGGAGTTAATATCATTGTCCATTTCATAGATTTTTTTTTTGCCAAGGTTAAATATTGCAAATCAGGATCTTAGCATGGTACATACTAGGAGTAGGTAAACTTAATATAACTTTACTATTATTATTCTTTGTTGGTATTGGTAACCATTTTTATGATATTGTAGCCTGTTGCAAA
Source organism: Canis lupus baileyi (assembly GCF_048164855.1). Lineage (NCBI taxonomy): Eukaryota > Metazoa > Chordata > Mammalia > Carnivora > Canidae > Canis > Canis lupus. The sequence continues at coordinate 61,543,023 of NC_132850.1, read as the reverse complement.
CCAAAAAATAATTTGGGCAATGCAGATTTATTTCATTATTGTATAATCATTTTGGGTACTTTAACTTCAGAAAGATTTTTTGTTGTACTTGGTGTTTTGGATATATTCTGAAGTTCATTTTTATGAAGCTGATGACTAGAAAATCACGGTTTAATGTGTTAAAATTGGATAGAAAAATGAACAATGGAACATATGGAAAAGTGGGAAACTAAGGTGAAATTGCAAGGCATACTTTTGACTCCTCAGCATATTTGTCATAAAGGAATCATTATGCCTCTTGTACATTTTTCTGTTGCTTTTTTTCAAAGAAAGTAAAATTTTAAGAAAGATACTTCTAACAAAATATCTCTGAACTTGAACATCTTTTTTATTTTAGATGTAATTACCCATTTTTAAGTAGACATTGTAGTTTCAATTAACATGATATGTTGCACATAATCTAAAGCAGCAGTATCCCACTTCAGGCTCTTGCTCCAGAGGCAGTTACTGGAAACCATTCTTTTACTTTTCTTAGTGAGTGCACTCATTAATATTTATTACTCATACTTCTAATTCTTGCAAGTATTCTTGGATTACCACAGACACAGATAAAATTTAGCTTATTTAGGGACGCCTGGGTGGCTGGCTCAGTGGTTGAGCGTCTGCCTTCGGCTCAGGGCGTGATCCTGGAGTCCCTGGAACAAGTCCCACATTGGGATCCCCGAGGGGAGCCTGCTTCTCCCTCTGCCTGTGTCTCTGCCTCTCTGTGTGTCTCTCATGAATAAATAAATAAAATCTTAAAAAAAAAAGAAATTTAGCTTATTTATATAACCACCTCCAACCATTGCTACTCCCCCATGTTTTAATGTTTTAAGTGAGATTATTATGATGAGCTATTCTATGAATAGCTTTGCAACTTTAAATACATAAAGAATCTCCTATATCTTGTTCCATGAGCCGCAGACATTAACTTTTGACTTTTTACGACAAGCCATGAGAATTTTATATTCTCACCCTAAACCTCCATCATTTATCTCCCTTCAACTTCCCATAAAATTCCGATACAGCTTTGTGTGGTGGAGGGTTGTTTGTCTTGCTCCCCACCTTTTATAGACCAAAATGTAGCATAGCTCTCTTACATGTTCAAGATTATCTTCTCGTACCATCTTCTTCTCTCCACTTACCTACCTCTTCTGATCCTTTTCAATTCACCACTCTAGTCTCAGTTTGCCAGTTGGAAATGCCTTCTTCTCAAAGACATACTGGTGCATTCATGCTGAGAGTCATGCTGCAGTGCTTATCAGTTCCATATAAATATATTATATGTGATACTAGGTTAATCGCTAAGTAGAGCCTTTTATAAGCTTTAACTCCTCCGCAATGTGATTTTCTCCCGCTTTCTTGCATTCCCTCCGGTGCCTAATACCATTCTGGACACCCAGTAAACATCCTTCAAGTTGTTTAATTGTAAATAAAAGTCATTACACTCAGGCATGTCATTTACGTTAGGGTGAATCTTTTGTGTTAAAATGAACCTTTCATAGAAAATGCTTCTGTCAACAGGTAGTTTGATCTTGAAGAAGGATGAAAACATAGATGGCAGGTCATTATACAAGGTTACTGGAGAGCCGCTTTTCATCTTCACTGACAGAGTTTATGTTAAGAAGAAGGTTTAGTTTTAGGAATAATATTAAAAATACTGGTATTGCATTTGAAAGGGTATAGAATAGAAAAAAATATATAAACTTATGTTCTAAATTCTTTAAACAACAAACTAGATTCTCATTTTTCTCCCAAAAAAAACCCATCTTTGATGGGGGGAGAATACTTGTGTCCTAAGAGATACTTTAACTTATTACTATAGTAAAATAACATTCTGTTTGGGTATTGTAATAGCACTGCAGGCGACAGATGGCAGTTCCACTTGTGGTGAGCCCAGCATAATATGTAGAGTTATCAGATCACTATGTTGTACACCTGAAACTAATGTAACATAGTCAACTATACTTCACTAGAAAGAAATCAAATTCTAAATTTAAAATGGACTTTTTATAAAAGATTTTATTAAAAGTGTCCAGAAATACTATTGTTTATAAACAGAGGAAAAAGGAACATATGTCTTATATATTGCTTTGTATATTGTATACTGTCCCCTAAATGGTTTTACTTTTCCAAGGGTTTTTTCTACTGACTGTTTTCAGTTTGTCACTTATAAAATCTCTATGAAATTAGAAGCCAGAAAGGAAAAGAAGACACTTTTTCAAAAGTTGTTTTCTCAAAAGAATACAATGTTAAGAGAAATATAGTTTTTTAAAAAAACTTACATCTGTGAGAAATAAAGCATTTAAAAATTATCTATGGATTTAAAAAGAGCATTTGAAGCTATGAAATCCCTGATGTGTGTTTCTCATAGGACTTTAATGGCTGCTACCTACAAATCCTAGAGTAAATTTAAAAAGTTGCTCCAAGTGTCATATTCAAGTAACCCTAAATTTATCACTTAATAAAGTCACTAGAAATCAATACAAAGAAGATGAAATTTAATAAGGTTTAATATGCCCAGCATATTAAATGCACACTACACCTATTTTTGGACAGCAAGTGGTGTCCATCAGTGCTTCCCAGTCCATGGAAATGTTCCGTTCTTCTGTGTATAATGAGGTGATCACTAGCCACATGTGGCCGTTGAGCACTTGACAGGTGGCTAGTATGACTGAAATAATGAATTTTAATTTCATTTGTTTAACCGCATGTGGCTAGTGGCTAATGTATTGGACAATACAGTCCTAGAGAAAAGGAGAAGTTGGATACAATGTTAGTGTCCTGGCAGGAAGTAGTTGTACAATCAACAGGACTTAAGTACAATTAAATTGTGACAATATATTTGTAGAAGTAGATTACATCACAGAATAGCTCAAAAGATGGGAAAGAGTAATTGAGAATCATTGTAAGGCTCTTACAGTACAAAAATAAAGTAATATAAAGAGTGGTTTTCAACAAGTAGTGCTGGGACAATTAGATGTCCCTGGGCAACTAAATTGACTTTGACATAGACATCACACCTTGTATAATGTTAACTCAAAATGGATCACATTCCTGTGTATATGATGTAAAACTATAAAACTTTTATAAGAAACCAGAGGAGAAAAATCACTTTTTCCTTTTGCTAGGCAGAGTTCTTGGATACGATACAAAAAGTGTACTCCAAAAAAAAAAAAAAAAAGAGAGAGAGAGAGAGAGAGAAAAGAGTAATTGGACTGTATAAAAATTAAATATTTTGCTATTAAAAAAAATACTTAACTGAAAAGACTCCAGGAAAGAGTCCAGCAAAGTAGGTACAGGGATGAAGGAAATAATAAGGCCAAGGCGAAGCCCAGAAACAAGCTGGGGCGGGGTGCCTTTTTACCCAGAGTTGGTGGGGCTAGAGAATCAAATGATGCTACCAAAACCCAGACCAGCTCAATTCCTGGGAGGGGGCCCTCCAAGGGGAGCTGCATTTGGTGAGGAGATAGCCATTGGCAAAACTATGGAGGCAGGGGGTACCCCAAGAGATAAATGGTCCACCTGTAACGTTTGCTCTCAACTTTCCTACTTTTACTTCCCAGGTGGACTCAGGAGGGTGGGAGAGCCTGCCTGTTGTAGGCCACGGAGGTTGGCTTCTCAGCATGTAACGAGGAGCAGAGGGAGAGCACGTGGGCTGGGGAGAGTGCTCCTCTGATACTACTCTCTTTACCAGTCCGTTTCTATTTTCGTCCTTTGATTAACTTCAGGAAAATGCATTCCAGGAGTGCCTGGGTGGCTGAGTTGGCTAAGCATTGGACTCTTGGCTTCTGCTCAGGTCATGATCTCAGGGCTCTGGGATCGAGCCCCAGGTTGGGCTCCATGCTCAGTGGGGAGTCTACTTGAGATTCTTTTTCTCCCTCTCCTCTCTCCCCACCCATGCATGTCTGCTCTGTCTCTGTCTCTCTCTTTAAAGTTAAGAGAAAGAAAAAAGAAGAGAAAAGATGCATTCCCAACGTGGAAGGAATCTGCAGATCCGTGGCCACCATCTCTTTACAGAGCAGGGCAGTTCAGTCATAGTCTTACCTGTATCTTAGATTATACTGAACGTCTAGGTATTTTGCTTTCTTCCAAAGCTATTTTTAGTTTGATTTGTGGCCAAAACTCCCTCTGGAGAAAGCTTGGGGAGATCTACAGTGTATACTTGTTGCCATATTGCAGTTTTTCAAGATAACCAAACCTCCTTCTAAGTTAGTATGTTGCAGGTCTATAAACTGATTTAGGTCCAGGGGTAAAGGGGTGGTGAAACCCCAATGGTGATTTGATTCAAGTTTATCCCCACCACATGCAGGAGCTTTATTTCCTATTTTATCCAGAATTCTTGGTGAATACTCTCACACTGATAGTATTGGCTTCATCCTAAATCACAATTTCTCGTTCTTACTATATCATCCTTAGATTATTTCCCAACACCGCCTTCGGCTCTTACCAAATGAAGTTATCAAAGATCCTGCAATTAAAAAAAAAAAAGAGCCTGCAATTCCTTCAGTGTATATGGTTTCCCCTTTTGGAAAGGACTATGCACTTTTGTCTCTGGTTAGTACTCGAGTGTAAGACTCATTATTAGGCTGGAGACAATGAGGGGTGATGGTGATGATCCTGAGAATAATCGGCATGTTGGAAGGCAGCTGCACAAAGTGAAGTCCCTGAAACATTTCTTTGCAGGGACGACCGCTTCTGGGAGCTAGAGTTCAGAAGCTGCTTCCATTGACAAGAACATTTCAGGAGGATTTGTTTTCATTTCAGAATTTCAGCTTTGATGGGTTTTGCCCAGGGTCTAAATCCCTGTGATTGTGGCTCCACGCCTTCCCAACTGGTTTGTCTCCATTAGCATGGGTGATTTGGCAAGTTGTCCACTTCACTAACATTGCAACTCTGCGTCTCCTACAGTTAGACCTTGGGTTTGATCCTTAGCCTTGGTCTTCCTAATCTACGACAAATCAGGGAGTTTTAAAGCTGCTATTAACATTCTGTATAATTCACCTGTGACGTGAATTGATCACTCATCGTTTTGGACATATATTTATCTGTGTGTAAATTCTTTAGAATAGTCAGAAGGAGTCATCCCATCCCCAAATCTTTGCGATCTCCTTTTTTTTTTTTTTTTTTTTTTGCTGTAAAAACTAAGTGCAAAAGGCAGTTGATCACTCAATGATTAGCGCTCAATCAGGAATTCATTTCATGTCATTCTAGTGAAAAAATTGAAAATTGTGGCTTTGCAATCACACTTTAGCAGGTTATCAATCTGCTCAGGTATATATGAGAGCAAACTGGTCACAGAATCCTGCTCATGATACCAGTTTTTGTATCTGCGTTGTGCCAGAAAACAACGTATTCATAATGGTTTTACTAAAAATAAAGGAGTAAATAAAGCTAAGTGAACCAAAAGGAATAGCGAGGCGGTCCACAGGTAATCATAGTGAGAATCCTGGTGGGAAGAGCAGAGAAAATAGTGCATCTGGAGAGATCTAGAGCAATTGAAGAACCAACCACTCAACAGGTGTTACAGCTAAACAGAAAAGCAGCTACTGTTGGAATTTTAATGAAATAGAGAGGAGATTGGGAGGGTAAGTACCTTGACCTCAGCCTCCACAACCCTCCATTCCCTGCTGTGCCTTGCCTGGCAAACCCAGCCAAAGCCAGAGGATAAAGCAGCAGAGCCGGAGAGGGCAGAGACTAGGAGAGAGGCCAACAGGAAGTAAGGAGCATAAACATTTTAAGAGAATGTCTGGCAATTTTTGAAAGACCAATATGTTAACTTCTAATGTGGCTACAGATTTTAAAGTAAAACTTCAAGTAACTAACTTCGCAAATGGATTTCACGGTATAACGTAGGTGCCACCCAAGAGCACCCTGTCCTGTTGTATGAAAAGTATTATGACTTGAAAACTCTGTGTCATTCTGTGAGGTGTCCATTGTTACTTTGGTAAGTGAAGTATTTGCATTTGGTGTGCAAATTATGGCAAGCCACCTAACTGTAAAATGCAGATGGTTCCCTTTACTAGTTACATCGCTTACACAACTGCATGCAAATAGTAACAAACACAAGTATGATAATTACTATTTTTTTAATTTGTCTTTGTTAGGAGGTATGTAGTGGCATCTAATTTTGACTTGATTTACATCGCCAGATTACTAATTATGTTGAACGTTTTTTTCATAGGCTTATTTATCAATTATATATCATTGATGAAACATCCATGAAAATAATTTACCAACTTTGTGTTGGGTTGTCTTATTGTTGAGGGATAACAACTCTTTTTCATATTTGCAATGTTTAACAATGCTGCATGGACAGATAAAGATTTAGGTATAAATATATATATATATATATATATATATAAACATAGGTATAAATATTTGTAATCATATAAATAAAAAATTGAAAATATATATATATGTGGAATAAGAAAGTAAGCCATGGAGTAGAAGAAAAAATATATCTTATATATTATTTACATATTTTGTTATATATCATATATATGTATATAATATATAATATTTTCTCCCATTCTGTCTTACCTTTTCATTTTTTTAATAGTATGCATAGTATATCAAAAATTGTGGGATGTGGGATGATATACTATATTTTCATTTTCATTCATTTCTCAATGTTTTTGAATTGCCCTTGAGATTTCTCCCTTGGCTCATGGGCTCTATTCAAACATATTGATTGATATCCAGTAATTTGGGGGATTTTCTAGATTTCCTTATTATTGACTTCTAATTTTATTCCATTGTAATCCGAAAACAAATATTCGATTATTTCACCTCATTTACATTTATTGAGTATTTTTCAATGCCCAGGGTATATCCTTGTGAATGTTCCATGTGCACTTGGAAAGAATTTCTGTTCTGTAGTTCTTGGGTGGACTTGGTAGACAGTGTTAGCATTTCTTATAATGAAGACCACTTTATCAGTTATTATTTGTGTGAAAATTATCTTATTTTTGTTTTGGAGGATATTTTCTTTGGTATTTAATTTGGAGTTGACAAGTTTTTTTTTTTTTTTCCAGATGTACTAAAGAGAAGTTGGTGTGATTCTTATTTTTCTTCTCTCTCTCTTTTTTTTAAGTTTATTTATTTATTTATTTATTTATTTATTTATTTATTTATGAGAGATACAGAGGGAGAGAGAGGCAGAGACACACAGGCAGAGGGAGAAGCAGGCTCCATGCAGGGAGCCCGACGTGGGATTCGATCCCGGGTCTACAGGATGTATAAAGGGGCCTTTATACAGATTTCTAGAGCTCTTTCTCTTCAGGTTCCTTCTGATTCTTTGCTTCACAAGTTCAAGCCATCTTTAGTTCCTTCCACCTCAATCTCTATATCCTTCACTAAGATAGACAACCAGGTTTTGGTCTTTTTTTTTTTTTCAATTTTTATTTATTTATGATAGTCACAGAGAGAGAAAGAGAGAGAGGCAGAGACACAGGCAGAGGGAGAAGCAGGCTCCATGCACCGGGAGCCCGATGTGGGATTCGATCCCGGATCTCCAGGATCAAGCCCTGGGCCAAAGGCAGGAGCCAAACCGCTGCGCCACCCAGGGATCCCCCAGGTTTTGGTCTTATTCTTTTCTGTACCAGAGTCCAGAAATTGCCTCTAGACACATTGGATAATTATAGAAATCATCTCATTGATTCCCTTTTTCATGAATCACGATCTGTGCTGCCTGGATGCCTGATGCCTGGAAACATTTGTATTTTTCCCAGTTTCATATTTCTTCACAGCTGTTTATACTAATAGACGGTGGGAGGGGAAGCTCAGAGCAATGGAGGCAGAAATCTCCCTACCGTAATTTTTAACATTTATACCACTCCCTTCCTGGTACTATCTACCTTGTTTCTTGTATCATTACCTGAATCTGTGGTTTCCATTCAGCTCCTAGGTATTTATAATTTAACTTTTTGAGAGCCTAGAATGTTTGTGATCTATGTGCTTTATACCTTTTATATAATCTAACCACAGGCTTCTTAACTTTTTACATATTGATCCCAAATGAAACAATAGCTTTCTAGTACTCTCATAAAAATTCTTATCTAACAGTAAATGATTGTCTTTATTTAAAAGCAACCTAATATTAGCCTCTTTTTAAAATTAGCCTTTTATTTAAGAGAAATGATAGATTATTGGACAATATGTTTGCATAAGCTTTAAACTCTGTTTTAAGGGGAGATTTTATGTGATAATTTTAATATGGTCTAAATGGTCATCACTTTCTTTCGTGTCTTATTTATTTGTTTACTGTAGCTATTTTTAAGAAGATTTTGGGTAATTGCATTCTTTTCTACAACAGATGAAAAATCATCAGTTAATTTTAAAATTATAAGCAGAGATTTACATTTTTATTCCTTTATTATGTTGATGCTATTTTCTGTATAAGTAGTAAACATTTTAGTAGTGATTGTTCTTCTATGAAGGAAAAGATATCAAATTTAAAATTATGTAAAATGTTTATAATAAAATCATAGTTCAGATTGCATTTTATTTCCAAACAAACTATTGATACTTGTCCATTGTGGGGTCTGGGAATAAGTACCTCTTAATATTCTTTTCAAGTGTTCTTTCTTCTTCAGTGTAACCTCTTCAGGGACTAAAAATAATTATTAAATTCAATCCAACTAAGAAATTGTGTTAGTAAATATTCTAGCCCAAATATTATTCCTTTAAAATATCTTAGACAAAGTTGTTCAGTTTCTCTGTGTGTGCCTGTCTGTGTCTTTCTCTTTCATTATAAATTTATGTTCACTGAATGTTTTATTTAATTTACCAGACAATTCCTCAAGAGCTCTTAGGGTAGTAAATTAAGTTTGTTTTTAAAGTTTAGGTACTTCTTGAGATTACTTGGCATCCATGGTGACTGCCATCTGTGAAAATTTTTAGGAAACAATCTTCTGCTGAACACTTACCTTTTCAGTTCAATGATTTAAAATCTTGCATAAAAGCAGTTTAGAATCTCTGTGTTTCGATTAGTTTTTCAACCAGTTTGAAGTTAATTTTCTAGACTTTGACCTACTAGTACTCTATTGACTCCACATTTTTGGAGAAATGTCCAAATAGCATGGGAACTTGTGATAGATATATTCATTTTGCCTGCTACTATGAAAACAAAGACATTATTATAGAGCGCATTGAGCGGAGTGTCTGCTATTAAAGTTTGAAGAGCAATCATTGTTTGACTTTGTGGCATGGACTGCAAGGGCAGCATAATCAGAGTACAATGATGAATCTGATTGGCACCTCACACAATCAATATTGTAGTTTTTCTGCATTCTATCAGTACTTTCTATTAACATCTTCTAAAGGTGCTTGTGTCACACAGAGTTACATTTAATCTTAAATCAGTCATTGACTCTATGTGAGAACTGAGCCAGTCGCATCTTTCAGAGCTTTAGTTCCTTTCTCTGTTAAATAGAGATAATAATTCTGCCTAGAGGGCACCTGTGTGGCTCAGCGGTTGAGCATCTGCCTTTGGCTCAGGTCATGAGCCCAGAGTACTGTGATCTAGTCCCATGTCGGACTCCCTGTAGGGAGCCTGCTTCTCCCTCTGCCTCTCTCTCATGAATCAGTAAATAAAATCTTTAAAAAAAATTATGATGAGAGCCAAATTGGATAACATATATGTATAGTGCCTGATACATTATTTGGCAGATAGTAGATGGCTTAACAAATAGTAATTGCTATTGTCATCATTATTATTTTCTACAATATAACAACTCAGATTCGTAATAATAATACTGAGCTACTCCAACCCTCTGATAATGAAAAATTACATTGTATAAAACTACAGTTTGTATTTAAGGTATATGCTATTTCCTTAAAATTCTCAGTTTTAAAAAAGTATTATTCGGCTTAGCATGCATATTTCTATTTATTGAACAAGGGAAAATAATTCCCTTTACATGTAAGATAACTGAGTTTTAGGGGCACCTTCGTGGTTCAGTCGGTTAAGTGTGTGCCTTCAGCTCAGGTATTGATCCCAGGATCCTGGGATGGAGACCTGCTTGGGCTCCCTGCTCTGTGGGGAGTCTGCCTCTCCCTCTCCATCTGCGCTCCCCTTCTCCGCCCCCCGCCACCCCGCTTGTGCTCTCTCACTGTCAAATAAATAAAATCTTGAAAAAAAGGTTCTGAGTTTTACTGTGTGATCGGATGCCCCTTTCTTAAGAGTTGGAAAGAACATACCCAATTATATTTTTAAAAGTTTAGTTTCCTATTCTTTTGAATATAAGTACAGTTTTTATGATTGAAACATTTATGATGTAATCTTAAATTGCAGACATGAGTGGTTAACTCGTACATAGTGCTTACTCCATGACAGGTCATATGCTAAGAAGTTTATGGGCATTATCTCATTTAATTTACCATAGTACTCCTGTGTTAATAATTAATGGTGTTTATAGAAAAGACAATGAGAGAAAACTCTCAGAATCTTATTGGCTTAGGAAATTGAAAAATCTAGACAATCATTAATACTGTTAAAAATAAAATATTTGAATGATTATTATAGTGTTCTAATAGATTTTGGAGATCTAACCATAAATACAGATAGCATCCTCTAAAGATGATGTAGTATACATCTGATAAATCTTTTGGTTTATTCTTCTTAGGGAGTAATAATAATGCTCTTAAATATTGAATAGCCCATTTTCAAATAGTTTGTAGCATTTCATGCTTCATTTTATATCCTTTAATCTTCTTTAAATATGTCTTTCTCTTTGAAATTTTCTTATACTAATAACTTCAAAAAATCTTTAGTACTTCAAAGTTAACTGTTTTAGGAAACTGTCCATATTATTTCTTCCTCCTTTTAGAGCTTATAAATGTAGAATTCATGTGTGTGTGCTTCAGTCAATCACTGTAGTTAGAAAGAGTGTGTAATCGACAAACAATATATTTTAACATCTCGGCAGGTAAATTCCTTACATTTGTTGCCACAAGTTGATGACTTAAGTCTTCTGTGATAAGATCTAACCTCCTATTCCCTGTGGTTTTCTCTTTCATTTTCTCTGCTATCTTTTATGGTAAGCCATCAATAGCAGCTGGCTCTCTGACTATTCATATTGAATCTTATTTTAATAAAGTATATGGTATCATAATGCTAATATCTTTACACAAGGAGCAATCTTACATACTAGGTAAACACAAATCTGATGTCACAGTCTCCACATTAAAAGATACTTCAAAAGTTATTGAATCCAGTTTATTTTAAATTTGGCAATGTCACATTAGTTTCAGGTGTGCCACAGTGATTCAACTTCTATTTATGCTATACTCACCACAAATTCAGTCTTTAAAAAGATTTTTACATTTATTTGTTAGTTGTCTCAATAAGTGGTTGTGTATCCTCTATTTGGACATTAAGGTTCAAACTAAAAGAATATCTGTTTTTTATTTCCACAGAGCTCTAGTTTGTCATGATTTTTTTCCCTCATATTGACTCAGATGGACCTCTAACTGTTGAAATAGGTTCAAGACAGGGAATACATGTTCCATTACTTCGAAATACACCTGGCTTGCAACTTGAGTTCAACCATTTACTAGTTGTCCTATCCTATTTTTCTGGCTCCTTCAAGCCTCTATGACTACACATACAAGAACACACAGAATGCAGACACCGGTGTGCACTTTTCATTCTCAGGCTACTTTCAAAACTGCTTTTCTCTGGTCTTGGATCTCACTATATCATCCTTGGTCTTCTTGTTCTATCCTTAGCTACTTGCCTTGGACTTGATGCTCACAGCTCTTACCTAACTAATGCTCTGGCTCTTGATCTTTCTCATTCCCATTTTCTTTTTTTTTTTTTTTTTAAGATTTTATTCGTTTATTCATGAGAGACACACACACAGAGAGAGAGAGAGAGAAAGAGAGAGAGAGGCACAGAACACAGGCAGAGGGAGAGGCAGGCTCCATGCAGGGAGCCTGACGTGGGACTCGATACTGGGTCTCCAGGATCACACCCTGGGCTGAAGGCGGCGCTAAACCACTGAGCCACCCAGGCTGCCCTGTCATTCTCATTTTCTAAAAAGACACGCCATCTTAGAAACCAATAAATACTACTCTTCTCCTAAGACAATCCTCAGGACCCTCTGCTTCATCTGGTCCTTTTAAGCATATTACATATTACACATATTGCATATATTACATATTACATATCATGCCTCATAGGTTTTCCTGGTTTTGCTCTCATGGGAGGCAAAATGAGTAACATGTCTTTCTTGATGCTTGGGTTTCAGCAAATTGCTTTCTAACTTTTGTACACCCAGCATCTGCCTCCCACCAGAAAGTATTTCTAACCTGAAGAAAAATGTCACCAGATTTGATGAGCAATAGTCTATTACATAGAGTTAAAAACCAGGATAGCTGAAATGTAAATTTATCCTTTTAAAGATTACTTTCCTCTTTTCTAGAAAGAGATCATACCTATCTTAGCCATCTGAATATGAAGTAGGTAATGGTTAACCAAAACTGCTTTAATGCATAAAAAAAAGTGTTAAGTGTAAACAATGAAATTAGGAGTTAAGGTTTCAGTTGTTCCTTATTTTCCATTAACTTTATTATAATGGTAAATTTAAAAGTTGATATTTCCATTCATATCAGAAAATAGATTAGAGCATAACAATCTTAAAAATAACAATGTATGCAAAGGAAATAGTGAATTTAGCACACTTTTTTTCTCTGGGACCATTATATTAGCTACTCTAAGTTAATGAGTAACTCTTATCTTATTTCACTTAATTATTTCTAAAACTCTGCCACAAATATAAACTATAAAGAATAGGGGAAAGCAATATTCTCAAAACTATCAAGAGATGTTTTTCTATACTCAATGGTCTCTTAAAGTACATTGTTCAATTGGAGTTATAGCCAGTTATTTTTTAGTAGCTCAGTAAAAGTGTATTACACTTTTAGGGGAGGGTTAAGAGTAAAAATGGTTGGAAGAACCTGTCTAGGGATCCCTGGGTGGCGCAGCGGTTTGGCGCCTGCCTTTGGCCCAGGGCGCGATCCTGGAGACCCGGGATCGAATCCCACGTCGGGCTCCCGGTGCATGGAGCCTGCTTCTCCCTCTGCCTGTGTCTCTGCCTCTCTCTCTCTCTGTGACTATCATAAATAAATAAAAATTTAAAAAAAATTTATATTAAAAAAAAAAAAAAAAAAAGAACCTGTCTATAGGAATGAATTCGTTTCCTAGGGCTGTTGTAACAAAGTACCAAAAACTGGATGGTAAACCACAGAAATTAATTGTCTCACAGTTCTACAGGCTAGAAGTTCAAGATCAAAGTGTCAGTAGTGCCCTGTTCTTGCTGAAAGCATTAAGGAAGCATCTGTGGCAGCCTCTAGCTTCTGGTAGTGCCTTGGCTCATGGCAGCACAACCCCAAATTTCACCCAGCAGTCTATCTCTATGCATGTCTGTCTCTGTGTTCAAACTTCTTCCCTCCTCCCCCCGCCTTTTTTTGAGGACACTAGTTGTACTGGATTGGGGCCCACACTAACGACCTCATTTCAAATCCATGGCATTTTTAAAGACCGTTCTCCATATAGAATAAGAAGGTACTGTGGGCTAGGGCTGAATTATGTATTTGTGGGAGACATAATTCAACCCATTATAGGGAGTAGTATAACTCATTGAAAAGAAGTCTTATTAAATTCTGGTGGGATTCCATGTCCTATTTCCAAAGGTCTACAAGGAATATATGCTAGTTTTTAAAAAAATAAGGATAAGTAATTTGTCTTCAAAAAGATCAAGAAATAGTTTTGTAGGCTCACTGGTCTCATAAAATACATTGCTCAATTTTGGGTTAGACCTATTTATTTCTTAGATTCTATTATTTTGGACAAAAACACCCAACACCTTAAGCTTCAAAAACTGGGAAATTAGTGGTCATATATTATTTAAGGCAGCGTATTTTTTTTATCTTATAAAAGCTTTATTTAGTGTATTAAAACTATTCAGAAAAAAAAAAAAAAAAACTATTCAGTAAAGTGGGTAAATCAAATTTTCGTTTTAAAAGTTGGAAAATATATTATGTATTGGTTTTGTCAAAAGATGGTAATTTCTAAGTTCTATTTCCCTATTAAAAATATTGTGATAATTTTTACATTTGGTTGAGAAAAATTCTAGGTGAAATAAAATAGATATATGTTCATCTGATAGGACCACCCTGAATTAAAGATACTCTCTATAAGAAAAATGCTTATTAGGGTTGGCTAAAAATGTGTGACTGTCCATAAATAACTTAGAAAATCAATACTCCTATAGTCAGTTACACTTTCATTCTCTCAGTGATATTAGATACAATGTTTTGGCTATGACATTCATGACTATGGAAAAATTGCCCAAGTCTGCTGATTATTTTGGAATTTTAGAGATAACATCCTATTTAGTGACAGAAAATGCAAAATATAATATAATAATGATTTTGTTATTATGAATATCTGCCAGATATGAAAGAAGAATATATAGATTTGCTTTCTGAATTTGACCTATTGTTTCTTACATGACTTTTCAAAGTACTGATTATATTGTCAAAAGAATCATTTGTCCTAAATACAATTTACTCTGAGAACATTAATAACATTGGCTTAATGACTTTTTTTCATAAACAGTGGGTAATGAGAGCAAAAAAAAAAGGAAAAAAACCTAGATAATCCTCAAACAATAATTATTCCTTGAATAATAAAAATGAGCTCTTTCAGAAATTAAAAAAAAAAATCTTTAGTAAAGGACGATTTCCAAAGAGAAGATACATGTAATTCACAATTATACTACAAAATGTATTTCTTTCAGACTCACTAAGAGAAAGTAAAAGCATAATATAAATAAATAAACAAATAAAATAACTTCTTTTTACTTTAAAACTCATCTAAGCTTTATGTTCATCATGTTGGTTCAGATCATGCAAAAGGGCAAAGAGTCTCTGTGAATCAGGGGATTGTTCTGCATTGACTCTGCCATCAACTAGTCTTCACTTATGTTAAATCATTCAGTCTACCGGGACTTAATTTGGTCATCTGTAAAATGGTAGGGTGCTTTCTGATTTTTCTTTTAAATACAAAATTCTATGATTCTGTTTTCTACTTAAACTCAATAGACTAGAAAGAGAGGTTTATGTATAGGGAATACAAATAAATTATATTTGAGCAGATACGTATAACTTTATATGTGGACTCACATTTTAGTTAGGAATCCAAAATGACATCATTTGTTTTGTGTTTTTGTGTATGTGCTTGTGTGTATGCACTCATGTGTGTCTGCATCTGTGTGTGTTTGCTTGATTAGGATGGTCAGGGCCAGTTCTCCTTTGCTTAGTATCTTAAAACCATACAAGAAGCACTTAGTTAAATTTGCTCTTTAATTTTCTGATGCACTGTTAGAATTTTGACATGAATGAGGAGAAACCACTGTTTTCTTGTTTAAGTCATCAAAAGGCTGAGAGGAGCTGTGTTGCTAGGCTCTGAGAAGGCTGGGGTTTATGAGACTTGAAACACATAAGTGTTAAGTTCCAGAATATGGAAGGGGAGGGAGAGCCACTGCCCTGTCACCCCCACTACTTAGAGATAAGGGTGGGGAGGTTCTGAAGCAAGTCACTTGAATACCCTCTCTCATGCCTCCAATTTGCTACGGATGCCAATCGATCCTTCTGGGATGACTGCTTTGTATTTTCTGAAGATGTCTGAAGAAATAGATATTTACCCTAAGAGCTTTGATCCTATTTGCTTTTTCTTCAGTCAGATACCCTAGTATTTTGAAAGTCATAGAGAATATTAACGAAGATTAACTATAGATTTATGTACTTGGAGACAAGGCTGCTTAATTTTATTTGCCAAAATAAATCTTGTTTTTTAAACAAAATTTTAATTTCACTTATCTGACCAAGAAAATAAAGTACAACATATTTTATTGTATTTAATCCTAAACTATGTTCCTAAAGCTGATTAAATATTAATGTATGCTTACCTTCCTTAGATTTTTTTTAAGATTTTATTTATTTAATAATGAGAGACACACAGAGAGGCAGAGACACCGGCAGAGGGAGAAGCAGGCTCCCCACAGGGAGCCCGATGTTGGACTCGATCCCAGGACCCCGGGATCATGACCTGAGCCAAAGGCAGACTCTCACTCACTGAGCCACCCAGGTGTCCCCCTTCCTTAGATTTTTGATTACTTACAACATGCAGTTGTTTTGTGTTTTTTAGAGAATTGAACAAAATGATTGTTTTTCTCTTCCTCAGCAAATTAAAATAGAGCAAAGATAGTCCTATGAAGTTAGGAAGGAGATTCTGTTTCTGATGAGACTCTTTTGTCATGAGCATAATATGAAAATACAATCTAGTAGAAGTATTTCAGTGCCTGCTATAGTTATCACACATTTTATGTAACTGTGACAATGACAATTGCCATTGATTCTCAAAAAGACTGAAATAAATTCGTTGGCTCCATTGTAGTCTGCTTTCAACTTCAGAAAACAGATGTGTCCAAAATTAGGACCAATACTTCCCAAAGAATAAAATCAAAGACCTGGAGAGGTCATCTGACCCCATCATCCTGTGTTTAGTATTGAAGGTTGATCATTCAGTTGCTTCTGAAAAGTCTTCAGGGACAGAATTTCTGCATTGAATGGATATTCTTCTAATTACGAAGGGTGTTTGCACATACCAAATAGAATCACAGTCGGATTTCCACAGTCAGACAAAACCCAGGAAAACACACCCATTCATAAATGCTTCATTACAATGCAGATTTGTTACAAACCTAGAACCAGAAATTTTAATTGTTTTTATTTTTTTTCTTATTGAAATTTTATTTTTTTCACATTGATCTTGTTTTGCTTATTTGAATTTTCTATAACTCTACATTAGCATATGCTTCAGCATTTCCCTGGTAGAAATAGCCCCCCTCTGTGTGATTTCCCCCTTCTCTGTGAGATACAAATTTTAATGCCGTGATGTCTTGCTCACCTGTTTTTCCCAGTAACCTCTGACAGTGGCCATCAGGTGCACTGTTCATTGGTGGGTCCAAAACCCACTCAATCAACAGGGATGTGTTATGAAATATCCTTTCCCCAACTCAAGATGCCTTGTTTCCATTTTCAGAAACCATTTAATGTTCTTATCTTTATTACTTATATGACCGCCCTTGATGCAGTTACAACTTAGATACTGCTTTGCATGGACTTGTTCTTTCTTCTAGCCATTGGCCTGGTTTCTTTCCTCTCTTTTCCCAAGTTTTAGTTAGTGACACATGCTAATGGCCATGTGTGGCCTAACCCAACTGATAAAACTTAAACAAATTTTCTGTTATTTCAACAAGTGTCTTGAACTTGCATGTGCCAGTCTCACACTCATCTCTGTGAGGAAGTGACTACAGACCTTCTCTCTGCTAAGCCCCAACTTGGACCCCAGTTCTTCCTTAAGATCATCTATTTATACCTGTGATGATTTTGTTTGGTGTTCAAATATTCTTTGACACTTTACATTCTGTATTGTGTTTCAAATATTGATTGTATTGTCCCATGTCTTTCTCAGATTGACTGACCTGTGTCTGTCATATCTCCTTAGTGACACAGCAAACTCCTTGACTACTGAAATTGTCCCTTATAATTTTGTATGACCTCCTACCCCTTAATCCCTAGCATGGCTCAGAAAACATAGAATATTCTCAATAAATGTGTGTTGCATTATGAGGCTGTCCAGTTAATGCATCAGCAGATATTTACTTGGTTCCTTGTCTTTGCCTGATACTGTGTTTCTTTTCTTCCTTAATTATAGTAAAAATATACCCTTTAGAGGCCTCTCTTTTTTTTTTTAAGCTGACAAAGATTGAAGTAGGTCTTACTTAGAGAAATCAGATGCATATTTTTTCTGTTTTCTTTTACAACTGGAGACGACTTAGGTCATCAAGAACAAATTTAGAATCTCTTAGAGAAAGCTTCCGTCCTAACATTAGAATTACCAACTGCAAATGCCAAATTTAGTAGCCAGAGGCAGTAATTGAGGTACTGTTCCCAGAGCCAGAGGGTTGGAAGCCACAGGGTGGAAGCAAAACAAATGTAATTTGGGCATGAGTATGCAATAGTGTCCAGGTGGAGAGTGAATGTTCCAGAAGGGGTTTCAACACTAATTAGAGTGAATAGTTTCCACAAAAATCAAGTTTGGAAGTCTGGATCATGTTTTGAGACTGTGTACACAGATACAAATTAGCTGAATGATTCCAGAATCCACAGCTCCTGTCTGGTAGCTTGGCCGGTACCTGATAGTGCTCAGTTGTTGAACGCGTAACAGGCCTCTCGTTTATTCCCTAGGGTTTAATTACTGCGCAGGATGGACCGTGCTCCCATAGGAGAAATGCATTCCACAACATTTTTTTTTTTTTTTAGGTTTGGATCTTTGCACAATGAGTCATCCCAGAGCAACTCCATGCTTCTAGTTGGCAGAACAGTTTGGGAGCTTCTTTAAGAAAGGTGTTAGGTCCAAGTCATTGACGTCAGGTGATGTTACGTTCCAGCGTTCTAAGGCCGTGGAGCACCCCAGAGTGTTAAAAGCCCCTTTTCCCCCCTCAGTAGTTTCAAAATTGTGGAAATCCAGTTTATGGGACCACCTAATACAGTACCAGCTAAATGTTTATTAAATATCCTGGTTATTCATTTTTCTTGTTATTTCGGAAGCATTTACTTGAAAAACCATAATAAACCTTCTCTTGTTTAGTATCTAAAATGCTCCAGGAAGTAAATATCCTTTTCCTTGAAATGTGATTTACATTTTAAATTTCGAGATAAAGCTAATTGAAATAACTCAACCACATAAATCACATTAACTTGAAATTCAAATCTGATTTTTGAAAAATCTCTGAGTAAACAAAGGATAACTCACATGCATAATGAGGTAAAGGATTAAGACAGCCATTTAGTTAATTCAGGCTAAAAATCTCCTTTCCTGTAACATCAATGAATATTTTAAGCAAAAGTACTGGAGTCTAAATTATCTGGAAAGCTGCCTTAGCTTTTCATGGAGTTTTTCATGGAGGTAAACACTAACAATATTACTTTTTCTAAACAGATTCATAATTTACATTTTAGTATTTGTCACACACCATTAAATTTACAGACTTCTATTTCCAACCTTCTCTTAATTAAGATAGTCCTTCTAGACAGAGGGATTAATGATTATTTTTTTCTTTTAAGATTTTACTTATTTATTCATGAGAGACACAGAGAGAGAGGCAGAAGGAGAGACAGAGGCAGAGGGAGAAGCAGGCTCCGTGTAGGGAGCCCGATGTGGGACTCGATCCCAGGACCCTGGGCCAAAGGCAGGCGCCCAACTGCTGAGCCACCCAGAGATTCCCCTGATTATTTTTAAAGTAAGGAATTACCCACCTCATAATTACAGGTCATAGGTGTGATCCTTAAGCTACAGCAATTTTTAAGCATTATCATCAATTTAACTTTGGACATGGCATTTTTGGAGGAGTTTGGCTTTTAGTCCCTTCCTTGAAACTTCTGTATTTAACAAACATCCGGTGTAAACGAAGAGTGATGATGAGCAAACGCCAGGGTTAGGGCTTCCTAACCTTCTTGTTTTTTACTATTTTAAAGCAGAAATTTGTCACACGGCAAACTTTAATTAGCTTATTGTTCTTAAGCTATTATATTGACATAGTGCAGTGGTTCTCAAAATTGGTTTGTATCAGCATCATCTGTGAGTCTTTAAAAAAGATTTTATTTATTTATTTGAGAGAGAGAACAAATGGTGAGAGGGGCGGAGGGGGGGCGCCCCGACCTAGGCCTTGATCCCAGGATCCCAGGCCCCTGACCTGAGCTGGGGCAGACGCTGAACCCAGTGAGCCGGCCAGGCACCCTCATCTGTGATATTCTTAAGACCTGCCCGCTTCAGGTTCTTGCTGCGGCCTTATTGAACTCGGATCTCTGGTGAAGTGAGTCTCAGGTATTTATGTGTCATGATACCTCCGCAGGTGAGCCCGCTGCATGGGAGGAGTGAGGGCGTGTGCCGCTGCAGAGCTCCTGCCAGGGGGGCCACTCAAAAGGAACTCACATTAGAGCAAACCTAAAAGTATATTGAAGCATTTATTTCTGCAAATCTTTAAATGAAGGTTTTTTGTTTGTTAGGTTTTTTTTTTTTTTTTTTTTAAGCAATCTTCATAGTGATTATTGTTGGCTAAATTGCCAAGGACAATACTTCTCCTTTCTACCTTTTGTCCCTATTCCGACTTCTAAAGACCTAGAGCCGTCACATGGAAAGGGCATTTCTGCTGTGGAATACAGAGCTAGTTAGAGATGCACTGCAGCCAGAAGCTGCTCTGAAGATCTCCTGTGTGACTGGGGACAAATTAGAACTTATAAGCAATGTCTGAGGATGTGTAAAAATGACAGATTTTTGGAATTTTCCTTCCTTTGGGGCGAAGAAACACAAAAGATGCGGAGAGATCCGATCTATTCACAACGTCTGGAAAATATAAAGCACGTGCATCTAAATTGAAAAAGAAAATTCTGTCCTTTTAAAGACAAATCCCCGAATCCCCTCACAAGGAGGGAGTGACCACGGGAGAGAGCCATCTGAAAAATGTAATGTATTCTGAGAATTCACTCTACTGGGAGATTGCGTTTTTTCTTTTTTTTTAATTTCAAGGGCAGAAATTTCGATTAACCATTTAATCCCCCCCCCCCCCGCCCTGTATAACCGTTAAGGACACGGTGCCACCCTTGGCAGGGGCTGTTTGCTTCCCCGGGAGGCAACAGGAGGCCCGCGGGGACCCCAGCCAGGAGATCCCGGGAGCACAGGGAGCTGCAGGGGCGCCCTGGTGCTCGGGCCTCCCCGCGGAGCCCTCGGGCCTGCTCCCTTCGGTGCCGGGGTCCCCAGGGCGGGGTGGGGCGGGGCAGGGGCAAGGCAGGGGCAGGGCTGGGGCAGGGCTAGGCTGGGCTGGGGCAGGGCTGGGGCAGGGCTGGGCTGGGCAGGGGCAGGGCTGGGGCAGGGCAGGGGCAGGGCTGGGCAGGGGCAGGACAGGGGCAGGGCAGGGGCAGGGCAGGGGCAGGGCAGGGGCAGGGCTGGGGCAGGGCTGGGCTAGGGCAGGGCTAGGCTGGGCAGGGGCAGGACAGGGGCAGGGCAGGGGCAGGGCAGGGGCAGGGCAGGGGCAGGACTGGGGCAGGGCAGGGGCAGGGCAGGGGCAGGGCAGGGCCAGGGCTGGGGCAGGGCCAGGGCTGGGGCAGGGCCAGGTCAGGGGCTGGGGC
Source organism: Canis lupus baileyi (assembly GCF_048164855.1). Lineage (NCBI taxonomy): Eukaryota > Metazoa > Chordata > Mammalia > Carnivora > Canidae > Canis > Canis lupus. The sequence continues at coordinate 61,521,744 of NC_132850.1, read as the reverse complement.
AGGGCTGGGCAGGCCGCCCATGACACGCAACTGCACCCGCTCCGGCTCCGCTCATATATATATATATATGGAATGCTTAAATGCAAGATCCAAGAAAGTTCTGGAAGGGAAATTAGCAAACAGATTTAACCTCATAGCATGGGGTCAGTGAGGGAAATTAGATGGTTTGGAGTGAGGTCAGTTCATCTATATCTTGAGAAGCCATGACCCTGAGGAAGCCACCGGGGAAGGTCCCTCTATAAAGAGGTTCATAACTCCGCATCCCTCCAGCTCTCTCTTTCTCTAGTTGGGTACAAAGATTGACTAGTCCAGCTTCTTTAAATCTCATTTGCCTACTTCCGTGAGTGGGCCACACTTTGCTCCCGTTAATCCACTTTTCCCTTCTTTTTTAGATATATTAACACCACGTGTTAGGCCGCAATTAATTCACCTTAGAGATTTGGCTTCTTGACCTCTGTCTCTTACAAAGGTAATCCAATTCTTAGACTTCTAGGTGTGACTTAATTTCACACTCTGTAACTAGAAATTATGATGATCATGTAAATTCCCACATTTAGCCAACTAGCATGTATTTTTAAAAAAAATAATTATTTAAGATTTATAAGCCAAGGGGAGGAGGGCGGGGGGTGGGGGTGAATGGGTGACGGGCACTGAGGGGGGCACTTGACGGGATGAGCACTGGGTGTTATTCTGTATGTTGGCAAATTGAACACCAATAAAAAATAAATTTATTATTTAAAAAAAAGATTTATAAGCCAATGTCTCTGAGGCCTACTGTATTTCAAACATTGGAATAAACCAGAGATCACACCAGGGGTGTTCCTGCCACCTGCATTGCGTGCTGCCACACGCTCCGTCAGCACAGAGTCCATATCTCAGATGATAGTTTCGTAAGAGGAGAAAAGGGGCTTCAGATGCTTTTCTTCTAACCTCTTCTCGCCCACAAATTGACCATGCATGGCAGCCATGCGTTAGAAGGTTTGAAGAGAAAAACACACAAACAAAAACACCTTTGATTGTAGGTACATTTTTCTTTACTGTTTTCATGATTTTATGATATTTCTCTACTTCAATTCCCCCCCCCCCTTTTTTTTAAATGAATATTTACCTCTCCTTCCTTTTTCCTAGGGTTAGGATGCCCCCTTCAAGATCTCCTCCTACTCTCGTTTCCAAGGACAGCCACACTGGGCTACCTTTCCTTATTCAGACTGGTTGCTGACCTGGCAACTTGAGGGAATTGAAAACAATATGGCATTTTGATATATATTCTTCATTTTGAACAGAGTGGATAAATTATTATTTATCTGGAAGATGATTGATTAATTCTATTTTTAGTAGAAAATCATAAAAGTTAAATAACATAATCTCAAAGCCAGAGACTAATTTGAGATTAGCCGATCTAATTTCACACTTTATGTGTTTCTTTGTAATTATGGTACCATAACTCTTTCACATTCCTTAGCAAAATTTTTAGAAATCAAATGACCCAAGGGGCACCTGGGTAGCTCAGTGACTAAGTGTCTGCCTTCGGCTCAGGGCATGACTCCGAGGTTCCTGGGATCGAGTCCCACATCGGGCTCCCTGCAGGGAGCCTGCTTCTCCCTCTGCCTGGTCTCTGCCTCTCTCTCTCTCTCTGTGTCTCTCATGAATAAATAAATAAAATTTAAAAAATAAAAAAGTGACCCCAGAATTAGAAAGCCTCTTAAAAATTCTTAATTCCAAAAAGGAAACCCAAAGAGAATAAACAACTTGCCAACATCACATGACTGGTTCGTGGTAAAGTTGGGACGATAATACAGGCCTTGTGACTGCCAGTCTAGTGTCCTTTCTATTATTACTGCATTTGGTGATTTGTTCCTCAAGGCACAAAAGTACAGTCCCAAAGATTTAAAGAGTTAATATAATCCCCAGATCTGCTAGACTCTGAATAGGTTGAGTTTGCGTTTTTGCGGTTAAAGTTACTTGCCTATGACCCATAAGGTCCAGATGGGTATATAAAATGGGTCCCATTTATAGAATATAGCTGGAGTTAATTTAGTCAAAATTCAGAAAATAAGATATAATTAAATAATAATGGGCAGAACAGTAGCGAGGACACTGCACTGAGATTAAGCATACAGGACATGGAGTCCAGCTCCACCAAAACCTCTTAAGTTTGAGTGAGTCACTTACCTCTTCAGCTTGTCCCCTGGAGAAAAAGTACATTTACTAGATCCTGTTTAAACAGTAAGGATGTTTTATTTTCTTCTGTTATTACTTGAACGTAATCATCTGGTCTCGCTCCACTCTGGGCACGTAAAGGCCATGATTGTCTTCAAAGGTGTATTTGGCTCAGGTATGATAGGACTGAGTAGTGAGGGAGGGCTCACCCTTAGGGGATACCTGTTGTCTTGCTACGTATCATTCATTCTTCCTTCTGGTACCAGTGCTCAGAGAACCAACCCTGTCCTTCCTCAGCCTTGCGATTGGGGAGGGTCTTGATCGCCTTACACCAGTCAGTATGTCATGATACTGTGTCATCATAATTGGTTCAAGAATAGCTCTATAACTCCACCAGAATCAATGGCACATAGAAAAATCCTTTAAAGGACTTTTGGGGAGGGAAGTCGCATTATTCCTGAAGACCTCTGGAATAGACTTACTCTCCTTTTCTGGACAGTTTATATGAGAACATGAGTTCTAGATTTGGACATTATGAGGGAAAAGGTTGGAGCTTCAAGGCTGACCAGAGATATTCTGATGCTGAAGCTGACTTGGAAATAGGGAGGGCAGAGGAAGAAATGTGCACATTTCCCCTGCTCTTTCTTTAGCTGTGTTCTACCCTAGGGAGTTGCGGCACTTTTGTTATTTGGAGTAGAGCTCTTAACACCTCTAAATGGGAAAAAAATTACTCTGTAACATAAGTATAAATGAGTAAGTGCAAAAATTAGAAGTCTCTAAGAGGAAAATTCCAGTTTCTTTTCAGTTAGAGGTTTGTGTATAGAATAAAGATCGATACAGGGAGCATCAGTATGGACGAGTGACTGGGTTAGTCCTTGCTTGAAACCAACCCCTATTTAAAACCAAACCACTTTCCAGTGAAGTGATTCAATTCCTTTATTGTTTAAACCATTTTTTTTTTTGGTTGAGTGTATATCACAACATAACAGGGTGCTGAAGGATTCTTTGTCAAAGGGTGGTCACCATAGTTTTCTGTATTGTTACTTGAGCAGCAGCTGACTTCAGAGCTCGGAGATAGCTGAGATCCAAGTAAAGTAATCACAGACATTAATTTATGAGTAACTGTGCATATTTACCCAGAACGCTCTGTTTTAACTAACTGAAATACATTTTTAATAGATGTGAAACGCTTTGTGGAGAATACCAGGGGGGAAGAAGGCTAGTTCTCTTTTCTTCAGCAGAATACTTTCCAACCTCTGAGTGTCAGTGGAATATTAGAGTCCTATGTGCTTATTATAGCGAATCCCACTGAGTCTACTAATAGTACTGAAATAGTTTTATATAATGAAGACTAGGAAATATCCAGATTATTATTTACTTTCAGCAATGACATTACCATAATGTACATTAGTTTTCTTGTTTAAAACAGATGTTGTGGGTAATTTCATTAATAACTAAGACTGAATAACACATCTTATTGACAATTAAATTATTCAAAACAGTAATGCTGATACACCTTGAACAGTATTTTAATCTTAAAAATTTTTTTATTTTTAAAACTTTTAAAATTTGAATATAGTTGATACACAGCATTATATTAGTTTTAGGTGTACAATATAGTGAATCAGTACCTCTACACATTATGATACGTTCATCTCGAGTGTAGCTACCATCTGTCACCATACAACTGGATTACAGTATCATTGACTATATTCCCTATGCTGTGCCTTTTTTCCTGTGACTTATTCCTTCCAGAAAGGAAGCCAGTATCCCCCACTCCCCTTCACCCATTGTGCATATCCACGCACCACCCCCACCTGCCTCTGGCAACCATCAGTTTGTTCTGTCCTTACAGATTTGATTCAGTTTTTTGTTTGTTTGTTCGTTAGGCAGGTAGACTGTCAAAAGTCCTCTCTGGTGTGCATTTAAAAACTTTTATTATGCATTCATGGCTGGTTTAATGAGACTCAGTATGATCATTGTGTTTCAAAGATCGTTGATCAAAAATCTTGATGTGGAGGTGTCTTGGGGCATGGGAGGCATAGATAAAGCCACGCTTGTTTAATTAGGCAGGATTTTTAGAACTTGCTGATTGGCCAGCATTTAACTCGATCTTTTGCAGCACTGACAATGCCAATGTGGATTTAGAATCCCGTAATCTGAAGCACTGATGAAGAAAAAGGATAGCAGTCTAAGTATTGCTTTCCCCTAGTTCATGCCTACGAATATCACCCAGAGCCACTTGGAGCAGCCTTCATAACCTCCAGGTGAAGATGAGAAATGACATCTATTCGATACCTATTCTGTTTCCTGTCTCTGCAGCTCTGTTAAATAATTGAAATAGGCATGACATGAGGGTACAACTGGTGATAAGACTTTGCTCTTAAAAGAGTGACAAGGAGATTGAAGAAAAGGACAGTGTTCTGGGGTGCTGAGTGTCTGACTTGGGCTTTCAGCCTCTCACTTTACACGTTGATCATTCCATTCATCAAACCTTGCAAACCTGGGTATGAAAACAATTGCAGAGGATCCCTTCACCCAACCACGGCCAAAGAATACAGTACACATTCTCTGATACAGAGGAACACTTTGAATTCTTTAGGATTTGTACTTTTGATGTCAACATCAGAAAGTTTCTTAGGGAAAAAGTACTGGCAAGCACTAAACCATCGGACATGCAGTGCTGCAGGGCACAGCAAATGAAGCTCAAGCGTAAGATACAGAGTAAAAAGGTATTTGTTAGGTGAGGCAGCAGTGTATGTTTTCACAAATTATTAAATTCTTTACAGATAGCAGTTATTCCCATCCATAAACCATACCAATTATTCCTGCCTTATTCCTAAAAAGCTCCATGGAGCAGTGAACGGCTATGAATGCTTCATATGTGGAAGTTATATGCTTACGTCGTGTAGACTTAGGTCCACAGCACAGTTTTAATTTCCAATTTTATTTTTCAAAATCAATTTTCATGATATTACAAAATATGAGAGAGACCTGTTAAATTTTACGAAGCTTTAGAAATTCAGATTCTAGCAATATGTTTTATTTTAACCTGGAACTACTTTCTATATGACCGTTTACTGTGAAACTACTACTATAGTTCTTTCAAGTTTTGGAGGAAGGGATTTCTGCATACGATTAGCCAATTATACGGCAAAGGATTCACCTTTGATCGTTGGTGTTACCATCTAACTCAGACATGTTGTTTGGTGCCCAATGGGAGTATAATAGAAACTCACACTTTAGAATTAGAAGGAATCTCTTTCATGTCACTTGATACTGTCTGTGTTGAGAGGCAAGAGTGAGGTCATTAAAAGCATGTTGGGCGCAAATCTGAGCTTTGCACTTAGCTGTGGGATCTTGGTGAGATTACTTAACATCTGTGCCTGAGTTTCCTGAGGTGTAAAATAGTGACAAATATGAGGACTACTTTATAGAGTGATGAGAATTAAAATGAGTTAATGTTTCTAATGCAAGGGAGATTCATTGGGACAAAATAAACACCATTATGTGTTTGATAAATGAAAGTGCTAAAGAAAGCAATTCCCTGTGTTCACCATATTTCTTATCAGCATATTTTATTACTCATAGTGAACATGACTCATTAATTAATACCTTCCATTAATGATGAGGTGATGAAGAAATATTTAGGGTCACATGGCATCATAGAAGGAGCCTTTTATAATGATAATGACCTAAAAAAATAAAAAGCTAATTCATTGCTATTTGAAGTTTGCCAACACTCTGACCTCTGCTTGTACAGACCATGTCTATTTGCTTTAGATAAGTGAAACCTAACCTTAAGGCTTTCTGTTCCTTTCTTAACCTTAGTCTCTTAGCTGCTAGACTGAGAATTCTCCAGAGTCAAGAATTTGCAGAGCAACACATGCTCCACGTGTGAAATTTCACTTTTATTCCATGTACATATTGCCAGGTCTTCCTTACTTATGCTAATATTTTTCAACATTTCATAGGTTTTTAATTAAAACTGAATACTGTAGATAAATGTTATTTATTTTGATTGTTCTTTGTACTTCATCTTTATTGTGGTAACATTCTTAGTTGCCTCTTTTTTTCCCCCGTTTCTTTAGGCATTAAAAAGAACAGGCCATGTTAGGAAGAGCTAAAATAGCCAATGATATTGAAGGGAAAGTTTTTGAAAGTTCATATGTATAGGATAATTTTGTGAATATTTGAGTACTTATGGAAAGCAGTTTTTTTCCCCTAAATTATGGTAACACTTAACAAAATAACATCATGCTGAATAGTTTTTAAATGGTCTTCAACTATACAGTGATGACTTTTTTTTTTAAAAGATTTTATTTATTTATTCCTGAGAGATACAGAGAGAGAGAGAGAGAGAGAGAGAGAGAGAGGTAGAGACACAGGTAGGGAGAGAAGCAGGCCCCATGCAGGGAGCCCGATGCGGGACTCGATTCCTGGACCCCAGGATCACGCCCTGTGCCGAAGGCAGGCACTAAACCCCTGAACCCCCTAGGGATCCCAAAGGTGATGACTTTTTGTTATAGCTATTGAACTTAAAGTTACTGGCCTGGTTCAATTCTACATGAATTGTACTGTGAAAAGTATTTTCCCTTTGGGTAAATCAGTGCTGCACACACACACACACACACACATTCATATATTTATAATCATCATTATTAATCTATTACTAATTATTGAACACATACTGCAAGTTCAATAGGAATTGTTTTAAGTACTTTTCATGATAACTTACAACTTCTCTATGAGATAGTATTTTAGTTGCTATTTCTGTGCAATGAATTGCCCCAAACTTAATAGGTTAAAACAACCATTTTATAATGTTCATGAATTCTCTGTGAATCTGACAGTATGCAGTGGGATGTTTTACTGTTTGTGGCTGTGACTCCAAGTGTGTGACTCTGAGGTGGCTTCAGTACTAGGGACTGAGATTTTCTGAAAGCTCATTCATTTAGATGTTGGGCATCTGCATTGGAGGATCAGAAGACTAGGATTGCCAAATGAAAAATTACACGTGACCTCTTCATGTGTCATTGCATCCTGACAGCATGGTACTTTGGGTTAGTTAGACTTCATACGTGGAGGCACAGGTTCTGAGTGAGTTTTCCAGAAAACAAATCAGAAGCTGCATTGCTTTTTATGACCAGCCCTCAGACTCCACCCAGCACCAATTTTGGCAGTAGCCATTTAGTCATTTTTACCTAGATGCACCGGCAGTGGCTATAGATCCCACCTTTTTTCTTTTTTTTTTTTAAATTAAAGTTTCATGGACATATAGCATTCATTAGTTTCAGGTGTACAACATAATGATTTACTATTTGTTTATATTGTGAGATGATCACCTTAATAAGTCTAGTTACCGCCTGTCACCATACACAGTCACAAAATATTTTTTTTTATTATTGTGGAGAAAACTTTTAAGATGTACTCTCTCGGGAACTTTCACTTTATTTATTTATTTGTTTGTTTGTTTATTTATTTATTTATTTATTTATTTATTTATTTATTATGGCTTAACTTTTTATTTTAGTAAAATTCAAACACAGCACATGGTGTGCTAGCATCTGAAACCAATACGATGAGCAATTACTAACTTACAGTGAGTGACTTGAGAGGTTCAGTGTCCAAATTCAGCAAGTTTCAATCCCTCTTGTTTACTGAAAGTATTGCTGGCTGATAAAACTGAATGCAAGTCACCAATTATGGCACTACACAAAGATAACCACATATTTGAGGATTGAAAACATGCCAGACAGTCACTGAAAACCAAACAAAACACAGAACTAAACAAAACTCACAGAACCTTTGGGAATGTGGATACTTCCTATCAGTGCCCACAAGTGTTTCATTAATATTTTAAGACAAATGTATCAAAAGCTTGGCATGCTTTAATTTCAAGTTGCCAATTTTGTCTTATATCTTGTCTGACAATTTACAGCTAGTCACATCACCAGTGTCAGGTCTGCTTAATTTGGCTCACTCTCTTACTAGAACTTAACATGAAAAGCTCACACTACCCTGAAATACATTATTTCACATATGGTAACATTCAACACTCGAGTGCCAGTGTTTTTGTACTATTGTTTGGTTGAGTTTCTTTAAACTTTTAAAGAATTCACTTTTAGACTTATAGAAATATTTGTCAAAATGTTCAATAAATGCTACACAAACTAGAAGCAAAAAGGATCTAAAATCTGTCATGTGCAAATAGTTTTCTCTCAAGTGTCATTCTGTGGTCCCAAGTAAAATTTCAGAATCTAGTTCTTAACAAGCTGTGTTCAACAATCTCTACGAGAAAAACTAAGATTGGAAGTTTAAGGACACGTACACAAGATCTCTCTCTCTCTCTATTATATATATATATATATATATATATATATATATATATGTATGTGTGTATATCTTCTCTTTGCAGTAAAATAAGTACTTTGTAAAAAGTTATGGGCAAAATATACAAGAATCTAAACCTAGACTAAGTGAAATAGTGGCATCGCAAATGATAATACTGTCAGGTGTACCTACTTAGTGGTTTTTAGAACAGGGCACAATATACTTGAAAACCTATTGGACTTTAAGAAAGATTTTGCCTTAAATTTTAAAGACCACTACATTCCAGTCACAAAAGCAGCAACAGAATTCCAAGTGGCAGAGGCATTTTTAGTGGTGGACAATCACCTTTGGCCAAGCTTATCACAGAGAGACTATAACCATACTGGGAACCTGTGCAACTACAACAGAATGCAGCTGCACTATCTAGACATCTTACGCACTTTATTACGTATTTCCAACCTGTGTGATCTCAAATATTTCAGTTTGTTGCTGTTCTGACCTACAGTCTATAGGTATGAGCCATTTTGACATTTCAGCACAGCTCAAAGAAAGTAAAGTGAATCTGCATTAAAATAAAGCCTGCTGCATGATCCCTTCTGCTCATATCCTCTCGACCAAAGGACACTAACACTAGCATGCCTGAAAGACCAAAATCCAACCAGTCCCATAAAAAGACTGGTCACTCCCATGGCCAGCCATCCTACCATTTCAGTATTATTACAGCAGGCATTAGAAGAATCTAACCAAAAAAAAAAAAAAAAAAAAAAAAAAAAAGGAATCTAACCAGTTGAAATCTCCTTCAAATACTTTTGTTATTAAATCTTTAAAACTTTCCCGTAGGAGTAGTATGCCCACATTTGCTTACCTTAAAACTAATAACCTAAACATTAAAAGAGAAATTACTTAGTATTTACATTAACTTTGAAGAATGCTGTGAAATCTATATGAGCATATTCATACACGGCACCTCATCCTGCCAAGGATGGCTCATATTTAACAACTCCAAGATTCTGGGTGCCTATCCAGGGTAGAGTGAGCAAATCAGAACTTTGATTTAGTCCAGTTTGCCACATTAGAAACTAATTCTGCCTTCAGATGTTTTTCTCTCCAGGATGCAAGTACCAGAAAGTCCTAACACAAGGTACTGCCTCAGTTTTTTTTATTTCCCCTCTTATCTACGGATGAATTGAGGATTCCTGTTAAGTTGTATCACACCTGTGTGCCAAGGTTTGGTTTTGCCAAGTTGAGTAAGTTTAGTTTTTCCAAACGGTTGATATCTTGAGCTCTACTGAGCCAACAGGACAGCAATATAATAAGTTGTCTAAAGTTAAAGTCACAGAACATTAATAAACAAGTGACCCTCAGTCACAAAATTATAAATGCCGATTGGGATGAGAAAAAGCAGGAGAGGGGTTAATCCAAACTAGAGCAGTTGAATTTTCAAACCAATTTCTGAATAAGGCTCTCGATTGTTCATTTCTTCTCGTGACTTTGAAGCTCCCTTCAAAGAATCACACCTGGTGATGTACTGCAGGGTCTTGAAGCTGTAAGGTATAGTCTGGTAGGTTCCATGTGGGCTCCATATTAGCTTGTTTGAATGGGTGACTTTGTTGCAAAGTAGATTCAGTTGCCCCACCAGTGAATGGCCTGAGAATTCTACTTTCCACCATGTCCATCACCACCGTAGAAGCCTCCCTAGCCACCTCCACCAGTTCCTCTGCTGCTGTGAACCACCTCCAACACTATGGCTGCTGCTTGCATGTCTGCTCCTAAAACCTTGGCAACTTTAATTTTTTTTTATTTTTATTTTTTTTAAGATTTTGTTTATTTATTCATGAGAAACACACACACACACAGAGGCAGAGACACAGGCAGAGGGAGAAGCAGGCTCCATGCAGAGAGCCCGACGTAGGACTCGATCCAGGGTCTCCAGGATCACGCCCTGGGCTGAAGGCGGCGCTAAATCACTGAGCCACCTGGGTTGCCCCCTTGGCAACTTTTAAACGTGGAATATAGTGACGTTAACTGTAGTTGCCGTGCCATACATTGCATCCCCATGACTGACTGACTGATTGATTTAATAACTGCAGGTTTGTGCCTTTGGACTCCCTTAACCCATTTGCCCACCCCCACTACCTGTCTCTGGAAACTGCCAATCTGTTCTCTGTTTCTGTGTGCTTGTGTGTGTGTGTGTGTGTGTGTGTGTGTAGACACATGCATGCATCATATATATGTATCTGTATATACTACACATATAAGTGGAATCACACAGTATTTTTCTTTCCCAATCTGACTTATTTCACTTCATATAATGCCCTCAAGGCTCATCCATGTTGTTGCAAATGGCAAGATCTCATTCTTTTTTATGGCTAAATAATATTTCAGTGTGTGTGTATGTGTGTGTACATTATCCATTCATCTGTTGATAGACACTTAAGTTGTTTCCATCTCTTATCTGCAAATAAGGCTGAGATGAACATGGGTGCGTCTATCTTTTTGAGGTAGTGTTTTTGTTTCTTTAGATAAATACCCAGAAATGATATTCCTGGTTCATACAGTAGTTATATTATTAATATTTTGAGGAACATCCATACTGTTTTCCATATGGCTGCACCAATTTACATTTCCACCAAGAGAGCACAGTTGCTTCCTTTTCTCCACATCCTTGTGAACGCTTCGTATTTCTTGTCATTTTGATAGTAGCTATTTTGACTTGTGTGAGGTCATATCTCATTGTAGTTTTGATTTGCATTTCCTTGATGATTAGTAGTGTCAAGCATCTTTTCATGTACCTGTTGGCCTTCTCTGTGTTTGTTCTCTGGGAAAATGTCTATTCAGATATTCTGTCCATTTTTATTTATTTTCAATTTTCTTTTTTTCCCTGCCCATTTTTAAATTGGATTATTACTCTGACTTGTTTTTGCTATTGTGTTGTATGAGTTCTTCATCTATTTTGGATGTTCACCCTTTATCAGATATATGAATTGCAAATATTTTCTCCCATTCAGTAGGTTGCTTTTTCATTTTGTTGGTGTATCCTTTCCTGTGCAGAAACTTTTTAGTTTGATGTAGCCGCACTTGTGTATTTTTTTATTTTGTTGCTTATGCTTTCCAAAAATGTGATTTCCAAAAAATCGTTATCAAATCTCATGTCAAGGAGCTTTTCCCCTGAGTCTTCTTCTAGCTCTTGGTTTCGCTGATCTTTCCTATTGTCTGTTTAGTCTTTACTTATTTCTGCTGTAATCTTTGTTGTTTCCTTTCTTTTACCAACTTTGGGCTTTGTTCTTCTTTTTCTAATTCCTTGAGGTGTAAATTTAGATTGTTAACTTGAGATTTTTCTTGTTTCTTGAAATAGGCATTTCTTTCTATGAACTTCTGTCTTGTATTTCCACTCTTTCAGGATATTTTTTTAATTCACTTTTGATTTCTTCATTGACCCATTTGTCGTTAGGTAACATATTTTTTCATATTTGTGAAATTTTCAGTTTTCTTTCTTGTAAATGATTTCTGGTTTTATACCATTGTGGTAGGGAAAGATGCTTGATTATTTTTTTAATTTGATAGCACTTGTTTTGTGGCTCATTATCTGATCTATCCTGGAGAATGTTCCATATGAATTTGAGAGAAATGTATACTTTCTTGCTTTTGGATGGAATGCTCTGTATTAAGTCCATCTGTTCTAATATGTCATTTAAGGGTGATGCTTTTCTTATTTTCTCTCTGGATGATCTATCCATTGATATAAGTGGAATATTAAAGTATCCTACTTTTATTGCATTGCTATCTATTTCTCCTTTTAGATATTTGATTTCTATATTTCAGTGCTCCTTTATTAGGTACATAAATATTTACAGATTTTCTTGTTGTATTAACTCCTTTATCATGTATGATCTTCACTGTCTCTTTGTTTTGAAGTATATTTTGTCCGATATCAAAGTTTAGCTGCACCATATTTCTTTGGTTTTCATTTGTATGGATATCTTTTTCCATCCCTTCACTTTCAGTTTATGAGGGCATCAACCTTATGTCTGCAGTGAGTCCTCTTTGTAGGCAGCATATAAATGAGTTTTGATATTCATTTGGCCATTCTATGTATTTGATTAGAATATTTAGTTCATTTACGTTTAAAGTAATTATTGATAAATATGTACTTATTGCCACTTTGTGAATTGTTTTCTGGGTGTTTGGTAGTTCCTCTCTTTTCTTCTTCTCTTGTTCTCTTCCTTTGTGATTCCTTATAGTGGTACACTCAAATTACTTCTTCCTTATCTTTTGTGTGTCTACTGTAGGTTTTTGCTTTGTGGTTACCATGAAGCTTAAATATAAAAACTTCTATTTATAAAAGTGTCTGTTTTAAGTTGATATCAACTTAAGTTTGAACACAGTGTAAACTCCTACATTTGTACCCCCCCCATAAATTTTATGTTTTTGATGTCACATTTTATATATTTTTATCTTGTGTATCCCTTAAGTAATTGTAGTTAGGGGTTATTTCATTCTTAGTTAATGTTATTTTTGCTACTTTCATTTTCTAACCCTCACTCTAGGTTTTAAGTAATTAACCCCCTACCTCTACTGTATATTTGCCTTTTCTAGTAAGGTTTATACTTTCATATGATTTCTTGTTACTAAGTAGTGCCCTTTTTTTCCTGCCTAAGGAGGTGCCTTCAGCATTTCTTGTAAGGCTGTTTTACTGGTGGTAGATTCTTTTAGCTTTAGCTTGTTTGGAAAATTATTTCTCCTTCAATTCTGAATGGTAGGTTAATTGGATAGAATGTTCTTGGTTGGAATTTATTTTTTTTCAGCTTCTGGCCTGCAAAATTTGTGCCACTCACTTTTGGCCTGCAAAGTTTCTACAAAAAAAATCTTCCAATAGCCTTATGTGGGGGTTCCCTTGCATATCACAAGTTGTTTTTCTCTTGATTAAGGTTATATCTTTGTCTTTGTTTAAGATTATCTCCTAAGATTATCTTCTTGTGTTACAATATGTAGATCCCATATTTTGCTGGAAATAGTGTCAGACAACTTTGGTTTCATGTTTTTAAACCACCACCATTCTTCTGGAGCCACCATTACTTGCATTCCTTCCCTTATATTGCAGGGTACAAAATACAATTATTTTTTCCCCAAGCCCTCTGAAGTCTCACTCTATTTCATCATCAATTACAAGTCTAGGACTCTGCCATGTAAACTTTCCAGTTGGGTTTTTGAATACAGTTTATCTAGTATGGTTGTTTTCAATCTGAAGAACCTAAAATAAGCCGACAAGTCATCTCTTTACTACACATTTAGCCTACAGTGGCTGAGTGACCTCCGTAGACACTCCTATTCAGAAAGGAGGGAGATAAAAGACACACAGCAGTCACTGGTCCATAACAATTCTGAAATCCAACTGCATATTTTTCATGAGTTCTTTGACTATGGTTTATTCCTACTTCTCTAAAGCAGTTTTTGGAGACTCAGTTCTGCTCTGTATCTCTTGATTACTCCTTTTACTTTATTATCTTTTTCCCATAAAATTTGATCTGTACTTCAAATAAGAAACTACCTCAAGCTTGCTTCCTACTCATGAAAGGTGGCAGGTCCAAAGGCCTCTTTTTATTTTGGACTCTCTCTGTTTATTTCAATCAAAACTGACCAATTTCTTTAAACATTTTGTAGGTTTCCTGCGTTTTGATTTATAATCCATTGAATTAGACTAAAGTCATACCCACAGTTCTCTAAGGTAAACTCAACTGTGTTGGCTTCATGTTAGACTGATGGACAGGATCTTAAAATTATCAGAATATCTACTATTTAACAGAGGGAATTTGCCAGGGATGTTCTTAAGATCCTTTCATGGCTTTTATTTCTTCCAAGGACTTAGGAGGCACTATTTCCAATCTTTCTAAGTTCTTACCAAAGAGTTTACCATTCCCTTGACCCTTACCATTCCCTCGACCCTGAGATGTTTACATGAAAGGAATCAGGATTTGATATTTTCCCTGAAGCATTTCTCTAATTTGAGACTCTTTTTCTGGGAGAGATAGGGACCGAGAAATAGTTTTGTTTTTAAATAAAAGGAGCAAGTCCTGCCTCTTTCATATTTCCTATAAATTTGGCTTAAAATCAAAAGTTTTCTTTCAGTTTTTTGCTACTCTTATATCTTATCATATGTAACTTGTAAATCCCTGTAGCTATTTTCCCCATCATCAGTGGTAATGTTGCCAAACTTTATGCCAATAACAATGGTCACCCTTTTTGTTAACCTCCAATAATAATTTCTTTCCAAATTCCCCATTCTTTATCAATAGTCTCCTTGAGGTTTTCCAAGCTCTCACAAATCATCTTTTCAAGGTCTGTATTAATCAGGGTTCCTCAGAGAAACAAAAGCAATGGAAGATTAGATAGATAGGCAGATAGAGATGAATATAGAGAGATGTATAGAAAAAAAGATAATTATTACAAGGAACTAGTTCACATTATTACAGAAGTTAAGAATTACCAGGATCACAAACTGGTGATCTGGAAACACAAGAGACCCTGTGGTGGAATTTTCTGCCTGAAAACTGTCAGGCTTGAGGACTCCCCCCCGCCCCCCCCCCCAAAAAAAAACGCAGTTTTTTTAGTTCAAGTCTGAAGGAAAAGATGCATGCCTCACTTCAATCAGTCAGGCAGAAACAGTTTGTTTTAGCCTTTTAGGCTCAGTTCTATTCAGGTATTTAATTGATTAGATTAAGGCCACTCAGGAAGGGCAATCTGCTTTACTCAGTCTAATGATTTTTTTTTTTTTAGTCTAATGATTTAAATATTAATTTTATCTAGAAACATCTTCACAGACAGACCCAGAATAATGTTTGGCTGAATGTTTGGGAACCCATTGGCCAGTCAAGTTGACACACAAAATTAACTGTCCCAGGGTCCTCTAACTTCTGCTGGACACCTGTTTCCAAAGCCAGGGCACATGTTTAGGGGTTTTATGGTAGCACCTATCTTCCAGGCACCGTGATTCTGTTATGGTTACAATTGCTACATAACTAATTACCCCAGAACTTAGTAGCGTAATACAAACATAATTATGTTTATGAATTCTGTGGGTTGGAAATTCAGACAATAACAGCAGGGATGAAGCATAGTAGCATCGCATCATCCCTTCTAATTGTTTGTTCATTCATGTTTCTTCTTTTTTTAAAAAAAATATTTATTTATTCATGAGAGACACACAGAGAGAGAGGCAGAGACATAGGCAGAGGGAGAAGCAGGCTGCATGCGGGGAGCCCGATGCAGGACTCGATCCCAGGACCCCAAGATCATGCCCTGGTCCGAAAGCAGATGCTCAACTGCTGAGCCACCCAAGCATCCCTGTTCACTTATGTTTCTAATACTTGCCTTAAGATGACACCAAAATTAAAAGTGCCAACTAGAGTACCTGCACATGCCATTTTTTGTCACTTGCCTTCTTCACAGCATGATGATGTCAAGATAGTCAAATTTCTTAAATGGACGCTCAGGGCTTCAATTTCGAGTATTTCAACAATCAAGGCAGAAGATGCATCACCTTTTATGATCAAGTCTTGGATGTCATGTAACATTATTTTTACTTGAGAATGTTGGTTGAAATAGTCACAAGCCCATTCTGTTCAAAAGGAAGTGTCACAGACCCTGGCTTTTTTTTTTTTTTTTTTAATTTTTTGATTGATCTGGCTTTTGAAGTGAGTCATGTCAAATAACTTACGAATCATATTTTAAACTACCACAAATTGGGGTGTCTGGGTGTCTCAGTTGGTTGACCATCTTATTCTTGGTTTCAGCTCAGGTCATGACCTCAGGGTCATGGGATCCAGCCTCAAGTCGGGCTTCATGCTCAGTGTGGAGTCTGCTTAAAGATTCTCTGCCTCTTCCCCTGCCCCCATTCTCTCTCTAATAAATAAATAAATAAATAAGTAAATAAGTAAATAAAAAATAAATAAATAAATAAATAAATAAATAAATAAATAAATCTTTTAAAAAAGAATTAACCACCACAAATGGTTACTGTCATCATCTTTATTTTATAATTCAGGTAATTTGGGCCCAGAAAGATGTGGTATTTTTCCAAAAATATACACTTAATAAGAGGTAAAGCCAGGATGTAAATCTAGGCAATATGACTCCAGAGGCCATATTTAAAGCTACTCTATTACCTTATTTTATTCCCAATGTGCAAAATACAGGTGAGTTTTAGCATGCTAGACCTTAAAGAGGAAAATTCATGGGACGCCTGGGTGGCTCAGCAGTTGAGCGTCTGCCTTTGGCTCAGGTCATGATCCCAGAGGTCCAAGATCAAGGCCCACACGGGGCTCCCTGCAAGAGTCTACTTCTCCCTCTGCCTATGTCTCTGCCTTCTCTCTGTCTCTCATGAATAAATAAATAGAATCTTTAAAAAAAAAAAGAGGAAAATAAACTCCCATTTAAAATTGATCATGTATGTATTCAATATGCAGTTAGTTGTGCCAACAAGAGCCAAACATGGGCTAGGGTACTGAAGATACAGTAGTGAACAAAAGGGACATAGTTTGTCTTAATGCAGCATTAAATCTATTTTCTCATTGTTTTTCTAAGAACCCACTTCTTGCAATAGATCCTTGTAGTTTTTTAATGTGAATGTTTATTTTTACTATAGCAGTGATGGCCTCTATTTATTTTTGTCTTCCTATATTCAAGGCCTTTTTTTTTTTTTTTCTTTTTGATAGTGCCTCTTAATGTCGTTTCTGGACTTAGCTGTGTGACTTCCTTTGGCTGGTAGGGAAGTAGAAAGAATGATGGAAGTTGAGCCTTGGAAAATACTTATGCATTAGCATTTGCCCCCCTGCTTTTCTTTCAAAGTGGTTAAAACCAGAGCACCAGTGGATGATAAGAGAAATGAAGACCAGTTACTTCTGTTGTTCTCAGCAGTAGATAGCCCACCAGTCGCTGTATGCAGAGTGAAGCTGTCAAGGACCAGTAGCCCTTAGTTGACTGCAGATGTATGGACAAGACCAGGAGACTATCCCAGGCCCAAATATCTGTTGGAATCATGAGCTAAATGAATGGTTGTTGTTTTAAGTTTTGTGGTAGTTTGTTACACAGCCACAGAAACTGTTATATATTTCTTTAAAATATATTTTATGTTTTTTTTTTTGTTCTAGAGCCTAACTTTGCACTCGATAAATTTCTACAGCTTGTTTTGATATTGTCTCTGAAGAGGTTAAATGTAGTTTTTATGCTTGCCACATTTTTTTTTTGAAAAGACATGACAATCTATTTTAATACCACATTTACATATAGAAATCATCTTTGCTAGATTGGTTAATTTCAGCTGCTAAATTAACTTTACAACCATAACAATTACATTGATAGTGACTAATTCTGGTTCTTCCATTTAGATTTCTATACCTAATGGAGCTCTTTAAACATATATGGAAGACTTTTTAGTACAAATATACCTTCTAAATAAATCTAATACTTAAAAGTAGAGCATACATTAATTTTTAAAAATGAACAATTTAAAATGCAAACTGCAAAATCTTTTTCATGGGGCTCTTTCCCTTGACTAATTCATATTTCAGTCTTTATATGACATTTAAATGACACAATAAAAGGCATAAATACTTAAATATATAATGTCTTTGAAATAAAATATTATAGTTTCAGTAATATTAGATGATGTCTGAGGAGACTGAGTCTTCTCATCTTTATAGAAACTCTCCAATTTATCGTAGATTAGAGAACATATTTTTAAAAATATGGGCGCAAACACTGACTTGTCTTGATCCTTTCAACCATTTCCTGGCTTTGTTTCTTTTGTTTAGGCTTTAGCTTCTCCAACTCTACCCTGGTTTAGCCTCCATGCTTAACACAATTAGTCTTGCTTCCCTAGCGTGCCAGCTTCAAATATCTGCTCTCTTCTGACCTCTGCAAACATTCTTAGATTTACTGCCTTTACAGTTTCTTATGGAGAGGGACTCTCTCCACTAGTTTACTTCTGTGGATCTTCACTAACAGGGCTAACCTCACGGGCAAATCTAACATGATAAACCAGTCCCCCTATAAAACACTGCAATTGAGTTATATGTAATTCAACTGTTTTTTAGGTTTCCTATGGCCAGTAACCAGGGGCTTTTCTTCAGTTTTGGGCACAGAAACCTCATTTCTGCTTTAGGGATCGGAATTTACTGTTTCCATTTACCTGTATTGCTTTGCCCCTAGGTCTTTATGTAACTGACTCTATCCATATGTCTGAATTTAAGTAGTACCACGGCTCCCTGTTCTGGTTTCTATTTGGTTTTATTTGCTTCATTAATATGGATCACAGTCTGAAATTGCCTACTCCTTCTACTTCTACTTGAAAATAAGGCACATAAGTGAAAAGTGTTTTTTCTCTCTTGCTGGTTATATTCACAGTGCCCAGAGCAGTGCTGGCACTTTGCAGCCTCATGGGGAATACGAAATGGAGAAATCATATTTAGAATTAGTGAGATGATAGTCTCACTCTAGTCTGTACTGTTCAGAACTTGCCAGAAGTGTTGTATTAATTCCAATTTTTGCATTTTAAGAGCACTATCGACAAACTATTCCAAGAAAAACTCAGGTGAAGAGGCTTGAAGCAATTTTTCTATAAAAAAATCTGTCTTTAGAGGATGTATAGGTGTGTCTGAGAGAATAACTATTGTGCATAAAAACACAATTTTTGGAACTATTTGGATAGTTGGCTTAGAGGAAAGGGATTGAATATGTTCTATGGAGCACTGGAGTGCACAGCCTAGAGTGAAAAGGACACTGAATGTCAAATTCTGATAGGAACTTAAATTAAAAGTAATCAAACTCATATTTTTAGATAAAGAAAAATAGGCCCTTGAGTGTTTGTACCAACATATGCCCCCAAGATGTTATAGATCTTGAGGTGCAGAGTTAAAACTCAAATCCAGGTTTCCTGACTCTCATTCATTGTTCTTTACACTATAATTTATTTATTTTCCACTTAAATATCATTATTTTCTCAAAAACTTGAAGGAGCTTGAGGCTCCCTTCATTAATTTGTTCATTCAGCAATCTATTCAACAAAAAGTTATTGAGTGTTAACTATCTGCTAGCTTTCCAGCAGTTAGGCATAGAGTGTTATTCACATAGATGAATTCCTGATCCTCTCAGAATTTACTTTCCATCATGTGTTGGAAAAAGCATTTGACCAAGTGTGATTACTGAGTTCAGATTACTGAGGTTAGTCTTGTAGGGTGGTAGCATTTTTCTCTATACATAAGAACATATTAATATCAAGAATTGGATTTTTCAGGGACGCCTGGGTGGCCCAGCGGTCGAGCATCTGCCTTCAGCCCAGGGCGTGGTCCTGGAGACCCGGGATCGAGGCCACGTCGGGCTCCCTGTTGGAGCCTGCTTCTCCCTCTACCTGTGTCTCTGCCTCTCTCTCTCTCTGTGTCTCTCATGAATAAATAAAATCTTAAAAAAAAAAAAAGAATTGGATTTTTCAGTGTGAAAATAAAAGGGACGCTTCTTGAAGCAGAAGAGCTCCCCTGTCTCTGAACCATTCCAACAGGTGGAGAGGATTTGGAGGAAATATCTTAGAGGAGATTAAAGTTCCAAGTGGAGAGAAAGTCAAATTCCTTTTCCTTCAGAGTCTACTATGCTCTGTTTTGAAGCTTGCCCAGATCACGGTTAATCTTTTACAAAAGAGCTAATGGATGGTGCAGTCCTCAGGTGGTCCTTGGACCCGTGGGAAAACAGCCTAGATTGCATGGTTTAGATCTGGAGAACTCCTGGGTCCCTGTTATTAATCTGATTATTTTCAAGACAGTAAAAATAGAGGTTTAAGCATACTATACAATTTTAAAGTAGAAGGCTTCTCTCCAAACAAGTATTTTTAAAACACCTGCCATGTGCCTAACACTCTGAAGAGATGTCACGAACAGAAGCTGGAAAGGTGTCATGCCATAAGAGTAATTAAGTCCTTGTGCTGTATTGGAAGCTCTGTCTCTCTCAGGCCATTGAAATGTATAAGCTCTACCCAGCCCTTGCTCTGTCCTCATTATTATCTTGTCTTTTCCTTGCCAATGTCACTTCGGTGAAGTAATTTATTTTTTTTTAAAGATTTTATTTATTTACTCATGAGAGACACAGAGAGAGGCAGAGACACAGGCAGAGGGAGAAGCAGGCTCCATGCAGGGAGCCCGACATGGGACTCGATCCCGGGTCTCCAGGATCATGCCCTGGGCCGAAGGCAGCACTAAACCGCTGAGCCACCCGGGCTGCCCCGGTGAAGTGATTTAATAAGTGAAATGTACGTTTCTTAGAATATAAGTGCTGTTTATTTAAATAGTGGTTGCATATTTCAGATCATTTGGGGACTGCATTTGTTGCCATTCTCCTTAATTCTACCCCCAAACAAGTGTTAAGAACTGAATAATTTCAGTACATTGGATAGCATCCTTTCCATCTTTGCACTCTAATCTACATATTTTTGTTGAATGATAAGTGTATTGATTAATAAGCTACACTGCATCAAGTTTAAGAAAAATTGGATCATAGAATCATACTGTATATAGCATATATTTCTGTTTCATGTCATTTGTTTTGATCTGTTGCCCGTCCAGATGGACTACAACATATGCCACTTTGAACACTAAAGATAAATAATGAAAGGATAAACTTACAGTCTGAGAAAAATCATTTTTAGTCTTACATTAAATCTAACTTATTTTTCTATAAAGGCAGGAGACTGTTAAAATAAATATTCCTGTTGCCCTGTCATGTACCAACTTCATTGTCAAGAGTCAGTTCCCCAGGAAGTATTATTTCTTCCCTGAAATCTATCACCACACTGACAGAGATCTCTCCGAACATATTTTAAGCATCCTCATTCCAGCACAAAATTTGCTTTAACTTGTAGAAAATGCCATAGGAAACATATTGAATTTCATGATGCCACTCTTACGTTTTTCTTACTTGAAATGGTACTCTTAGATATTGAACTTAGCACAAGATAGGAAAATGCAAATAATTTAAGAGTTGTACATATGAAGAGAGGATCCCTGTTTCTCTGGCAGTGAGTGAGCTACATTTCTCCTCTAGGAATACCTTCCCACTCTTTTTGTGTCCAAGTTCTCAGAGAAGCTGTTGACCAACCCAGAGAATACCTACCCAACTGATTGGGTCTCTGCTGAACACAAATCCCAACCACGTACCTATGGCTAGCTGCAACGCCTACAAAGGCTGCTTCCCCTCTGTGAACTCTGACATCCAGGCTATTTCTAGAACCTCTAAGTCCTATAGACAAGCACCGCTACAACACCACTTTCCCTGCTTTACACAGGTCAGGGGAAGGAATTAAGCCTAGCCCTTCTAACTGATGCACTGTGGCTGGACACAGTGAATTTGGGTAAACAATTTCTGAGCCAGGGAGTCTACTCTTTTTTTGTTGCATTTTATTCTCCAGGGCTTCTTTTAATTCAGAGCTGTTTGCTGGAAGAGGGGCAGATGGAAGAGAAGTGGTGCTGAGTGAGAGAGGAAATGATTGCCAAGTATTAGGATTTGGGTAGTCTGCATCTATAATCCTGTGCTTCTCTTAAGTGCAAACAGTATAGTGTGCCCAACTGGGAGAGAAGCCCAAAACCACAGGGAAGCAGAAAGCATTTATTCAGTGCTCAGCATAGAGTAAGAGCTGGGCAAATGCTGGCAAGGTATAATGGTGTTTTTGATGAATGTTCTTTGCATGCGTTAAATGCTATAAATATTATTTAATAACAGTAATACATGCAAATGATTGAAATTTTTCTGAACTTTCGAGGAAAACATAGTATATGATGATAATCATTGTCTTTGCAACAAGTAGTAAAATGTGTTTTCAGATGCTGAAATTTGGAAATTGCCCAGCTAGAAATTCAAGTCTAAATTTTCCTCACTTAATTTTGACCTGTTTACATAACAGAAGTGTCTTTAAGTGAACATTAAAAGTCCCTTCCAAAAATGAAACAAGACTTTCATTTTCCCATGTGCATAAGGTACAGTGAGTAGGACCCAATGAGCAAACAAGAGGCTATTGGCAAATAGAGAATTCTCATGGAGATAGAAGAAATCTTGAATTTGTTGCTGTGACTAGAGAAATACTTGCGGCAAATGAATATTTCTAGTGGCAAATACCTGCCCTGGTCTAAAAGACATTTCCAACCATGCAGGAGGGACTCCTATGAATTTTATGTGTCAAATTGGAGGGGTTTTTTTCCTTCCAAGATTTTATTTAAATTCACATTAGTTAACATATAATGTAGTATTAGTTTCAGGAGTAGACTTTAGTGATTCATCACTCCCATAGAACATCCAGTGCTCATCACAAGTGTCCTCCTTAATGTCCATCCCCCACCCACTTCCCCTCCAGAAACTCAGTTTGTTCTCTGTAGTTAGGAGTCTCTTATGGTTTGCCTCCATCTGTTTTTTATCTTATTTTATTTTTCCTTCCTTTCTCCTATGTTCATTTGTTTTGTTTCTTAAATTCCAACAACAAAAAGACATTAAAGGCATTCAAATTGGCAAAGAAGAAGTCAAACTCTCCCTCTTCGCCGATGACATGTTTCTTAAATTCCACATATGAACAAAGTCATATGATATATGTCTTTCTCTGACTTATTTAGTTTAATATACTCTAGTTCTATCCACCTCCTTGCAAATGGCAAGATTTCATTCTTTTTGATGGCTGAGTAGGATTACATTGTATATGTATGTATTCCACATCTTCTTTATCCATTCATCAGTCAATGGACATCTGGGTCATTCCATAATTTGGCCATTTTTGATGGTGCCTGCTATAAACATTGGGGTGCATGTGCCTCTTTGAAAAATTGGAGGATAATTTTGATTTTTAAATCAGTGAACAGGTTGCTTTTCATAATGTGGATGGGCCTCATCGAATCATTTGAAGGCCTGAGTAGAACAAAAAGATTGGACTCCTTGAGCAAGAGGAAATCTCTGGTAGACTGCTTTTGAATTTCATCTGCACTGTTGGCTTTCTTGGGTCTCTGCCTACTAGCCCACCCTGCAGATTTTGGGCTTCCCAGCCTCCATAATTGCATGAGCTAATTCCTTATAATTAATCTCTTTATATATGTTATTGTAATGAGTATATATGTTATATACATATAAATATATATATATATATACATATACATATATGTCTTTCTCTTTGGTTCTGTTTCTCTCTGTTTCTCAAACACCCTGACCAATACAACTACCATCAGCCTTCAGGTGTTCCTTTTTGTTGCACTAGCCCAAGGAAAGAGTGGGGACCTGGGAAACTAGCTGGGTGATAAGGCAGAAAGTGAGAGAGCATAAAAAACATTGATGCCTTTGGATAGAAACACTGCTCTTGTAATGTTTTGATTGGACTAGTTATGCAAAGTGCCAGTCATTTGCCTTTCTTAAAACATGTCCTCAAAGTTAAAAATAAATAGATTGTGAGGAATGCAGTAGCCTAGTAAGATCAAGTATTGATCACTGATCTTTTATTTCCCCTTTCCTTCCTTCCCACTATTGCTCTTGACTAATCTCTATCAAGGAACTTGTTTGACTCTGTCAACAGGTTAACTAAGTAAAAGATAATTTGACAATATCACTGCTTGGCTTAAGTGACTTTGATTACTCTCTACTGCCTTATTAGTAAGTCTAATTTCCTTGTCACAGTACAAACGGTACCTTAGTGACCTGATTCCAAAAAACGTTTCTCCTTCCCCATCTTGCCAGGGTTTTTTCACTCTCCTGTTGCTGTAGACTTATTGACTTACTCGTCACTGTCTGAATGTACAACTATACTGACATTTTCCCCCTCTACTTTGTGTAGAACAGTTTCCTGTTCTTGGGTGGTTGAATTGTTAGGCCCAACACAAAAGGGAACTGAGTTGTAAAATATTTTCCATTCCCCGAATCAGAAAAATCCCTCCTTTTTTTCTGTCAGAGCACTTTTTTTATATGTCTGTAGTCCCATTGTTAACATCAGTTTTTGGTAGACTTTGCTGCATGCAAGTTTGACTCTTCCTGAAGCTCTAAAGTAGACCAGCCTGGCTTAGAAACTCAGCTGTGCCACTTGATAGCTGTGTAACACTGGTGAGTTACTTCCTTGTTAAGGTCCAGTTTCCTCATCTGGAAAATTGTGAAAACAGTAGAACTATTTTATGTTTAATAGTATTATTAATTATAATGAAAGTATTTAGAATAGTGCCTGACAATATAGAAAGAGCCCTAAAATATTACCTTCCATTCATTTATCTCTTGGCTCTTTGAGAAATGTTGAGTGTCTATTATGTGTTGGGCATTATTTGTCATCATCACCCTTACGATTTTTGAGTTCATATTCATTTTTCAGTGCTGAACTTGTAGTCCAATAAATGTCACATAGATATTCATTATATGTTTATTGATATAAGAATTTCTTTGGTCATTAGGCTTAAACACTGGGAAATTGGATGTTCAGTTTTTGTTCTATTTATTAAGGTAAAAAGATACAGCCTATGGCTATGAAAAACGTGCTTTATACCCTAAAGCTGTTTTCTTTAATGGCTCAGAATTTAAATAACCTAATTAAAATGAAATAATATCTTCCTTGTATGCAAAATAGCTATGTTTATAAAGGTATAACACATTGTGAAATTATATTGGAAGCATCAGTTTATAAATGGTACGATTCTGTATTTTTGTCTTAATGTAATATAGCATTTTAGTATAATTAGATATAAGTTTAACTTCTGAAATATTAATAATCTCAACTCTTTGAAATAAAATCAATGCAACTTTGCAGGAACTACATATATAACATTAGCTGTTAGTAATAACACACAACCTCTATTGCCAAATGCTTAAATTTTATAATTTTTGTGTTTACCATGTGTAACATTTCTCAGTCGTCAGTATAATGTAAGTGACACACACAGTTATGAGAAACACAAATAAAAGTATGTCTTTTCCCGCAAAAAGATACTGCACACCTTCTCAGGTATCAAATACAGGACCTTTTAGGTGAGTCTACCACCATCTGTGTCATATACGAAGTTTAGTAACAAAGCATACTCCTTGTTACGTGCTCTGATTACGTGGCTTTCCGGATGCCTGAATTGGTCCACTTATGGGATAATTTACATCAATTGACTTGGTTTAACTGTATAGTATTAAAATATTTTCAGGCTAATAGTGCAGATATTATAAATTCAATGCTATTTTAGAGGTGGATATGTCACGTATTCTGATAAAAATGTCATAGTAGAAGTGGAGCCAAGAAAGAGGTGGATCTGCATTCTTAACACAGCCATTTGGAAATGTTGTAGAATTTTACTATCTCATTGTCTTAAAAGAGAGCAATAGAGCCTAGTCAGAAGGAGCCCATTCATAGAGAGTTTCCTAATCTGTGAAATGTGGATGCTAAAAAAATATTTCCTAAAACATCGGGTAATCATGAGGATTCAATGAGTTGATGTTTTTAAAGTACTTAAAATAGTGTTCTAGCACTGTGGCAAGCCTATGCCTGGATATCTCACTCTTAACAAGAGCAATCCTTCCCATGTTTGAATGGAGTGCTCGGAATCTCCATAGCTTAGAACAAAATCTCGTTTTTCTCGCCCATCTTCCACTAGTCTATTTAGTAGCTGGGTGCTGTGACTATATTCCTAGTCATCATTTTTCCAGGTTCCAGTTTAAAAAGTGCTTATTAAATGTCTCATCCCTTGCGTTTTTTAAACCACTTGAAAATCTAACATTCCTTTAGTGTTTCAATCAGTTTAGTGTTTCATTTCAGTTCACAGACGTAATCCTTAAACTTCGGTAGAACCCTTGCCATGTAGCACCATGGAAAAACTATCAGTAATTCACATTTTAGATTGAATTTTTATTTAATTTTACCTAAAAAACAGTCCGGCACCGACTATAAATGTGAAGCGCTGTTAAAAGAATTATACCAGTATAATTTTGACCCAGAATTAGCTCAGAGCTGATCATTTAAGGCAATGTTTCTGAATCAAATGTAGGAGGCACTGGAAAATTTTGACATGATTTGTATGTTTGTAGGAAGTCACAGCTATGAGGGACTTTACATTGAATGGCTCTGCTAAGGCAGAGATGAACCACATGGCACTGCCCATGGAGAGAGTTACAGAGGAAAGAAATCACAAAGGAGAGCAGCCAAGAATGAGAAACTTAGTAGATAGACTTATTTTCAGACTTATTTATAAGTTTTTGGACTAACAGTTTAGAAAAGAGGGTTTTGGGATTATCTTAACTTGAGGGTTCTCAAAATGTGGTCCTAGGCCTGCAGTATCAGCATCATTTGTTATGTTTACTTGTTTTCAATAATATTTTCAGATCAATATTTTCAATACTTCAACTTATACAAATACCTTGGGGTAAAATCCAATGATTCATCACTTGCATACAACACCCAGTTAGAAATGCAAATTCTTGGGCCATATTTCAGGTCTTCTGAATCAGGAAGTCTGAGGGGATGGAATCCAGTAATCTGGTTTTCACAGACCCTCTAGGTGGAGCCTTACCATAACCTAACCCTTACTGTATGTAGATAATTATTCACATTCGTGATTAAGTTAAGGCTTATGAAACTTACATCATTGTGATCTCTAAAGAATTGCTGCGTGTAGAAGTCATGTATGTCTTTTAGTTCTGAAGATAGAAGCAGTTATTTTCTGCTTCTTTAGTGATAATGAAGACATAGACAGCTAATAATCCAAAGTAGTATTTGCTTAATATCAAATGGTTATCAAATTTATTATTTGTAATAATAAATACTATAGGTATTCAGAGAAAGTAGCATACCCACAGAAGCAGGTGATTGTGGAAGGGGTCAGGAAATGGAATTTAGGAGATGTGGATTGTCTTGTTCTAGCTCTGGATTTCTAGGCAAGCCTTCAGCTTATTTATAGCTGAGAACAAACCATCCCAAACTTGGTGACCTACAACAACAGTTTATTATTATCTCTCATAATTCTGAAGGTCTCCTGGAGTTACCTGGGAGATTCTTGCTTGGGTTCTCTTGTGTGGCTACAGTCTGAGTGCAGCTGGGGTGGAGTTCTCCAGAAGTTTGACGCAGCTGGATGTCACTGAACACCACTTCTCTCAGGCCTTACTTGGCCTCTTTCTCTCTGCCTCCAGTGTCTCATCCTCCAGGTGTCTCCATAGGAGTTGGGTTTCTCACAGCATCATGGTCACAGAAAAGAGCTCCCCTTACCATGCGGCTGGCTTCTGAGAAAGGAAGTGGAGTTCCAAGTGCTCTAAAAGACCTGGAATTGACGTAGCGTCAGTTCCACCCTGTTCTATTGGTCAAAGCAATCACAGATGAAGTCCTGATTCAAGGGGAGGGAACACGCGGGTGACTGTTTGGAGGTATGGTGTGCTGGAAGGCCATCTTTTGGAGACTAACACAAGTCACTGATAATTTCTGGAAAATGCTGAGTATGGCTTAGATGATCTCTGGAATATTGTTTCATGTAGTTTCATCTTTGCATGATCCACAAAACTTCCCTCCATAAATTGTAATTCACCAAGGAGAGAAGTAACATGTATCTGGAGTAAATATGATCAATTTTCTATTCCTGTGGCATTCTGCTTTCAGTTGGTTACCGGTACAGGGTGTTGAAAAAGAAAAACCAAGGAAATATTTCTTTAGGTTATCAAGCCACTAGCAACCTCCCAGAAAAATAGGTCTCTGATGTTGATGAAACATCCTTGCTTTAATTTTATCTCTGTAATCAGAGCACACTAATACCGCAGGCTGTATCACAATCTCGAAGTGATGATATATATCCAATGCATTTTTAAAGTCAGTAATACCTTATAAATTCAGTTTAGTGTTTTTTTGGGGAGCTCTAGTCCCATTAAAGTTATTATTCCTTAAAAATAATGGTTCTATTCTGACTGAGATGTTTTTTGAAATACAAAACTCTATAGAGAAATGCAGTGCCCTTTAGGAAATCCTATTGAGTGGAAATAAATGTGAATTACCTTAGATTTTTTTGAATATACAGACTCTGTTGTTCAGAGTATTTACCTCATGAGATCAAGGCAGATGTCATATCCTTGAATGAAAGTCATTGAAGTTTTTCCATAGAAGCAAAATAAAATTCTAATCTCTAAATAATGAAAAATTTCCTTTTAAAATTGCTTATTCTTTAAAAAATTGTAAAGGACTTTTAGAAGATTTGAATTTATACTAGAATCCTTATGAAGCTTTCTTGCTAGAATGCCAAAACCATCTTTTGTTTAATATATTACTGTAGTGTCTGAAATTTTAAAATGAAGAAGAATGGAAATGTTTATATTTTGTGCTTAGACAGTTTCTTCTTTGACACTATTCATATTTGAATGCCTAAACAGAACATTTTTTTCCACAGTTATAATACACAATATGTGTACAATAAAGTACCTGCTATTCGAACTTAGGTCATAATCATTGCATAATTTTTAATTATACTCTTTATCAGTTAATTAGGGGATGTGGACTTGTGCTTTTCCACAGAAGACATTTTGCTTCCTCATCTAGCAACCTCTACCTTGAAGCCTTCCTAGACCACTCTATGTAAGTTGTCAGCCACAACACCCCACCTGCCCCCCCACCCCGACTCATTGCTTGCAAAGACCAAGCACAGGACTTGGCATAATGAAAATATGCAATTATTTGGTGATTGAACCAAA
The DNA here is from genome assembly GCF_048164855.1 of Canis lupus baileyi. NCBI lineage: Eukaryota > Metazoa > Chordata > Mammalia > Carnivora > Canidae > Canis > Canis lupus. The sequence continues at coordinate 61,492,560 of NC_132850.1, read as the reverse complement.
ATCTTTGTCTCTTTAGTTGAATGGAAGGTATTCCTGGTCTCAAATAACTTTACTTTGCACCTTTGAGTGTCTGTCTTTTTTAAAAGATTTATATTCTTATTTTCGAGAGAGAGAGAAAACATGAGCAGCGGGGAGGGGCAAAGGGGGGGGGAAGCCAACTTCTCACTGAGTGCAGAGCCTGCCATGGGTCTTCATCTTGGAACTGGAGATCTTGACCTGAGCTGAAACTAAGAATCAGACACTCAACCGACAGCCACCCAGGCACCCCCACATCTTGAGTTTCTAAGATCACCTGGACTAGGGCTGAGTCTATTAGTTTTTTAATTGCAGCATTTCCCCATTGAAAGGAAAAGCCTATGATGTTTTTTTCCCCAAAGCCAAAGAGATGGCCTTTTTATTGGAGGAGGGGGGGGGGAGAAAAATATTAGAAAATCTTCCTTAGAAATAAACCTTAACATAAGTACTAACAAGTTATATTCAGTGTTAATCTTTAAAATGTTCTATTTTTACATATGGGAAAGTCACATTTTAAACATTTTAATTGATAAATATTTCTTAATTTTAAAATAAAAAGGAAAATTGAAAATTTCCACCTAGCCCCCAGAAAACTGGGTCATGACAGTAAAATGAATGGAACAAATGAAAATCACTAGAGCGTATAGTAGAAGAACAATGACTATTGTCTTCTAAAAAATGACAATATGTTCTGCTATTTACAGCATTTCATCATGGAGTTCCGAGTCTGGTAATGACAATTAGTACAATTACTCTCAGTATCTTCAGCATCGCTGTATCAAAGAAAGTATTTTTAATCTTATTCTTTAACTTTAGGGAAATCCTTTTCCCCAAAGGACTAAAAAGAAGTTACATAAATTGTTTTTAAAGATTTTATTTATTTACTCATGAGAGATAGAGAGAGAGAGAGAGAGGCAGAGGGAGAAGCAGGCTCCATGCAGGGAGCCTGACATGGGACTTGATCCCAGGACTCCAGGATCATGCCCTGGGCCGACGGCAGGTGCTAAACCACTGAGCCACCTGGGAACCCCAAAAAGTCACATAAGTTTTTAGATCAGAGAATAGCATAGGTATTTGCTAAGAAAGGGTAATATGGCAGTTGAGTTGTCCCTTTGATCATATAATGATGCTCCAGCTAATATGGGAAAGTGTGATAGATTAAGATATCAATTGTGGGGAATAGTACATGACATTGTTTTGTTTTGTTTAGTGTTTTTGACACACAGTGTTACATTAGTTTCAGGTGTACAACATAGTGGTTCATCTTCTCTATACATATGTTATGCTGTGCTCACCCCAAGTGTAGCTACCATCTGTCACCATACATCTTCATGACAATATCATTGGCTATATGATAAGTTTTAAGCGACTGGCAAGTGATGCCTTCCCACATAATTTTTTTGTTACTTTATTTTTAATTATTATTTTTCTTTTTTTGTAAGTAATCTCTACTCCCAGCATGGGGCTTGAACTTAAGCCCGAGATCTCAAGCCAAACTGACTGAGCCAGCCAGGTGCCCCTCTTTTATTTTCTTGCATCCGTTAAATGGGTGCGAGATTAAAAGGTCAGTGGTACTCAGCTAGTCTCACATGTTAACAATGGTAGAAACATTTGACTTTCATCCCTTCGAAGAGCTGAAGAGTCAGGGATGGGGGGGTCTCATACGTTTCTCTGTCGCCTTGTCTCTTTGTCTCATTTTTTACCTACATCCCTGGATGATTCGAAGGAAAAATAACAGCTCATGTTTTTGAGCATCATGTTTTCATTTCATCTTAAATGAAAGCACTAGTGCTCATTTTAAATATAAAAATAAGCAGTATCACATATGTTAGTCTTCCCTAAGATTGTTAATGCTCAGTAGAGAGATGGTCAATACAGGATTGGGTAATTATTTAATAATTATCTTACAGATGAGTGTGTAAGTTTTCTGTTGCTGCTTATGGACTGAATTGTTTCTCCCCCCCCCCCCCAGGTTTATGTTTTAGCCCTAACCTCCGAAGTGACTGGATTTGGAGATTGGGACTTCTATGGAAAGAATTAGGATTAAATGAGGTTATAAGAGTGGGCCCTAATCCAGTAGGATTGGTGTCTTTATGAGAAGAGGAAGAAACTCCAGAGAACTCTCTCCACACACACAGAGTTAAGGCCATGTGAGGACATAGGGAGAAGGTAGCTGTCCGTCAGCCAGACAGAGGTCTTAAAGAGAGATCTCACCTCCCACCAGCAGTGACAGCACCTTAGTATTGGATTTCTAATCTCCAGTACTGTAAGAAAATACATTTCTGTTGCTTAAGCCACTCAGTCTTTGGTATTTGGCAACCTGAGAAGACTAATTTAGCTGCTAAATGAACTTACTCCAAAATTTTCTGGCTTTAAACAATTATGATGTTATTTGCTCCTGATTCTGAGGATCTGGTATTTGTATATAGTTTGGCAGGAGCAGCTCTTCCCTGCTCCCTGGTATTGACGAGGTAAGATCAACTAGGTGGGGGACAGGGAGGAGATTTCAAGGTGACCTCAACTCACATCTGGGGCTTGGTGCTGGCTGGAGAGTCACAGTCTTTTTTCCATGTGTCTTTTCTTTCATATGTTCTAATTTTCCAGTGATAAGATGCCCTAGACTTCTTTACATGGCAGATGGGTTCCCTCTTTAAGAAAGTAGAAGGTGTAAATCGTCTTAAAGCCCAGATTCAGAACTCCCAGGATGTCACTTTCACTATTTTTTATTGGTTAAAACAAGTCATCCCAAATACTCTGAAAGTACTGGGAGACTTTGTGCCTGATAAAATGAAACCACATTATCAAGAATGAACTCTCTTTTTATGTAATAATTTCAGTGGATTGTAGAATTATGGGAGACTTTAAATGACCAGTTTAGAAAAAAAAAAATGACCAGTTTAGGTGACTAAGGCAATGTAAATAACATAGAGCAAGAAAATGGAATGAAAAAACTGTTCTTAAAATTTACTGAATATTGCTCTTTTCCTAACAAAGGCTAAACTTTATTTTATGCTGTGTGATCCCAGGTTTTTATCAATATGTAAAATAGTATCTTATATGTATAAAGAAACAGCTTATAAGTATGTATAAAATCAAGAGAACATATTTTCCATCAGTAGGTGAATGGATAAAAATATATGGCTATACATAGATATATATCTCACATCTTTATCCATTATGTATATATAAGTATATATTAGTATATATACACACACAATGTTGTTATACAGTCAAAATAGAATATTACTCAGCCACAAACAAAAAATGAGATCTTGTGATTTGCATGAATATGGATGATCTAGAGGGTGTAATGCTGAGTCAAAAAGTCAGAAAGAGGGATCCCTGGGTGGTGCAGCGGTTTGGCGCCTGCCTTTGGCCCAGGGCATGATCCTGGAGACCTGGGATCGAATCCCACATCGGGCTCCCGGTGCATGGAGCCTGCTTCTCCCTCTGCCTGTGTCTCTGCCTCTCTCTCTCTCTCTGTGACTATCATAAATAAATAAAAAAAAGTCAGAGAGAGAAAAACAAATACCATATGATTTCACTTACATGTGAATTTTTTAAATTTTTTTACATGTGAATTTAATAAACAAAAAAAAGAGACAAAGACAGAAAAACAGACTATTAAATACAGAAAACAAACTAATGGTTGCTAGAGGGGAGGTGAGCGCAGGGATGGGTGAAAAAGGTGAAGGGGAATAAGAATATACTTATTGTAATGAGCACCGAGTAATGTATAGAAATGGTAACTAATTATATTATACACCAGAAACTAATGTTTGGCCCTGTATGTTAATTATATGTCAATAAAAAGTAAAACATGTTCATTCATTAATTACAAAGCTAGCAATTATTTATTGAATGCTTACTACCTACTATGTGACAAGCTTCTGAACGCTGGATATACAGTAGTAAAATAAGAAGGTCCCTAATTTTATTATCCTTAAGAAAGTCCCTAACAAAATCATTGTAATCATTGTAATTTTAATAGTAATTTTAAGTTTCTGGTGGGGAGAAACATATAAACATACAATTATGTGTTGAGCAAAGTGGTATGCACAATTAAAAAAAAAACACAGAAAAAGAGAGAAAGTGATTGGGAGGCAGCTGGGAAAGGGAAAGGTTGCTATTTTAAATAAAGTGCTCAGGTTAAATCTGCCAGGAAAGGTAAAATTTGAACACCTGAAAGTAATTAGGGAGTTAAACATGAAGATATCTGGAAGGAAAAGCCTTCTGTGCAAAGGCCCTGTGACAGTAATGTTCTGAAATGTTCTAGCAAGCACAACTGAAGCACATGGGGGAAAAGATGGAGTTGAGAAGTATTCAGGGTCAGACATGCTATTTTAAGACTGAATTGTATTCTAAATGTGATCAGAAATTATCTGAGTTTTCAAAAGGCTCTCTGAATGCGGTATGGAAAATAAACTGTAAAGAAACATGGTTTGAACAGAGAACCCATTAGGAAGCTATAACAGGAGTCTGGGAAAAGAGATAATACAAATCAGTATCTAGGTGATACTTATGGCTGTCCAGGTAACTGGTCAGAGTCACCATATCCAATGATCTACCTGCAGGTTGGAAGTTGGGAGTAGAGAAATCGTCAGAAATGACTTAAATTTTTTTCAACTTAAAAAGTTTGAACAATTGAACAACTCAGTGATGAGTAAGGGCTATTTCCTTGATTGGGAACATTTGAAAAAGAGCCAGCTTTGGTATAAAGGAAAGCAAGAGTTTAGTTTATATGTAGAAGTACCTAGTACTATTTCTGGCACACGTCTAAGTAGATGCTCAATCAATCTGGCATCTTTTCCTCCTTCAAAACTACTTTTTCTATAACACAATAAAAAGGTGTCCCTCCAGAAAGGTAGATAAGAGCCAAGTTCTTGACTTGACAGCAAAATAAAGCATTTTGGCTATGAATTTTCATCAAAGCAAATTTGAAATTGGTGGCTGGTATAGTTTCCTGGACAACACACTGCTATCTACTAATTTTTATGCTAGTTTTGTTTTGTCTGCTTGAGGTTAACCAAAAGAACTAAAACCATTGCTAAGATTAATTTCTCGTTGGTTACTACACATACACTGAATTTCAGAAAGAAATTTATCACATTACATTGGTGATTTTGGAGTTTAATAAATGTTTTAGAATTTAGTATCATGGTTTAATTACATAGTTATATTTTTTTTCCAAAGAAGAACTATTCTCTGCTTAACTGTGAAGTTTCTATTGGTAAATTCAACTTTAAAAATATAAAAATATGAAGAAATTTTATTATTTACTTTTATCCAATTCTTTAACAATAGTTATTTAAGTAATGAAAGCCACATGAAGTTTTTAAATTTGGGGGGGAAATTAGAAATCATTTTCTGAGTTTTCTTTTTTTCTTTTTTTAAAGATTGTATTTATTTATTCATGAGAGACACACAGAGAGAGAGAGGCAGAGACACAGGCAGAGGGAGAAGCAGGCTCCATGCAGGGAGCCTGATCTGGGCCTCGAACCTGGGACTCCAGGATCACACCCTGGGCTGAAGGCAGACGCTCAACCACTGAGCTACCCAGGCACCCCATTTTCTGAGTTTTCTAATAATATACATGTAATGTAGATAAATATCCTAGGTTAAATGAGATGAGTAGCAGCAAGGATGTTTTTGACTCAGCACTTTGTGTATTTTGGCTAAATATGTAACCGTTATGATATCTTCAGCTTTAAAGTCCTTGCAGGAAGACACACAGCTTTATAGGTGTTATTTCAAATTGAACGATGAGCATATTATTTAAATGCTTACTTAGATATGTACTATAGAAGGTCATTTTGCCACTCCAGATCTCCTTGTTCATTTCCCCCCAAATCACTTATCAATTATATCAACATATAAATTATACTATTTATTTAAAATGGTTTGTGTATCATATATTAAAATTCTATATCTAACAGAATCTATTTTACTGATTTTTTTTTTGTTTTTCTTGGCTTTATGGAAATGTTCTCTTTGGTATGATCTTTATTTGTTTCTTAAGACAATTAACTGACATGAAAATCTTAGTGCTAATTTACAAATTAGCTAAAAAGACCTACTGTTTAGCCTGTTCATTCCAACTGTGGCATTCTGGCAACAGTGCTAGCTTCCTTCATTGATCAATTCAGTAGTGACTTCACTAATGGGATTTCCAAAGTACAAAATGATTATGTGCTGTGTTATTTATGTAGCAGTGGTTCCTTGGGTAATTATTTTTGAGTCCCTGCTAGATGGTAAACATTTTTAATAGATACTTATTGAACGAATGAGTTGAGGAAATCTGGCTTAGGACTATGACTTGAGCAGAGATTTCATTTTACTTTGGAAAAATTTTAGATCTACAGAAAAATTTTGAACATAGTATGAATATTCCCATATACTTATCACCTGTCTTCCCCTAATTTAACATCTTACATAATTACAATTTTTACCTATTGCTTTTATCAAAATTATGAAATTGACATTGCTACTATCCTATTCACTACAGACTTAAAAAAATTCACCATTTATTCCAATCATGCCTATTTTTATGTCCCAGGATCCAATCGAGGTTACCACATTGCATTTAGTTATCCTGTGTCCTTGTCTCTACTTGTGAAAATTTTTGAGCAGACTTTGACATGTGTCCAAAGTAGTTGAATGTGTAGAGTTTCTAATATATTTTGTATAAAAATGAAATTTGTTCCATTTATTTATCAATTCCATGATTGCTGATTAAATAACTATCATAATATACTGTTATTGGCACTGGATATAAACAGAACTATATTCTCATGCCAGAGAGGCGCTTCATTTCTTGTGAGCAAATAATTCCAGCAATGACCTAAGTGCTGCAACAGAAGGTTAGGGAGGATACAAGGGAAAACATCTGACTACAACTGGAAACATTAAGTCTTGAAGGAGAGAGAGACTTTATAGGTAAATAGACCTAAGACAGGGAACAGCATATGCAAAGGCACAGGAGTCAGCACAGTTACTGACAAAACTGTGAAGTGAGTGATTGAGTGATTAGAAAATATAATGGCCAGGGGAAGCCAGATCCTGTAGGACTTAAATGTTGTGCTGAAAACTGTGGCTGCATTTCCAAGGCAATGACAGCCACTGAATTTTTTTTTAAAGCAGAAATTCTAAGACATTCTCATAGGATCATTAGATTATTCTGGGAAGTTATTCCTGTTTACCAGATTTTTAGTTAGAACACTGTTTTTCTCAAAGATTCAATTTCCTTTAATGTTTAATAAGGATTCATAAATACTTTAGGACTCATGCTATCATTCATAAACATTTTTAGAAGTTAACTCTCTCCGTAAATAAATTTTAGTAACAAACAATGAAAAGATACCTATGTCTTACCTTCTTTGTCCAAATTCACATATTTTCCTACAAATAAGAAATATAATGAGACACTAAAAGTAAAGGCAACAAAAGCAAAAATAAACAAGTGGAACTCCATCAAACTAAAAAGCTTGTGAACAAGAAAAGCTATCAACAAAATGAAAAGGCATCCTAGTGAATGGGAAAATTTTTGTAATTTATATATCTGGCAGGGGTTAATATTCAAAATATACAAAGAACTCCTACAATTCAATAGCAGAAACAAAAACAGCCCAATTAAAAAATGGGCAGAGGATCTATTTTCCAAAGAAGCCATATGATGGTTAACAGGTATATGAAAAGATGCTTAATATCACTAAACATCAGGGAAATGCAGATCATAATGATAATGGAATGGAATATGGATATGGATAATGGAATGGAATATCACCCGATCCCTGTTAGAATAGTTACTATCAAAAAGAGAAGAAATAAGTGTTGGCATGAATGTGGAGAAATGGGAACCTTTGTGCACTGTTGGTGGGAATGTAAAGTGGGGCAACCACTATGGAAAATAGTAGGAGGCTCCTCAAAAAATTAAAAATGGAACTACTACATGATCCAATAATTCCACTTCTGGGTATTTATGTGAAGGGAATAAAACTCAAACTTGAAGAAAAGATACCTGCACTCCCATGTTTTTTGCAGCATTACTTACAATTGCCAAGACGTGGAAGTAACCTAAGTTACAAGGATGAATGGATAGAGAAAAGGTGATATGTACACACACACACACACACACACACACACACACACACTCAATGGAGTATTATTCAGTGTTAAAAAAGAAGGGAATCTTGCCATTTGAGACAACGTTGATCATTATGCTCAGTGAAACAAGTCAGACACAGAAAGACAAATACCAGGTGATCTCACTTATAAGTGGAATCTAAAAACAACAACAAAAGACCCAAAACAACCAAAGCCTGAAACTCGTAGATACAGAGAGCAATTGGTGGTTGTCAGAAGTGGGGGAGGAGGACGGGTGAAACAGGGGAAGAGGTCAAAAGATACAAACTCTCAGTTGTAAAATAAATAAGTCCCAGGGATGTAGCATGCAGCATGGCGACTGTAGTTAATAACACGGTATCGTATGTTTGAAAGTTGCTAAGAGAGTAAACTTAACATTTCTCATCACTAGAAAAAGATGTGTAAGTAGACATGGTGATGGGTGTTGACAAAATCTATTGCGGTGATCGTTTCACAATACACACAAACCAGATCATTATGTTGTATTTCTAAAACTAATGTTATGTGTCTCTTATATCTCAATAAAAATACATCATGGATATGGATAAAACTGAGGACGGTAGGGGAACATAAAGAATATTGCTAAAATCTGTAATCAGTTTTCTGAGTGTGGAGAAAGGTGTTGCTTTTATGAAAGGATTAACATTTAATATTGCACTGTAATTTAACTAACTAGAATTTAAGTAAAAAATTTAAAAAGACAAAAAATAAAAATAAAAGGACTAGCATTTTAAAATCCCAAATAGTTTAAATAGTCTGTTGAAATCTCCAGGTCAAGCACCAAAGAGAAGAATTTTATCTTGAGCTTATATAACGTACAGGGCCAAATTACCAGTTTTCAGGCAAGGCCATGCTGTTTTTTTGTCCATGTGTTGGAAGCCAATATTATTTCGATCTTGCCACTTTGAAGCATAATCAGCATCACTTGAGAGCTACTGAATCAATACCTGCATTTGTAACAGGTTCCTCTGTGATTCACATGCACATTCAAGTTTTAGAAGCACTAATTTAAGACATTTTTTATTAGATTTTTATTTTTTTTCTTTTTTTAATTTATTTTTTATTGGTGTTCAATTTACCAACATACAGAATAACCCCCAGTGCCCGTCACCCAGTCACCCCCACCCCCCGCCCTCCTCCCCTTCTACCACCCCTAGTTCGTTTCCCAGAGTTAGCAGTCTTTCTCCCTTTCTGATATTTCCCACACATTTCTTCTCCCTTCCCTTATATTCCCTTTCACTATTATTCACATGCACATTCAAGCTTTAGAAGCACTAATTTAAGACATTTTTTATTAGATTTTTTTATTAGATTTTCAAATTTATATGAAGAAGAATGTGATGGCCATAAATAAAATCTTGGCTATAGTTTATTTTTAAAAGAAGAAAACTTGTCAAGACAATGGGCATGCTAAAATTCTTCTTGAAAGGAAAGAATGTTGCATATAATTATCAATCTTTTTAAGTATGCATTTTATTTTTGCCGAAGAGCTTGAAAGGGACAAATGGGAAAATTGTTTTTAAGCATCTCTAAATGTCACCTCATTATATTTCACTCCTTCTGATTATGTATTTTTAATGAGTGAATTGAGATTTATTGTTTCAACCTTCCTAGAGAGTTTTAGTTATGGAATATTAAATGCTGGATTCTTGAACCTACCAATGAAATATTTGGGTTTATGTTAAACTTGACTTTTCAAAAATTCTTTTACAATTTTTTTATTTCTCGGGGATTTAATTATATCCTAGTGTTCTGTATGATTTCTGCAAGAACTAAAACTCCCCACTGTATTTTAAGTGAAATTTTAATTGATGAAAGTGACAAATGATTTACCTTTCACAGGACCTGTATTATTTAATTATTTCTGTGTATATGTAAAAGTGTCTTCGGCTTATTATATACAAACTATTGTTAGAACTACATTGATTTTTGCCTTTAAGAAATTAGCATCAAAATATGGGATGCTAGCTTGCTCATGAATAATTCTGATTCAGTTCTCTGTTGTTATTTAAGACAGAGGTCAGGAAACTTTTTCTGTAAAGGGTCAGATAGTAAATATTTTTTGGTTTTGTGGCTCATATAGTGTCTTATGTATTTAGTTTTGCAATTGTGGCATAAGTATAATCATGACCAATATATAAACAAGTGAATATGAACATATTCCAATAAAACTTTATTCATGAACACCAAAATTCCAATTTCATATAATTTTATTCTTCCTTTGATTTCTTTTAACCACTTAAAGGTATAAAAGACACTTTTAGCTCATGGCCTGTACAAACAACCTCTAGGTTGGATTTGGTTTATAGGCTGAGTTTGCTGCCTTCTGATAGAGGACAGTGCGTATATGAATGTATATGGACAGTGGATCACTATTGACTAGAGATTTAACAGGAACCTGATGCCTTCATCATAGTAAACCATAACATTGGCATTATGTTTTTGTTGATTTGAAGGGGAAACCAGAAACAGAAAGAGAGAGAAGTAAAGAGAACTAAAAATCGTTGTGAATTTACCGTGAACCCTGTGTTCCTCCTCTTATATATTTCATCTTGTAGCTTCACCATACCCTGATAAAATACATAGTGTTATCAGCATTTTACACATGAGAAAAATTGAGGCTTAAGTATTGTTTTGAGGCCATGCAGCAATTCAATGGCAGAATTATTCCAGGTCTGACTCCAAAACTTGAGATATTTGTACTATATCACACTGGCCACAAGGACTCACCCAATGGTAATACATACTACATATTAAAACAGAATTATTTTTAAAGAGTTAAAGGAGACTGTCAGAAAATGGAATATTTATTTAGAACCTTGAGGTGGAATTCTGACAAATGGTTGGAAGGTGGAAGACCGTCCACATATAGGGGTGCAAAGCTCATAAGAGTGTAGAAGCTGAAAAATAGACAGATGGGAGATCCCTGTTAAGCTCCCAGTAGACATGACATCGTCTTTCATGTCATTCCCCTTCATTTATCTTCTTCTTCCCCTTTGTAATTTCTGGCCTTTGTAGCCTAATGAAAATGGACTGGTTTACGTTCTTCTTTTTACTAACTTGTCTTTGTTCTTGGCCCAGATTTTCATAAAGTAAACTCCTTGCTGATCATTTCGGAATTCCGTGTCCTCTAGAAAAATTTCAGAAAACACCTTCCAGTTTTCCACCAATTGTACTTGGCGTTGTGCTGTAATGAAAGACTAAAGGAAGCAGTTGATAGAGGTTATGGCTTTCACACCCATTGCCTTTTGTATTTTCTCAAAGTAGATGCAGCCCGTAGCTATTTAGATGATATGTAAATTATATTGGTCACAATATTTGAGGTAAATAATAATTACTACACAGGTGGAGTGGTGAATATGCATCTTATACAAACTCTTTTTTTTTTTTTTGTATGGTGGGCTTTTTTTTTTTTATTTTGTATGGTGGGCATGTTGAGAAACACAACTCACACTTCCCTCTTAATAACTCAGTCTCACAATTACTGTTTTGCTCAAGTTTTAGGCATTTAAGTTGTTCTTTGTGCAGGAATCCCTCATAGCCAAAAGAGCTGAGGTTAAGACTTAACACAGAACATTTGCAGGAGAATCTAGAGTAAATGTTACAAAAATTATATGAGACAGTTCTACAGTAACACATTTCGCATGTCTTTGGGTTGACATTTTCTGCAATGTACATGATTATATAGGATAAAGAATAAAAGGCTGTATGAAAGAATCTCTCACCAATGAAATCTACCATATTAAAAAGTGTTCAACTTTGATTCAGGAGAAGGAAAATCTGGCTTTATATTTGGAAGAGGATGCTCAAATGTATGTTTCTCGTAGCCTAATGTTTATTTAGGGAAAATTAAGCAATTTTCATGGAGTCTTAAAGAGATAAGAGATCAATAGAATTTTTGTTGCTACTAGTGACTATTTTCCATGATTTAAGAAATGTCCTGTCTGTTATAAATGTTAAATTATATGACGAAATAAAGAATGAGGAAGCACAGGAAATACTTTATGAGTGTTGACTTCTGCAATTCACACTATGTAGTATATTTTGAAATAGTAAGATGGGGACGGTCTGCTTATGAAATTATCATTGTAAGGTACCTTTAGCGATAGCTTGTTGAAATAGCGTATATTTGGGGCGCTACAGCCATGGGTCCAATCTTTCTTTCCTAAATGATACTTTGGGCTGATCTAAGGTGTTCCTTTATCTTCAAACTCACTTGTCTTATCTACATAAGCTACCCAGGCAAGACCCGGAAAGCAAGCTATGAACTCTAGTATGTGCTTTTGACAATTATCCGGAGACTCTTTCTGCTTTATCTTTCTACTTTTTCTCTTGCGTTGTCTTCCTTAGTTCCTGGATTTCAATTCTTGGTCCTTTGAAGCATTTCATGACTACCTTCAGTCAGTCAGAGTTTTTCTCTCTCTTATTTGCGAAGACTTTACTTTTCTTCTTGATATTAGCTCTGGTTTTAGTTTGAACCTATGCATTCTCCACAAGAAAGAATCTGTTTGCTTAAATGGGCATATTTTTCAGATTCTGCTATCTGTTACCTTATCACAGGCTCACACTTGTGTTCATGGTTCTTTGCCTCTAGGTAGCAATCTGCTTTGTAGGTAAGAGTTCAGGCAAAGGGTTAATTTAAAGGCAGCAGAGGAAGAGTAGGAGTTGGTGATAAGTAGATTTAAAGACAAAATTACAGACATGTTTAAGGACAAGTGTAAATATAGTTGACTATTTCCAGAAGTAATAATCCTTTTTATCTCCTGACCTCTGTTAAGATCAATTTGACTTATTTCATCTAATGTTTCAGTTGGAAGTTTAACTCATTTTTCAGAATATCCTCAAAGTCAGTGAAGTAATAATTTTATTCTTTCTTTTTTTTTGAAACTTAACTCTGTCCAAGACTTGACATCTCATGCTTTTGCAATAACTGTAGTAGTCTATAAATTAATTAAAAGTCACTTGGCTCATTGCCTTTCTTGTACAGTGTCTTGTGGAGCTGACATCAAGGTGAGGTTCTAACATCAAGGAGAAATAGGTGTCTTTAGATCGATTCCTTGAAAATACATTTTTAATAGACTTATTCATATAATACAAATATTCCTATAAATTAGTATATTCTGTCATCCTAAAGAGTCATTTATAATAGTCAAGCATCAGAGCATGGATTACAGGAACCTCAAATATCACAGAAGCCCTTGAATGGATCAAATGGCTCCAGGATTAAAATCTTGCTCCCATTCACCATCCTGTACCCTAGGATGTTTCTGATTTTGGAATCTCATGCTCTTCAACTCATTATACTAATCATTGAGGTTTTTTAATGCTTTCTTAACTTCAGTTACTTGCTCAGGTTTCCATGGTATTTCCAAGTTGCTACTGACTGCTCCATTAAATGTGGACTTCTCTACTTGTTTATTCTTATTTTCCACTATTCCTCCATATTATATACCTGTCACAGCACTGCACTTAGATTTTCTTCTGTGTCTTTGCTTTTGTTGTTTATTCTATTTATTATGCCGTCTCTTCTCTTCTACACGTTAACTGAATTCAGTACATACTTTTAAGTTCAATTCATGTCCTATCTACATAAAACCTTAAACAAGCTCACCTTGATCAGTCATTAATTTTTTATGTGTATCATCTTTACTGAAATAACTGGCAATTAATTGTTACCAATTAAAAAGTTGGTTACTTTTCACTAACTTGGGTTGTTTTCCCAACTTGATTGTAAATTTCATACAGTTAAGGAATTAAAGTTTTTGCTCTATGAATTCCTAAAATACATGTATTAAGTTCTTAGAAGACTGCTCTTTCTAATGAAAATAAGTGTGCTCCCTAGTAATATATCAGGACAGCTACAATTAGTTTAACCTCTAAGAACTGGCTTCTTAATATGAAAAAAAAAGTAGCTAATTATAATGTCTGATTTGATAGTAACATTGTTAATGAGCCATTAAAACAGATAATACAACATGTAATGTCATTTTAGGACACTGAATATTTAGTTTAAGATCCTCTTGTATGTTTTGTGCCTTTAATTTTATAGCTAGATATTGGTTTGGTGCCTTATGTAGGTTTGTAATGTGCTGTAGTAGAAGACCTGCCATGACCAAGAAATGAAAGTAGAAGGATAAGAAGGCAAAATATGCAATCAAGAAGGAGTAGTGATGGCTGGGAATGAAAGCAGAGAAGTCCATATTGGGGAATATTAATATATACCTTTAGAATTTTGGTAATAGTCAACAGAAATAGAAACAGGTCAATCATATGTCTCTCTATATTCTCAAAAGATGTAATAACTACAAAACAGTGTTTAGTCCCTGGTATGAAATAGAAAAAATAAGAATTATGAACTAAAAGTAATTCAGCATACACAAAAGGAAACAAAGTTACCTAAAAGGCAGGTGGCTGCTAGACAATATAAGCTATTCTACTAATTTCCTATATCTATTCTAAAATGTTACAAATTTAGTGACTCAGTACATCACAATTTATTACTTTTCTAGTAGATGTCAGAAATCTAAAATTGGTCTACAAGGCTGTGTCCTTCAGGAGGCTCAGGAAGAGAGCCCATTTCCTTGACTTTTCTATTTTCTAGAGGCTGCATGCATTCCTTGGCTTGTGGTCACACATAACCCTGACCTTTGTTGTCCTATCTCTCTCTCTGACACTGAATCTCTTGCGTCTTCCTTATAAGAACCCTGTGATTATATTGGGTCTGCCTGGATACTCTAAAATAGTCTCTCCATTTTAAGATCTTTCACTTAACCATGTCTTCAGAACCCTCTTTGCCATATAAGGTAACATATTCATAGGTTTCAGGGATTCAGACATGGACATCTGTAGGGAGACATCATTCTGGCTATCATAACTACAAGGACACTAGCACCATACCTCATCATCTTCTACTCTAAGTACATGGAAAAGGGTGACACACACACACAAAATGCTTCCATCTGGAATTTTTAGACCATATTGTCAGTAAATTCTTATCGTATGAAGTGAAATACTTTTCTCCAAATGAACTTAGGTAGAGCGTTCTCATGAGGCAAAATTTTCTGATGTATTATTCCTCATTTACACCATTTCTTTGTGCACATGCTGATCCAAAACATTCAGATATTCATTGTTCACTGAATATGACATTTTCTTTCATATCCCACAAGCTTGTATAAATGGCAAATGCAAATGCCTACATTAAAAAATTCTGTTAATATGTGACATATATTTAAATACATATCTGGAATTTCTTTATCTTTGTAGAATTTGGTAGGTTTTCTAATGGCATAAAGTGGTAACATATCAACAAAATGTTGCAGTGATATTCAGTGGGCATTTTTATTAGTAACATAAATCCGTCCCATGGAAGACATCATGGAAATTTTAATTATTTTTTGATTACTTAGAGCAATTATGAAGATGCTACTGTGACTTTAAAAGCATGGGCACAGGAGTGCCTAGGTGGCTCAGCGGTTGAGTGTCTGCCTTCGGCTCATGGTGTGATCTTGGGATCTGGGATCAAGTCCCACATCAGGCTCCCTGCAAGGAGCCTGCTTCTCCTTCTGCCTGTGTCTCTGCATCTCCCTGTGTCTCTCATGAAAAAAAAAAAATAAATCTTTTTTTAAAAAGGCATGGGTATAATCAGGTAGAGATAGCAAAATTACCTAAAACTAAATTGATCAACATTGATTGTCCACTTGTGCTCAGCATAATCTGAAGCCTTTGGGAGAACCCAAAATGAGTGTAAGCATGATCTGTTCTACCAATCTATGTAATACATACCAATCTACATATATTTATAGAAACTAAATTTCATTAGAAATTGGAGATGAGCATAATAGTCTTGGGTTAGAAGAGTTAGGAAACTTTTCTGGAGAATACAATTTTAAGTTGAGCCATACAGGTGCATTGGTTAGGCAAAAATGACACCATGGGCCAACAGACTGAGTTGAGTTTATATAAAAGAATAACATGAAGAGAAAACCACGGTTAGATTGGGTTGATATTACAGAGTCTATTATGGACAGATTTAGTGGGGTAACATTAAAAGGTCTTTTAAAGACCAGTAGAAGAATTCAGACTTGATAATACACAGGATATTTAAAAATCAAACAAACAAAACCCTAGAATGTAAGATGTCTCCACCCCACATGACATAGAATATATGTCTTGAGGTGTTGAGGGGCAATGATGGGGATTTTTGTCTATTTTCTTTTCACTGATATGCCAGGTGCTTAGAATAATACCTGATATATATTGAATTTTATTTTTTTCTTTTTCCCTGGGTGTACTAAGAGTACCAGATGAGGAGCTGGGTTCTATTTTTCTGTAACAGAGATCTAGGAGTAGGGACTCTGTGAGACATTGAACTGTCCACTCAGCATTAGAAAGATGACTCTGTGCAGGCTCTTTCAGAAGACCAAACCATCTCCAGACTCTGTAAGGCATACAGCAACCATTTCTAGATAAAAGCCTGTTTCTTAAACTAAGAAGCAGAACATTTGAATAAATTTTCATGATATACTTGTGAATTTATCCCTTTTTAAAAATCTATTGTATTCTTTGGAATGTCAAAATGACTCAATAAATGAATTAGTTATACACAGGGAAAGTGCAATTTTCAATTAAGTTCGTATGCAAAATATTGAGTTGCTAATAATAAGTTTCTTTAAAGAGCTAATAAAGTTTGCAGCTGATGTAAAGATCTGTAATTGTGGCATTGCCAGGACTGAGTTCAATAATCCAGACCCAGGGGATTTTTTTTTTTTTTTTGTAACTTAACTGTTAGACAAGCTAATATAGAAATAGTACTTGTGGCGATTTTTGATACCATTTGAACATTATCCTACTTGCACCTACCAAACATAATGAACCCAAACAGATTGAAAACATAGATATTATGATTATTATAAGAGGTTTTCTTTTATATGACAGCAGACATTTTTAGTTACTTTATTTTTTTTTTCTTTAACAGCTACTCTCCAGTTAGTGACCTAAAATAACCCTTAAGTTTTCATGACATAGACCCCCAGGGAAAAAAGTGTCTGGCCTACAGTCAGGAGTTCAGAGAAAACCAGAGATTTTTTATTAAAGGTGAAATTTTTTATTTTCTTGAAATCTTTAGGAGTAGAGGCTAATGTAGAAATGAGAGGGGCATACCATATATCTGAGACTCCACTTTTGTGAGTGTTGCTTATGTGTGTAAGACAGTATCATTTTGTATTTTACTTGTTCATTTAAAACTATATCAAAAATAAATTGGCTCATAGAGATAGAAGGGTGAGGTAGCAACCTGTGCTTCGAGTCCCATGGAGATAGATTTATTTATTGAGAGAGAGAGAGAATGTGTGTGAAGAGGAGGGGCAGAGGGAGAGGGAAAGAGAGGATCTTCAGCAGGCTCTAGCCCCTGATGTGGGGCTCAGTCTCACAACCCGGAGGTCAAGCTTGACCTGAAATCAAGAATTAGACACTCAACCAACTGAGCCACCTAGGTCTCCTACTGCCATAGATATTAATAGTTGATACAAGCAAGTTTATGATTCTCAGCCTATAACTGCATCTAACCACTTTTTAAATTTTTTAAAAGATTTTATTTATTTATTCATGAGCGATACACAGAGAGAGGCAGAGACACAGGCAGAGGGAGAAGCAGGCTCCCCATGGGGGGCCTGATGCAGGACTCCATCCCAGGATCCCAGGATCACCACCTGAGCCAAAATCAGATGCTCAACCAGTGAGCCACCCAGGTGCCCCTGCATCTAATCCCTATAGATTGATACTAATCCTTGTAAGACCAGAATCAACCAAATCGTCATGGATGTCTCTGGACATAAGGCAGAATGGAAAATCGGGAGTAACTGGATTTCTAGTCAAGTAGTAACATGTGCTTGTTCAATTTATGCCTCTAGTTAATATGACTTTGAACAAGTTATATTATGGATGTTGCCCCAGTATTGCAAGTTGGGTTTTTTGGAGCAGGTGTTAAGAGGAGTTTGGGGTTTGAGTTGTTTCCTAGACATCAACATTTGAGGAGAAAGAGAGAGGAAGGAGAACTGAGTTGAGGAGGAATTTGAACTGCAGGGGAGACGCAACACAGCTTTGGCTTCAGGCTGAGAGCTGAGAGCTGAGGAAAGAATGCTGCACATCGGAGTGGCCCATGAGTGGCTGCAATCCTTGCGCTGCTGTCCCCCTACCTGGCACACTGACTCACTGGATGGGACTGTCCCTGAAGGGGCATGTCAGCAAGCGAAGTGGCTTTCTGTAGCTTAAACAGAAACTTCTGTAAAGGAGGTGACATCTGGAGACAATCTGTGGGTCACAGACACCCCAGCTAGGTGAATCCTCCTTCAAGGGCAGCATATTTCCCTGTCTGCCACCCTGAATCAGCAAATGGCAGATTTAGTGAAAGACTGGGGTGAGCATTTTGTATGAATGGTAACAGGTGAATCATAAGAGGAATAGAAGATTAACATTGTACCAAAGTATGATTGTGCCCATATGAAGCCCCGCTACAGACTCTCTGAAGGCTCCAGAACCAAAACAAGCACAGAGGTGCAGTCTGAAACACCGTAAGCGCTTAACTTGCAGAACACAAGCGTCAGCACATCCGTTAGGGATGTAAGCGCATCCTCTGAGTTTCGTTTGTCTTGAATCTGAGTCCCTTTCTTCTGGAGAACAGAATGTTGATTTTCCTTTGGAAAATACTATTGTCCTGTTGGGTCAAGTGTTCTGCTGTCTCGTGGCCTGGGAGTAGGCACCTGACCTCAGCTCAGCCAACTGGGTGCATTTTCCCTTGATTTTGATTTTTGAGAGGCGTGGCAAAGTAGGAAAGAAACGGCTGAGGCTGACTCCAGGTGGAAACTGCCTGAGGAAATTGCCCTCAAGCCTCGTTGCTTCCTTGACTCCTGCCCTGCTTGAGATCTAAGTATTATTACAGCTTGGCTTTGATTCTGTGACCTATGTAATAATCTTCCAGTAAATTCCTTATTTCCTCCAGTGAGTTAACCAGAGCTACTTTGAGTTGCTTTACAAAGTAACCTTCCGCCTTCTACCTATGGTACCCAAGCTGCTCTAAGATAATAATAATTATGATGGGGATTCCTGGGTGGCTCAGCGGTTTGGGGCCTGCCTTTGGCCCAGGGCGATCCTGGAGACCCGGGACTGAGTCCCACTTCGGGCTCCCGGTGCATGGAGCCTGCTTCTCCCTCTGCCTGTGTCTCTGTGCCTCTCTCTCTCTCTGTGTCTATCACAAATAAATAAAATCTTTAGAAAAAAATAATAATTATTATGATGATAATTACCATGTAGTATAAGCTGATTTTCTAGATGAGAATGCTGAAAGAACCAGTACATCCATTTTGTTTTTGTTTGTTTGTTTGTTTTTTAGGAGAACTCTCCACCAAATAAATATAGTTCCACATCAGAAAGAGGGTAATGGTGGATGGTGTGGACTATAAAGGAATTAATGAGTGAAAACAAAGAGAAAGCTAATTTGCGTAAATAACTGTAATTCATTATGTGTGAATTTTCAGTCAAAAGAACTGTCCAAAATGGATCTGGGGAGGTCAAGAGTTCCTCCTATTAATCCCTATGGGGAGCTAAAATAGAGGAGAAAAATGTGCTGTTTGACTATTGATGAGGATGGATTTCCCTTCAATCTTCCCATCACAGTATACTCCACGATCACTGCGCAATTACTTGTGAGGGAAATGAGCCTTTCTCTCTCCGCCCAGATAATAATTCACCCCTTCCTTGAGCTCACATTCTCTGGAATACCTGCTTGTCCACAGAGGTAGCATAATGTCAAGAAGCTGCCCAAGAGGCTTGTAGGACAGTCACCTTATCATCTTGATGTATGTCTTAACAGGAATGACAGACAGAGAAATACTGTCTTATCCAGAAAGTCATGTTTCTAGAAGAGCTGGATATGAAAGGGATTGTTGAAACCCGTGGCTAATTTCTCTGCCTCACTCTGTTATACTACAGCATTTTCAGAATGACATCCAAATTGGCCATGGTGGTTTTGATCACTTTTCCAGGGCACCGATGATATGGAACATTACAGCTTCACAGATATTTCACAAAGTCAGGCTGCAATTTATGAAATAGATACTATAAAGCAATAGAAAATACATATTTTAACATGCCGTTTTATTGTTCGTGACAGGAAATACAACAGCTTTTATGGAGAAAGTGTTTCTAGTGTAACTACCCCTTCACACCAAATTTCTTATGTTGCACGTTCGACTTTGACCAAAAAGTAAACACAGAAGAAAGTTCTTTGGCTTAAGAAGCATAATATGGAACAAAATAAACAGGTTTTACTTTATCGTATTTATATGAAGTATATCTGATGTAAGTTAACACTTTTAAAAAATCAAAGCATAACTTTAAGCTAAAAACATTTGCGTAGCATCTTCCAATTGCCAAGCACTGTTTAGGTGCTTTACATATATCGGATCTTTTAACCAGCTGTGCAACAGCTCTTGTGACACGGATACGATTATCATCCTCTTTCACAAACGAGAAAACTGCGGTGCGTAGGTGTGCTGTCCTCCAGGGACAGGCCAGGAAACGGAGGGATGTCTCCCGAAAAATCAGTGGTAAAGAGAAACCTGTCCATTGGGCAGAGTTCGTAGCAGTAGTATATTTTGCTGGTTTTGTGTGGATTGAGAAATACCCATGAAGGTCACACAGGTACTAAGTAGCCATAATTTGCAATCAGGGAGGCCCATCCAAAATCCAAGCATTTATTCTTTACCGCTGTCTATCATACATCACTCGTTGCAATCAGAGAGCCCTGTTTCTTACCTGGTGCTTCACCTGTCATGCTTACCCCCTGCTTGGATGGTTGCTCATGTGCTTTCACTTTCACAGTTTTTTTTGGAATATCTTTTCCTTTCCCTTAATTCCATTCAGTGCCCATTTCAATCCTAGCTCCTTCACAAAGCCTTTCTCGACAACCATAGCGAAGATCGAGCTTGCCCTTCTTTTCTCTGTTAAAGCTCGCAGTGTGTGTATCCGGCCACCCCCACTGCTGAACACCTCACCCTTTTAGCAGCAGAGATCAATACAAGGCTCCAACACGGCACCTTTCTCAAGGGCAACCAGCCAGCCTCCTAATTGTTCAGTGATTGCATTGGATACCTTCCAACAGGAAAGAGCCAGTGATTTGCCCTCACTGGAACAGGATTCATATTCTGAATATACATTTGCCCTCTCTGCCCCAAATGCTTCTATTAGTACCAATATCTGTGATCTTACTTACTTTTGTTTTGTTCCTAGGACATTGCCTAGGACCACAGTACTCATTTCACACCAAAAGAAGTGTGCTAATGGGCTCATGCCCATGGAATTATCTGGTCTTATTCATGCACTCTGTCAGTGTAAAGTAAGTAGCCCGATAGAATGATGGAATGGTCTATTGAAAACTCAATCACAGTGCAGTTCAGAGATTATACATGCTATACAATCTAAAAAGTGAGATTTTTATCTTATAAAATGGAAAATCTGTTATGAATCTGTGACCATGATAGATCGTGTCATTTTTTTTCTCTCTCTTTTTTAAAGATTTATTTATTTATTCATGAGAGACACATAGAGAGAGGCAGAGACAGAGGCAGAGGGAGAAGCAGGCTCCATGCAGGGAGCCCGATGTGGGACTCGACCCGGATTCTGGGATCACGCCCTGAACCAAAGGCAGATGCTGAACCACTGAGCCACCCAAGCGTCCCAGTGTCATTTTTTTTTTTTTTTCTACAGCTAGAATATATGGGTCTGGAAATCAAGGGCGGAAGAGGGAGTGGCGTCATTCACTGTTTCACTTCCTAGCCCATTTGCAGAATTTTTGCATTTCTTGCCCATAACTTAGGCTTTCCTGGTTTGGATTTCTTAACTTCTTGAGGGAAAAATTCTTTCACCAGGGGACACAATGGTTTCACTGAGTTAGAAGTTGAGACTGCCATCTGGCTATTTTGTGCTTCGCCCTTTAGTGAACCAATGAGCACATTATTGCCCTGACTGGCATGATTAATCCTGATACAGAGGAGTAACTGGGTGACCACTACTATTAGAAGCTGGAGAAATGTGTCAGTGAGTCCAGCCCGTTATCTGCGATGCCTCCAAGCCCAGTGGCAAAAGCTAGTGAAAAATTATAGAAACCCTATATATAGGACCACCGAGGATTCAGATTTTTTAGAAATGAAAATGTAGACTACCACACATGCTGCCAGAGACAAAGGGCATATGGAATTGTTAGTCGAATAAAGAAGTTTAAGAAAAACAACAATTACGGCTCTATGACCAGTTACAAAATGAGAGCTTCATCAATATGGGTATTTTATTATATATTTGTGTACTTGAGTATACACACATGTGTATATGTTTTTGTACGTCTGTGTTCACTGATTTCCCTCTTCCTCCCACCTCATTTTCTTTATTATTTTATGTAAGGCATGGTGGTGGTGGTTTACTTCAGAAGTTAGTCTTAAGGTTCTAGAAATATTCAGGTGAGACGGTGACTGAAAATTGAGGAGTAATGAACATCACCAGAGAGGTATCAACTGCTGTCAGAGTATATGATGGTTTGGATTTGGAACCTCTCTCTTTAGGGAGAAGGAGTTATTTCATTTATAGAAAGATATTTGCAACTTGTTATACAGAAGCCTAGAATTGGTACCGTTTTGATGGGATGGACTCTGTCTAAACTCACTCTTACGTACTCTGGGGATGCTGAGCTTGATAATCTGAAAATTACTTTCTCCTTTGTCAGCTGATTCCCGTGAGGTCACCCAATCAGGAAAGCTGGAGGGAGGTGGAGAGGCAGGAAGGAAAGTCTTGTTCCTGTCGGCATTCAGACCAAGTTCCTGATGCCCCTCTCTGTGTTCCTGACGTCCCAGGATTAGCCAGATGTATCAATCAGGCTTCTACAGAGAAGTCGCCTCGGCTTCTAGGATGTGTATATGTTCAGAGAGGGTTGTTTTAAGGAATTGCTTCATGTAAGTATGGAGGCTTGGCAAATCCAAAACCAAAGGCTGCCAGTTGGGAGATTCAGGGAAGAGCTGCAGGTTGGAGTTCAAAGGAAATCCACTGGAAGAATTCCTTCTTCTCCGAGGAGGAGGAGGTTAGTCTTTGTTCTGTTAAGGCCTTCAATGGATTGAATGAGGCCTAGTTACCCTGTAAATCTGCCCTACTCAGACTCTACCAATTTAAATGTTAATCTCATCCAAAACCGCAATGTTTTAGCGTGGGCGCTATAACAATTTTAGTATTTTGTTGAGAATTTGTACATCCAAAAAAAAAGAATTTGTGCATCCATGTTCGTCAGGGATATTGGCCTGTAGTTTTCTTTTCTCAGTAGAATCTTTATCTGATCTTGGTATCGGGGTTGTTGGCCTCATAGTATTACTTTGGAAGTTTCCTTTTCTACTTTTTGGAATAGTTTGAGAGGAATAAGTAATAACTCTTCTTTAAATGTTGGTAGAGTTGGCCTGTGAAGCCACATGACCCGGGACTTTGGTTTGTTGGGAGATTTGGAATTACTGATTTAATTTCTTTGCTGGTTATGGTTCAAATTTTCTTTCTTCCTGTTTAAGTTTTGGTAGTTTATATGTGTCTAGGAATCTGTCCAGTTCTTCCAGGTTGTCCAACTTGTTGGTGTATATATTTCATAATATTCTCTCATGATTATTTGTATTTCTGTGGTGTTGGGTATTATTTCTCCTCTCTCATTTGTGATTTTATTTATTTGAGTCCTTTCTTTTGTTTTGATAAGTGAGACTAGAAGATTATCAATTTTGTTAATTTTTTCAAAGAACCAACTCCTGGTTTCATTGATCTCTTTCATTTGTTTATTTGTTCGTTCCTATATCATTTATTTCTGCTCTAATCTTTATTATTTTCTTCCTTCTGCTAGATTTAGACTGCTTTCTTGTTCTTTTTCTAGTTCCTTTAGGTGGAAGGTTAGGTTTTTATTTGAGATTTTTCTTGCTTATTGAGCTAGGTGAGTATTACCATATAGTTCCTCTTAGGGCCGCTTTTGCTTCATTTCCATGTTTTGGACTGTTATGTTTTCATTTGTTTCCATGTATCTTTTTATTTCTTCTTTGATCTCTATTCATTGTAGAGTAGCGTGTTGTTTAACCTCCATATATCTGTGGGTTTTTTTCAAATTTTTCTTGTGGTTGACTTCTAGTTTTGTAGTGTTGTGGTCACAAAAGATGCATGATATGAAAAAAAAAATTTAAAAAAAAAAGGGATCCCTGGGTGGCGCAGTGGTTTAGCGCCTGCCTTTGGCCCAGGGCACAATCCCAGAGACCCGGGATTGAATCCCACGTCGGACTCCCGGTGCATAGAGCCTGCTTCTCCCTCTGCCTATGTCTCTGCCTCTCTCTCTCTGTAACTATCATAAAAAAAAAAAAAAGATGCATGATATGATTTCAGTCCTTTTGTATTTGTGGGGACCTATTTTGTGACCTAAAATGTGATCTATTCTGGAGAATGTCCCATATGCACTTGAAAAGGATGTGTATTCTGCTGTTTAGGATGGAATGTTTGATAGGCTATATCTGTTGAGCCTATCTGGTTCAGTGTGTCATTCAAAGCCATTATTTCCTTGTTTACTTTCTGCTTAGATGATTTGTCCATTGGTGTAAGTGGGGTGTTAAAGTCCCCTACTATTATCATGTTATTATCAATTAATTCTTTTGTGTTTGTTAATAATTGTTTTATGTATTTGGGTGTTCCCCTGTGGGTGCATAAATATTTATAATTGTTATATCTTCTTGTTGGTAGTCCCCTTTGTGATTGTATAATGTCCTTGTCTCTTTTTACAGTTTTTGTTTTAAAGTCTAATTTGTCTGATATAAATATGGCTACTCAGCTCTCTTTTGATGTCCATTACATGATATTATGTTATGTGTTTGATGGAGTCACTGAGTTCCCTAGGTCTGTTCTGGTGTTCCATAATTCTTTTTTCTCTCTTTTTGTTCAGCTTCATTATTTTCTATTATTTTTTCTTGTAGGTCACTAATTCACTCCTCTGCTTCTTTCAGCCTGCTGTTCATTGTTTCAGGCCTGTTTTCAATTTCATTTATTGTCCTCTTCATCTCTGATTGATTATTTTTTAACTCTTTTATCTCTGTGATAAGGGTCTCACTGATGTCTTCTCTGTTCTTTCAAGCCGAGTGAGAATCCTTATGATTTGCTTTATATTCTCCATCAGGCATGTTATCTGCATCTGTTTTATTTAGAGCTCTGGCTATGGCATTGTTCTTTCATTTGGGATAAATTCCTCCATATTGACATTTTGCTAAGTCTTTGCCTTCTTCTCTGTGTTAGAGAAGCCAGTTATGTCTCCTGCTCCTGAAAGGGGTCATGTAATGCCTGGGGACTGGTGCACCAGGGAGTGTCCCTAGTGTGTGCTGCGTGGGCTTTGCTATTGAGTTCTGGCTTCTCTATCCTTCACCCAGTTGTCTGTATAGGGTATCCTTGTTTGCTGTGGGCATTATTTGTTCCCTGGCCAGAATGTGACAAGTTTTAACTAAATGTGCTCTGGTCTGCTTGTGAAATGAGATCTGACACTGGCTCCACCAGAACTAAGGCCCTGCAGAACTGTCTGGTTAGGAGATGTGGTATGGGTGGGGTTTGTGCTGGTGTTTCAGGGGAGAACCTGCCACACTGGGAATAGGTCAAGCTTAAGTGAGAAGGGTAGTCACGCCAAAGCATGATGGATGGGGCTTGGCGTAAGCAGGTTAGGCAGCCACTGTCCACACTGAGCTGCTTTCGTCAGGTGGCTCTGTGTTTATGCTGAGGGTCAGGGAAGGGAAATAGCAACAGCCAGCACCTTTGTTTTTGCAGATGCATCTTTGTGAATGCTGCCTCTCAGGGAAACTCCCCAAGAAGAGCAAATAATCTCCCCACTGTGTGCCCCAGATGTTTCCCAGATCACTGTTTCCATGCTATCTGCCCCTAGGTTGTTTGCCCACCTTCTCTCCAGAAGTAGCACAGTGTCCTGCAAGCTCTTTCTACCAAACTCGCTGACCTTTCTAACTCCAGACTTTAAGCCCCACTGGTTGCAAGAACTCACAAGACTAAGCCCTCATTTTCCAAGCCAATGGCTTTGAGGAAACATTCTCCTTGTGTGTTCCCTCATATGCTCCTTTTTCTCGCCCTTCTTGGCAACCATATCTCCCTCTTTGTAGCACTCTTGATCCATTTCTCCCCTAATCTATGTCTCACACTTCCTACCTTCCTATATGTGCCCTCTTCTCTCTCTTTAGGTGTGAAATTTATTCTATCCATCCTCAAGTCAATTTCTGGGGTATTTAGGATGATTTGATAGTTATCTAGTTGTGCTTGTTGGGCTGAGACAAGCCTAGGGTTCTCCTACTCTACCACCATCTTGAAATTTCCTTGGGTGAATCAGCCCCCAAAATCTTAATTCATTCCAATATGGACTCTGAAGTCTAAAAAGTTCAATGTCTCATTTAAATATCATCTAAATCAGATGTGAATGAAACTAGAAGTATGATGCATCCCTGAGCCAAAATTTTTTTCTCCAGCCACGAACCTTTGACCAGATGAGTTTTGTGCTTTCAGAATGTGATGGTGGGGTAGGCATAGGATAGACAAATATTTCCCAGAAAAATCCAGACTAGTATCTGACCAAATATCTGGGCACCATGGCCCAGTCAAATTGACATATGAAATGGTCATGTGAGATCACACTACCCTCAAGGGTGCAAGCCATAGCTTCTTTCAAACTCCTTTAAAAAAAAAAAAAAGATTTTATTTATTTATTCCTGAAGACAGAGAGAGAGACAGAGAGAGAGAGAGAGAGAGAGACAGAGAGACAGAGAGAGAGAGAGAGAGAGGAAGAGACACAGGCAGAGGTTGCCTGGTATGGGACTTGATCCCAGGACTCCAGGATCATGCCCTGGGCCAAACGCAGGCACTAAACCACTGAGCCACCTAGGGATTCCTTCTTTCAAACTCCTGAGGAAGTATCTTTACCAGGACCTCATACCCTTCTCAAGGATCTGAGTCCTAACTCTGCTGCAAACTTCCTTTGAACTTCTGAGGTATCGTCAGAAGGTAGTTGGTACCTTTATTCAAAAGGGTTTGGATTCCAGTACTATGGTGACTCTCTGAACTTTTAAGGTTTGAAAACCTTGTATCTTTCCTTTTATTTCCCCAGTCTGGGAAATGATACCTGGTTCCTTCCATAATTATCTAACTTTTTGTTTTTGTCCTTATCTGCTTTAACAGTTATCAACCCCATTTAACAAATTCCCTTTGTCAAATTTTCCAAATTTAAATATTTCTTGCCATTTCTATTTTATCTGTTAAATTATATGTAATATACTATAATTACTCTAGTTCAAGATGTTTAGCAAAGTACTATAGACTGTGTGGCTTATAAATAGCAGGAATTTATTACTCACCCTCTGGAGGATGGAAGTCTGAGATCAAGGTACCAGCATGGGTGGCTTCTGATGACGCCCTCTTCCTGGTTCACTGCCGACTCTCTATTGCTGGGCCCTCACGTGACAGAGAGCAGAGATAGAAGTAAGATCTCTCGTGTCTATAAAGCCACTAATCCCATTCATTCTCATTTATCCTCTTGACCTAATCACCTCCCAAAGTCCCCACA
Source organism: Canis lupus baileyi (assembly GCF_048164855.1). Classification (NCBI taxonomy): domain Eukaryota; kingdom Metazoa; phylum Chordata; class Mammalia; order Carnivora; family Canidae; genus Canis; species Canis lupus. Next base: position 61,464,749 of record NC_132850.1, on the reverse strand, counting down.
TCCCAATATCATCACATTAGGGAGTAGGATTTCAACATACAAATTTTGGGTGAACACAAACATTCAATCCATTGCAATACTTCTGGCTTTCCTGGGAACAATCCTAATTTATGTTTATTTTTCTAGTGTATTTTAATAGTGCCTTTTTCACTCTCAAAAGTATCCTAGTTGAACAATAAATTATATGATCATGGCAGAACTATAGAATAGTGTACTAGAAATCAGGATACTTGGGATCTGGTGTTGGGCATGTAAAATAAATTAAGCTGTTAGTAGTTAAGTCGAAGTTATGCACAGATTTTTGGCCATGCAGGGGGTTGGCACCCCTAGTCCCCACATTGTTCAAGAGTCTATTGTATTTTATAGCTTTCAGAATATCAAGAAAGCAATGAGTACCTGACAGACATGCTTTATTAGTTTGCTGAGACTGCCATAATAAACAGCATGGACTGGTGGCTTAAGCAACAGAATTTTATTTTTTCTTAATTCTAGAGGCTAGAAATTGAGATCAAGGTGTTGGCAGATTTGGTTTCTCTGAAGCTCTCTGTTTGGTCTGCAGGCATCTACGTTCTCACTGTGGCCTCACATGGTCATCCCTTTGTGTCTGTGGTTTAATTTTTTCTTTTCGTATGGACGTCAGTCATGTTGGATTACAGCCCACTCATACCAGTCACTTTTTAAATTAATTACCCTTTTAAAGACTCCATCTCTAAATACAGTCAAATTCTTAGCTATTATGGGTCTGGATTTCGGTATAAGCATTTTGGGAGACACAGTTCAGCTCCTAACGCTTGCTGACCACACATCCCAGCCTGTTCAGAATAATCCCAATTTATAGCTGATGTGCTGGGCAGATGTTTGTGAAAGCCTCTTCTCAATCTCAGAAGTGTTTCATTTTAGACCATAAATTTGTGGTTTTCCTATTTAAAGGTTACAAAGTTACTTAAATAAAGTCACAATCTCTCTTATTTTCTTTCTTTGTCTCACTGTCATTTCTAAGACGATTTTACATATATAATATATTAGAACAGTGGGATCTCTGGGTGGCTCCGTGGTTTAGCGCCTGCCTTCGGCTCAGGGCGTGATCCTGGAGACCCAGGATCGAGTCCCACGTCGGGCTCCTGCATGGAGCCTGCTTCTCCCTCTGCCTGTGTCTCTGCCTCTGTCTGTGTGTGTGTGTGTGTGTGTGTGTGTGTCTCATGAGTAAATGGATAAAATCTTTAAAAAATATATATTAGAACAGTGAAATTTCAAAATTTATACTAAAACAATTATGCGTTTTAAATTGTATTACATTGAAAATTTAAAACCCAGTGAAAGGAAATCAGAAATTAAAGTGCTTACAGTAGATTTGATCGCTCTATTCATACACAGTTTTTCTTGAGTTTGTTACTTTTCGTAGTACTTTTTTATAACCAGTTTTTATAATATTAATATATAACTTAAATCCTGATCTTAATGTTTTTGTTCACAGACTGCTAGTAACAGAATTAGAATGTCATTTCTATACAGAGCTTTCAGTCAAGAAGAATATAGCAACTCACCCTTCTGAAGTTACAATAATGCAATTTAGATTATCCCAAGCCAATTAAATTCTTCCTGTCCTGTTTTCTTCACTGTAAAACATGAGTTATAATACCAACTATCCTAGAATTCTAAAAATTGCAAAGTTCACATAAATGCTAAGTGGATTCCTCTGCATCTACCACTATCTCTTCTTCCCTATTCGTTTTCACATTGCCTCTCTTCTAGCCCTTGTCATGCTGTTTATGCTATATTTTTGTTCTGACCTAGCCATTGGGATATTAGATTGAGGCAAAGGCATTGTGCTGGTGTGGTTTGTTATACTTTGAATGCTGCAGAATGATTGGCATATACATAAAAGTAAATATTCATAGAAGGGAAGAGTAAATTAATGACAAAAGAATGAATGGATGAAGTGGATAAAGGCAATTTGCCTCAACTTTCTCTACTGTAGCAAATTACATAAAAGATCCACGTTAGATATCCCAAGGGCTTGAGTAAACTGTACGTATGCCATTTAAACATCAAATGCTTAATTCGGAAATGGGCAATCCTAAAAAAGAGGAGAACTCATGGGGAAAAAATTTACAAAATTTTTCCTTGTTCTTCACTTGGCAGAAAAAATTTTAAATCTCGGTATTAGTACAAAAGCTCTTTGCTCATGAGTCTTTGGTTGCATGAGTGCCTGTGGTCTCTATCCAAACAGAATGCTAATCTAAAAATAAGTTTGGTCTAATATTTTGTCTTAGAATTCTTATAAAATGGATACATATTAACTCTAGGCACATTTTTAATTTAACAGTCATCTATAGAAATTCTTCCATCTTTCTTTTTGGAGGACAATTTGGTTATCCTTGGTCTCATCTTTGTATATAGTCTACTCTAAAATTACTCTACATACTAATCAACAAACCTGTTTTGTTTTAGTAGTGGAAAAGCTACTTGTTAGGATCATTTTAAAAGAAGTATCACAATCATGAAATCATGCATAAAAATCTAGATTTCACTTTGATAATATAAAGTAGGCACTTCTGCAACTTAAAATTTGCATGGCTTCATTACTATAGAAAACCTCTTCCCTCTTTTTTTTTAAAAAAATTTCTCACATGAAAGCGTTGGCTGAATATGCTATGCATATTCCCACACTAAACTTTAGTTTCAATGCATGTAACTACTTTGGCCAGTTCTTTACAAGGATAGTCCTAGCAATTTATTTAAAATTGAAATTTCTCTTAACTACAAGGCCTGAATTATGAATCTCATTAGGCCTGTCTTATCTGGAGTCATGTGAAACATGAAATCCAACTGGCGGTTGGAACTGACACAGTCTAAGAAGGGAACGCTAATCACATCAAGTTGTGTTGTTTCATTTTACATGTCGAAGTGTGAAGTCTCATTATAAAAAAGGGAGAGAAAGACCAACATTTGAGCTTATCTTAGTAAAAGAAAAAATTTGAAATACTATTTGAAAACTTCTCTTTCCCAATCTAAGATGTCTAACTGAATGGGGATTATTAGGCATTATAGCATTTGGATAGCTTCACATTAGCTTTGTTTACTCCAAACTGGATTTTTAATCAATTGTTTTTAGTAATATTTAACTATTCTCTGCACTACACATTCCATTCTAGAACTTTCTCCATTCTAATTTTGCTAGAACTTTCTGGATGATAATGCCTACCCAAGTTTTAGTTTGTAAATGGTGAACTTTTCCTCTTTTAGTCTCCTCAAAATATAAATGTCTTAGTACCAAATAAATGCAAAGTAAACCTTAAGTGAGAATCTGCTGTACTACATATACCAGAATGTATATATTTTTTAAGAAATGTTAAATAGTGACGATTCTAAGGATTTGTGAGGATGTAGAGCAACTGAAATTCTCACGTATTGTAATAGGGGTATACATTGATGAAACCATTTTGGAAAATAGAATTACTAAAACTGAACATATGCACACACTGTTTCCCAGAAATTTCATTCCTATGTATGTGCCCAACAGAGAAGAAGAGTACATGTGTCAGCAAAAAGACAAGTACAAGAATACTCTTAGCAGCTTTATTCATCATAGTCCCTAATGGAAGGAACCAAAATATCCATTAACAATTGATGGACAAATACGTTGTATTTATACAGTGCAGAGAAGAAAACAAAGCAAAATAAAACTACAACTGTTTGCAATAACGTGGAAAAATCTCACAAAATGTTAAATGAAGGAAGCCAGGCGTTAAAACATACATAATGGAAGATTCCATTTATGTATAGTTCAAAAACAGACAAAACTAACTGATAGTTATTTGAAGTCAGGATAATGTTTATCTCTATGAGGGATGTTAACTGGATGTTATGCGTCTTGATCTAGGTGATAATTACATAGTCATGCTAATTTATTAAATGAAAAAAAGGGGCACGATTAAAATTTTGTCACTTTATATATAGGATATCTCAATTAAAAAGTTCAAATGATATTTCTTTTTTTAAAATTTCATATGACTATTATTTGCATACGGACCTTGAAAGGAGCTCAAAAATTCAATACTTTAAATATATTTTTAAAGAATGTTATTTATTTATTTGAAATAAATAGGAGAAGGGATGGGGGAAAGGAAGGAGGAAACAGACTCCCTACTAAGCATGGACCTCCATGTGGAGCTTGATCCCAGGACCCCGAGATCGTGACCTGAGCCGAAGTCAGATGCTTAACTGACTGAGCCACTGGGTGCCCCTAAAACTAAATACTTCTTGGTGCAGAGGAAACTTTGGGAAAGTAATAATATATTTTAATCATTAACTTTCTTTTTTTATGTTGGAGATTTTATTTTTCCCCTTTGCTAGGATGCGTTTATTAATGTCAGATTTCTGTTCATTTGTTAATTAGCAAGAAAGTAATGTGTTATTAACTAATTATTAACTAATAATTAAACTATGCCCTCCAAAATAAGCAGTTACTCTGTGAGATTCAGTTTAGTAAATGTCCATCACATTTAAATTCAATTTTGCCAGTCTTCTTATAGTCTACCCAAGTATTTATCTTCTATGCTCATATGAAAATTACTAGATTTTTAAAAAATTCAGTAACAGATACAGATTTTCATGGATAATTATTTCTTTTGAACAAAATTCTAGATGTATCTTCCTTGGCCTCTTTTATTTTTTAAGCATCTCATATTTGTGTTGAATACAAAAAAATAATGTAGCAATGGGTTGATTTAGAATAATTATTTCCATGCCAAATAATTATTTCTTCACAGTTATTAAAGATGGAGCTGTTAACTAAAGGTCGTTTCCACTTGGAACTACATATTACATTCAGTTACTGAGTTATCTGGGATGTTTCTGGAATGTGTCCTTGCATAGGAGGTAAATTTGTGGGCCCCTCTGTCCCCAGCAAATGCTGCATATCTGCACCTCTGGTCAGAATGACTTCATGTATGAACAAAACCTTATGTTGTTTTCCAAATACTCTTTTTCTTCTCTCTCTTGGATGGAATTAGTCTGCCAGAAAGTATTATCAGATAAATAGAAAAATAGATTTCAAAGCTGCCAGTCTTCGGCCAAACACCATCCCTTCTCATGACAAGGTCTTTAAAAATTTTATCACTGAGTGCAGTCCTCTCTGGGGAAACCAAATTCAAATCCATTGGAGAAAAAGAACAGGAGAACTAGTTTGTTTCTTTCGGACCTTAGAAAACTCTTTGGGATTTAGGATTCTATAGTTTTGCTCATGACTACAAGTCATTGTCATGTTATTTTATACCTGTACCCATAGGGCTGGGCCAAAAATAAATGGACTCATGGAGATAGGGATTTATCTCTGGCAATAAACTTTGTGTAAGTATGTATCATGTTCCTGTTTAATTTCTTTTTCCTCAGATTTATTACATTATGGGACGCCTGGGTTGCTCAGTGGTTGGGCCGCTGCCTTGGGCTCAGGTTGTGATCCGGGGATCCAGGATTGAGTCCCTCATCGGGCTCCCTGCTGGGGACCTGCTTATCCCTCTGCCTGTGTCTCTGCCTCTCCCTCTGTGTCTCTCATGAATGAATAAATAAATCTTTAAAAAAATCTTTAAAAAACAGCTTTTAAAAAAATCTTTAAAAAAAGATTTATTACATTATGAATTAATTATAAATGGGGTAAGGAGGAAAGGTGGACAATGAGAGCAAAGTGTTGTGACCTTAATCTATTTTTCATTAATAGTTTTTTAAAATTCTGTAGTGGAATGTTTAAAAAAAAACTTAAATTTTTCATTTCACGACATCAAAATGGTACTTTCTTTCCAAATCAAAATAAATCTGATCAGAGCCTAGGGGTGGTGGCGGGGAGTCTACAGCTGAATGCCGCCTATTCTTAAAGTAAAAATATCTTTTAAATGAGTTTCCTTCTTGAAAAAAAATCAGTGTATTGGTCATAAAATGCTGTTGTTAAAAATAACTGAACAAATAAAGTTTGCTTTGAGATGCACAGGTTTCAAAGTATAATCTCATATTTAATTCTGTAAAGCTCTCAGTCCCTTGTTCTCATTTTCCTTTTCCTATATGTTTAATTAATTATACACATTTAATTTATCTTTCTTCCTGTTTTTTCTAATGCTAATGTTATTTCTTATAACTAAGTAAGATACGGAATAAAATAATTTTTTTGGAAGAATGTTTAATAGAAAATTAAAATAGCTTTTCCTGAAAAAAAAACAAAAACAAAAACAAAAACTTAAGAGCTTGGCCTTCAGAGTAAAGATGTCCAAGTTGGACATCCAGCTCTGGTACCTCCTAGTCATGTCTCTTTGATCAGATTTCTTATCCTCTCTATCCCTCCGTTTCTACATCTGAAATAGTTATACCCACCCATAGTGTCCAAATGATCAAATGAACTTACGTTTATAAAGGTTTTTTTTTTTAAGATTTTATTCATTTATTTTTTATTCATGAGAATAAATGACACAGACAGAGAGGGAGAGGCAGAGACACAGGCAGAGGGAGAAGCAGGCTCCATGCAGGGAACCCGACGTGGGACTCGATCTCAGGACCCTGGGGTCACACCCTGAGTCAAAGGCAGACGCTCAACTGCTGAGCCACCCCGGCATTCCTATGTTTATAAAGTTGTCAGCGAATACATGCTTTATTAAATAAAATAAATAAATAAATAAAAGCTCAAAAGGAAGTAAATAGGAAGGAACTAACTCATCACCCCACCATTGACATAGCCTTTAATTTTGTTAATATGTTCTTTTCTGTCATTGCTCCTTGTTTTATGAGACTTATATGCACATGGATCTGACTATATTAGACTACGTTTTCTGATAAATTTTGTGCACGTTTTATATCCGTATCCTGCTTCTTTTCCATAGCTCATGATGTCTCTTCACTTGTAATACTTGTTCTAATCTTCACATGTCCAAAGTCCAGCCAGCCTTGAAGGTTTTAGTCAAAGATATTGACACCTTCTCCCATTATTTTCTAAAAAAATAAGATGTTAATTTCCTCTTCCTCTAAAATTATGAAGCAAGTTGTTCATTTATAGCATTTAAGTGCTTCCTATCTTGTGTTATAGCTTATTGAATATGCCATGTCACCTCCTAGACTGTAGATCTGTAGATGTTGTATAAATCTAAACCCTATGTATTGAGCACAATTCATTGCACGTAGTAGATGTTCAACAAATATTGTTGAATGAATTAATGAAAGTTTGATTTAATTACATATTAATACAAAAATATATTTTTTTCTAAAAATCAAATATTCTAAAAATGTTTATTGACAGGATGAAGTAAAATATAATGTTAAGTGGTATAAAACTCTATAAGCAGTATGATTTCAGTTTTCTAAAATAAAATATGTATTCACCTCCTACCTATCATCTATCTACCTATCCATCTATCTATCTATCTAACTTGTCTAACCTAATGTGAAAAGACTGGCAGGAAACTTCCAAGATGTTGACAGTATGTATGTCTGCATTATAGAATGTGGGTGATTTAAATTTTACTTTTTTGAAAAAATGTCTACAATTTCAACATATCACCTTTATAATTGTAAAAACTTAATATGTAACAATGTAAATGCCTATAAAAGATAAGATTATGTTAGCTTAGAAATATAAGGCATGTAACATCGTCTTTGAATAGTTTAAATTAAATAGATATAATTAGATTAAATAAATTTATCTTCTGGCTTTTAGCATATTGATCTTAGACTCACTGAGATGAGGTAGCCCATAAGATAGTGTGTCCTCTTTTATTCTAAGTACAATAACTAATTTGTAATAAAACCATAATGTTAACGTGGAGAAATAAAAAAATAATTTTCAATAAGAAATCTTAAAAGAACTACTAAATACTTTCCACATCGAGCTTTTAATTTTGAAAACAAAATGTAGTTTTAACTTATTCTAAACATGAGAAATCGGGTAGCCCAGTGGCTCAGTGGTTTAGCACCGCCTTCAGCCCAGGGCGTGATCCTGGAGACCTGGGATCGAGTCCCACATCGGGCTCCTTGCATGGAGCTTGCTTCTTCCTCTGCCTGTGTCTCTGCCTCTCTCTGTGTGTCTCTCATGAATAAATAAATAAAATCTTAAAGAAAAAACATGAGAAAGCAAAGAGCATGTAGAAGGAAATTAAGAAATACCTATAGGGAGCTGAACAGGAAGTTGGTGAGACACAGCATTAGAATTTTTCTTAAATGATTCACTTTCAAAATGATTTTCACAAAAAAAAAATGATTTCCACAGTGGTGCACTTATAAGGAATAAAGACTGTACATTTTGTTGATTTTAGAAAAAAATATTTGTCATTTCAAGAAAGCAATTGGAAATGAGTTTAATTGATCTTCCAAAATTTATTTTCAAGAGGTTATTAAGTATAATCATCTTTTACAGTTAAGCAACCTTGGGTCACCATTAGCATGCTCTTCAAATACATATTTTATAGCTTTTGTCAGAAAGTCTTTCTTCAAACCCTGTAAAAGTACACGTACTTGATATTTGTTTACTTAAAGAATACCTTCATCTTTGGCAGAGTTTCTTCTATTTCTCTAGTTCTTAGAATAAAATATTCTTATGATTTACTTGACTGGGCTGAACTGAACTTTATTGGTAAGTGATTTTTCTTAATAATTGCCCTGAAAAACATTTGTTGAAAGAAAACACATTTGTTATGTATCTATTGGAAGAAACAACTCCATGTAATAAAGTGGAAACAAAGGAGTTTGCTCAATGAAGAATATCTATTGACATGGGTCATTTGGCATTAAAAGGGAGAGTTAATTACTCTTTGTGACCTTGCTTTATTTAGCTGAAATATATCAAATGTAGTTATGCAAATACATTAGAGAGACACATTTGAAATTCAAATGTTATAAAATCAAACGCCACTAATTCAACACCCAAGTCATGAATTGCTCACAGAATTGCAAATTTCTGTAGTTGTATGTGAGTAACAGATGGATGAATTGAATTTGTTCAATAGTCTTTGTGTCATGGGAAGCCTTACTACCAGAGATGTCTTGGTAAAGTATAGCAGGTCAGTTTCAAAGGAAACTCATTTTGTTGAATACAAAAAATTGGCCTAAAATGAAAAAAAAAAAAAAAAAAAACCTATTCTATTTTTATGATGTGGGAGATACTAAAGTAGCTAAGTACTCAAGATTCATGAGAATTTTTTCCCAACAGAAAAGTATATTAAATACTTTAGAAGAATAAAGGAGAAAGTCACTTTTTCCTCCAAAAATTTTAACCCCGGTTTTTCTGAGAATTGAACAGTTCTGATCAATCAGAAATTGATTTTTTTCATTATCATGGTATCACCTTTATATCTTTTTTCATTCAACAAAACTGTAATATTCTGGGGAAGAAAATAAAGCCATTGAAGAGAGTCCCCAAAGTATGTTCTTACATTTTGCTATCTAATTAAAGATAATTATATTGTCCCATTTTGTGCTCTTACAATTCCGAGTCATCATGAGATGGTTCTTGAAATGATCAAATTGTTTATGAACACCATCATCCATGATGGTCCTTTTTCTTAGAAGCTACCACACATTGCCCTTGGATTGAACGCAAAAATATAAAATAAGTATAAATTTCTAGATCTACATACTTTCTTTTGAGCTGATAAATTTATTCAACCTAACAGACTTGTAAACATCTTAAGTCTGATGCCTTGAGATTTTTAGTTTTCTCTTTAGGCAAGATTATATTTAAGCTACTCTAAATGAATGAGGGTCTTCTCAATTTCCAAACATCTACAGGATAATTAGATTCTGCAACAATTCATTGTATCATATGCTGTTTAAGAACATTTCTGTCAGGCTGTGTTTTCTTCTTCTCATTTGTATTTCCTACTCAGTATTTTAAACTAATATAGTTTAAGATTGCTCTCCTAAGAACCGAGACATTTGCTATCAGTCCTGTTGGAGAAAATTCAAATCTATAATTCAAGATTTGAACATGATAAATTTTTCAAATTATATATCTCTTAAGTTTTGACATTATTCAAAATTTACAGGTTTTCTTTCTTACTATTATTTTCTAAATTATACCAGTTAGGTAACTTTGGGCTGAATCTCTTTTACTTTTTATGAGCTTCTGTTTATAAGATGTTACATTGTTCAGAGGGCGTTCTTTAAGAATCTGTTTAGTCCTGGAAATTTAACCCTAAAACACAGAGGCATGGTTATCTTCAAGATTTATTTTTCCAGGAAGACTCAGTAACTCATTTCACTCAACATATTGCAAATTTCAGTTAAAATTTGAAGCTATGGCAAAAATGCTTCCAGGCTCCTGACCCTTCTCTCTCTGTCAGCCCATCTTTTACCAGGACTCCCGACAGTACATGTGAGCTCAGAAGTAGAGATCATGGATCAAACTGAGAACATAATGTGGGGGAACATTCCCGGGACCACTGGAGGGAGGCACACAGGAGCCATGTAACATAATCTGCCTTCAGAGAACTGGCAGGCTCTGGAGGACAACACCACCATTCTTTAAGAAATCTGAAAAATATAGAGTGAATAAAGCAAAGTATGGTAGGCTTGTAAAAGGCTAATAATATAAGAGTCATTGCAGGTGAAAGCAAAGGGTAAAACCAATAGAAAAGAAGACCAAGGAAGCAGCGTCAGGGTTCAGCAATACCAAGCATGGCATATCCTTGACCAACCAGGAACTTCATCCCTGACCAATCCTGAGAGTTTTTATACAACTAATTCTTGGAAGAAGGTGAACAAATGGATATCCTGGTACTTATGCATGAAAAGCCATATGTCCATGTTTCTAGCTGGACCAGGGTGCTTATGGGGGTGGAAGAAAGCAGATCTTGACTTCACACCATTTCTAATCATACAATTTCCTAACTGGTCTAGGGTCAACAAAATGATTCTGCCTTTTGAATACCATTTCTTTCTTTTTCTTTTTTTAATATTTCATTTATTCTTGAGAGACGCAGAGAGAGAGAGAGGGAGAAGTAGGCTCCCTGCAGAGAGCCCAATGCCGGACTCGATCCCAGGATCCCGGGGTCCTGCCCTGAGCTGAAGGCAGATGCTCAACCACTGAACCACTCAGGCGTCCCTTGAATACCATTTCTATGTCAGATCCTGTACATGTGATTATCTCATTTTAATTTAATCTTTCTAGGAATCTTTCTAAAAGCTTATGAATTATTAGTCATCCTCATTTTGAAGATAAAGATATGCACTTATGAGACTTAATTACCTACCAAGATCACACTCTAGTGAGGAGTAGATGTTGGATTTGAATCCGGGTTGTGCTCTTTTTCTTAGTGATATATATGTTTTTCTGCTTATTGCTAGATCTAATATCGTACACTTCCTATTAAATGCCATTAAAATGGAGGAGCCCTGAAGACATAGGCTAAAAATCAGTTTTCTAGCTCAAGGGACTTGTTAAAATATCTTTGGATATTTTCAGCTATTAAAACAATTCGGTAGCCTCTTTTGAAAATAAATGCATTGAGGCTACTGAGGGGGGCACTTGGCGGGATGAGCACTGGGTGTTATTCTGTATGTTGGCAAACTGAACACCAATAAAAATAAATTTATCATTAAAAAAACAAAAAAATGAAAATAAATGCATTGATACAATAGAATTTATGTTCCTATTATATACGGTTCCTTACATGGAACTATATAATTGAGTGTAATGATAGGAAAAATGGAAGTCCTTTAAAATATATTTTTTTTAATTAAAAAAATCAACATGTGTATTTCTAATTATAAATAATTTCTATTCATTGTACAAAAGTAGGTAAAATAAAGTTAAATGTAGAGAAAGAAACATGCACACAAACTTTCCAATTCAAGATGTCATTTTTATATCCTTCCCAGTTGTGGAGGTACAATATTGATCTTTTGGTTAATTTGTAATTTTTAGTAAAGTATTTTAGATAATTCATATTTTCCTTCTTTTTATAAGTTATTTATTCACATCCACTTTCTTATTATTTTTTCTTTACTTTTTTCCCAAAGATTTTATTTATTTACTCATGAGAGACACAGAGAGAGAAAGAGAGGCAGAGACACAGGCGGAGGGAGAAGCAGGCTCCATGCAGGGAGCCCGATGTGGGACTTGATCCCGGGTCTCCAGGATAAAGCCCTGGGCCAGAGGCGACGCTAAACCACCAAGCCACCCAGGCTGCCCTTTTCTTTACCTTTCTTAAAGGACTTTTTGTCCTGTCTTGTAAACACCGGCCAACTCTAATATCTTTCTTCAATATTTTCGCGACAGATTTTAAGCAAATGAAAAATATTCTGACATGTGCTCTTTAAACGAAATACAAATCATAATAGAACTTGTTAGTCAGTGGTAACACTGGATTCCTGCTCATGATTTTGAGAGAACTTAGTATCATTTCATGGATCGAATGTCAATATAATTTCTTAAGTAAAAATAAATAGCCTTTTGCTTTAGAAATGTTTATGGGCTTGCAACAGCATATCTGCCTATAGGGAAAAAATTTTTTAAAAACCCATCAAACTCATGTCAGAAACATTAATTTCTTACAGGTTTAAACTGCAGGAGAAAAGATATTTATTAAGACTGATTGTTAACAAACATCCATACATAAATTCCACACTGATGGGAAAACACATGTAAATTAATGCAGGAAGTATTTTATTTTTCTCACAGAGCTTGTCTTGAATAGATAATGCATTTATCTTTTGTTCCTTACTGCTGATTTCTAATCAATTAATTCTCAATCCACACATTAAAAAATGAGCATACAATAAATAAACGAATAAACAAACAAACAAATAGAAAAGGGAATGACTTTTAGGTATAAACTTTTTTATTACCGAAAAAGAGGAAAATGTTACAAACACTTTAATGGACAAAATCATCCATAATTACAAAGTAGTCTGTTTCTGAAGATAATAATTTTCCCATCACTTAATTTTTACTGTCATACCATCTCCCCAAAATCAAAGATGCTAGATTTTCATAACCTTCTCAACCTCTGGCCCCTTTTCCTAATACTCTTATAGTTCATTGCAATTATCTTCATATGTTGCCTCACCTAACCTTGTGTTCTTTTAGAATACCTGACATAACTGACAAAACTCTGATATCTAAAATATACAAAGAACTGCGATGCCTGGTGGCTCAGTGGTTCTGTTTTTTGGCTCTGGGTGTGATCCTGGGGTCCCGGGATCAAGTCCCTCATCAGGCTCCCCATATGGAGCCTGCTTCTCCCTCTGCCTATGTCTCTGCCTCCCTCTCTGTGTCTCTTGTGAATAAACAAAAAACACCTTTAAAAATAAATAAATAAAAATAAAACAAAATACATAAAGAACTCTTAGAACTCCACAGTAAGAAAATGAATGACCTGGTTTAAAAATGGGCCAAAGAGAAGATACCTCACCAAATAAGACACAAAGATGGCAAATAATTGTATGAAAAGATTTTTGACATCACAAATTGCAAAATAAAATGAAATATCACTATGCACGTATCAAAGTGGCCAAAATTCTGACAGCACCAATATTGACAATATCAAATATCGAAGAGGATGTAGGACAGCAAGGATCTCCTTCAGGACTGTGAGGACGCAAAACGGTACAGCCACTTTGGGAAACAATCCAGCAGTTTTTTTTTTATAAAACTAAATATACTCTTAGCATATAACCCAGCAATTGTGCTCCTTGGTATTTACCCAAAGGAGTTGAAAACATATGTCCACACAAAACCCTACACGTGTCTATTTATAGCAACTTTATTCATAATTGCCAAAGCTTGGAAGCAACCAGGATATCCTTCATAGGAGAATGGATAAATAAACTATCATACATTCAGACAATAGGATAGTATTCTGTGCTTAAAAAAAAAAAAAATAGCTCTCAAGCCATGAAAAGACATGGAAAAACTTCAAATGCATACTACTAAGTGAAAAAAAGCCGATCTGAGAAGGCTACATAATGTACAATTCCAACAAAAGGACATTCTGGTAAAGGCAAAAGTGTGGAGACCATGAAAATGAAAGGATCAGTGTTGCAGGAGCTATCAGGGGAGGGATGGAATGGAGGAATTAGTGAAGCCCAGAGGATTTTTAAGGCAGTGACACTATTTTATAGGATACTGTGAGTGCATGCGATTATACATTAGTCAAAATACAGAATGCACAACACCAGGAGTGACCCCTGATGTGAATTACGGACTTTGCATGGTGATCCTGGGTCAGTGTAGCTTCGTCAGTAGCAAGGAAGGTCCACCCTGGTGGAGGACTTTGGCAGTAGTGGAGGGAGCGTGCACGTGGGGGGCAGGGAGCGTATGGGGAATCTGTACTTTCTGATGATTAATTTTGCAGTGAAACAAAAATGTCTCCATAAAATACAGTCTATAAAAAGGGATAACCCTGGAGGTTCCTGTAGATGACTTGTCTGATAGTGCTGTGGAGAATTTAACACACTTAGTAGAATCAGGGCCAAGTAAACTCTCTGCGACTTGAGGGTTTACTTGCACTCGGCGCTCACGCCCTCACACACCTGTGCACCTGCTGCTCCTCTCAGATTCTGGCCTGTTCTGGTTCTTGAATGACTTCTATTGTGCCAGAATGGGGTAACTCCCAGTTTGGGTGCCAGTGTTCCTAACTTGCATCTAGGGGTAGGGGAAAGAGGGTCACTGGCTCTGAGACAAATGCAGTAGGGCCTGCAGGAGTTTATGGGGTTCATTTTGGAAAGACTGTGGGTTAGCTCCCAGTTAAATGCACCCGCACCTACACTCTCCAGAGATGTGCATCATCTTGCCCGGCTCTGGCATGCTGCGGAGCTCCGAGCTCTGAGCTCCATGGCCCTTCTGAGAGGCACCTTACAACAGATTCAAACCCGCTTCTTACAGAGGTCGGTGGTAGCAGAGTTCATTTCCACGCTTCCTAAACCACCCAGTGGGCCATTAGAATGAAATACTCTCTGCCCGGGTTTTGAAAGCAGAAGGCTTTTGGATCAAACCAGTGGCCAAGTAGGAAATTAAGTCAAGGTCTCCCTGAGCTAGGCCAGTGTTAATTCTACCGACTGACTGTTTAGGGGTCCTGTAACTGTTCTAAATATAATCCCTAATTTAACAACTATGGTTCAACAAACTATGTATATTTTAGCAATAGACTTTTAGAACAGTTTTAGATTTATAGAAAAATTGGGCAAATAGTACAAAAGGTTTCCATATAACCCCTCCCAATAGTTTCGCATTATTAAAATCATATTACATTAATATGGTATGCTTATTATAATTAATGAGCCTTTATTGATACATTATTAGTAACTGAAGTCCATTGTTTATTCAGATTTCCTTATTTTTTTTATCTCACATCCTTTTTCTGTTCCAGGATCTCATTAAGGATACCATGTTACACTTAGCTGTCATGTCTCCCTAGACTTCTCTTGGTGGTTACAGTTTTTCATACTTTCCTCGTTTTAGATGACCTTGACAGTTTTAAGATAGGATACTCCTCTATTGAAATTTTTCCTGGTATTTTTCTTATAGTTAAACTGAATTTATGGGTTTTTGGTTTTGGGTTTTTTTTTTTTAAGATTTTTATTTATTCATGAGAGAGAGAGAGAGGCAGAGACACAGGCAGAGGGAGAAGCAGGCTCCAAGCAGGGAGCCTGACGTTGGGACTCGATCCCAGGTCTCCAGGATCACGCCCTGGGCTGAAGGCGGCACTAAACTGCTGAGCCCCCTGGGCTGCCCGAAGTTATGGGTTTTTGGAGATGAAGAATGGAGTGATGAAGTTCCATTTCTCATCACATCATATCAAGGAAGTATCTGTTACCTTCCCCCCCCCCTTTTTTTTTTCCAAAACTACCTATGAGTTTCCTTAATTTCTTTTTTTCCTCTCTACTCCCCCTTCCAATGCTGCCCACTCAGATTTTACTCTTCACATAAGAGCAAAATGTACTCTGTTTTTTTTTTAATAGATTTTATTAATGTATTTACTTACTTAGAGGAAGAGTGCGCTGGAGCCCAACGCGAGCCCTATGCCGGGCTTCCCTTGGGGTTCGATCTCATGACCCTGAGGTCATGACTTTAGAGTCTGACAGTTAACTGACTGAGCCACCTAGGCACCCCTACTTTCTGTTTTTTAAATAAAACAAAAAATGCACCTGGTTTAAACACTGTCCTCCCCCTAATGCATTCCTTTACTCTGAGAATAAAATATACTAAGACCTCACCTTGTTTTGCAAATCCTCTGCCTATCTCTCCAGCTTTATTTTACCTACTTCCCCACTTTGCCCCAGCCATGCTCTTCCTAGAACACACCAGCTCCAACTATTCAACACAGACATTATGCAACAGTAGCTGAAAGACCCACTAATAAAAGCTAGTGTACAGTCAGTCCCTAAGGTAACGGTAGGTGCTTACCTAAGACAAAAATGACAGCAGTGAAACCGAGTTAGAGTCTGAGACATGTCTCTAGCAAAGATCCATTTGGTTTGTATTATCTAGAAGCTTCACTCATTATTCCTTTATTCTCCTCCTGAATCTTAGAAATTCTTATCCACTAACTTTCCACATATACTTTGGAAAGTTATCAGGCTCTCAACAAAATAAACATGGCTGATATTTTGATTGATTGTTATTTATAAAGTAATTTGAAGTATTTGATATTTTTATTGTATTGGCAAAATGGTGTATATTTAAATGGTGTATATTTAAGGGAATATTTAATTCCCTTACGCCAAAACTTTATTCTTTTTTCTAAGAATAAAGCATTACTTCTCTCTTCTTTTCACTTTCTGGTTATTTTTTTCCCCAATATTGAGAGAGTAGTCATATTTTAAATTCCATACCCTAACAGTTGTAATCTTGTAAGTATTTCCTCTTATAACTGACTGTTTTATTGTAT
Organism: Canis lupus baileyi; assembly: GCF_048164855.1. Classification (NCBI taxonomy): domain Eukaryota; kingdom Metazoa; phylum Chordata; class Mammalia; order Carnivora; family Canidae; genus Canis; species Canis lupus. The sequence goes on along the minus strand of NC_132850.1, from coordinate 61,447,884 downwards.
GTATTTAATAGTCTGTAGGAAGAGGATTTAAATTTTATGACTATTTGCAGATTTTTTTTTCTCTCACATGCATTGCTTTCTGAAAACATTTGTCAAGCAATTTCTTTCCCAGAGAACTTATAAACCCTTAACTTACAGTAGGGAAAAATTACATTGGAAAAGTCTGCTTTTTAAAACATTTTTGTAATTACATTTATTGTGAAAAAATGATTGCTACTTTCATGAAATGGTATTTATACTAAGAATTTGATCACAAATGTCCGTAAAACAAAAGAAAATTAGTTCATAGTTAACATTTTAGATGATGTTGAAGGATCTTGTAAAAAGTCCCTTTATTATTTTTGAAAGATTATTTATTTATTTTAGAGAGCATAAGCAGGAGGGGCAGAGAGAGAGAGAGAGAGAAAGTCTTAAGCAGACTCCATGCCGAGCAGGGAGCCTGACACGGGAATCAGTCTCATGACCCTGAGATCATGACCTGAGCTGAAACCAAAGAGGTGGACGCTTTTACCGCCTGAGCCACCTAGGCATGACTTTTTCATAAGTTTTGATGTCTTTTCCTCTTCTAAATGGAAAGTGAACGAAAATTCTTCTATACACTATGTAAATAATGTAAAACTTGAATAATAACTATAAAATACTATTTATTTCGATGAATATACAAAGAACACATCAAAGAATGGAAATCACTGTGCTGCCAGTTGCTGCTAATACCCTTGTCTGCTTTAATAGCTGCCATCACCTGCTGTGCAAATGTTAAACATATAATCAGGGGGAATGAAAGGCAAGAGTCCAATCAATTAACATTTATTGATGCCCAGAATATGCCGGGTTTGTGCACTTTGACTGTGGTGACAGTTACAATAAGTGACAGCAAGAAATGCCAAGGGGAAGGACACTGGAGCACCAGCGATCAGAAAACAGTAGAATCGGTGTTATGACAGCTTCATGTGTCTCACACAAGTGTGGCCATTACAAGGTAAAGCTCAGTTTCTCCTCGATTATCTTCATCTTTATCAAAAGCATATTAGACATTGGCTAGCAAGTTGCCTAGGTTAAACCCCCAATTTTTAGTGCAGATTGTGGACCAAGGAGGGGAATTCCCTGGCACTTGCCCATGAGAAATGTAGGATTCTACAGAGTGGGATTTCAAGACTCATTTGTAGGAAAAATAGGAACTTTCCTTGTTAAAGGAAGAAGGTTCCAGACATTAGAAGATAGCATTGAAAAAGACTTACCATTTATATAGTAGAGTCCCAGAGAAGGGATATACTCTGAGTAAAGGCTAGTGTAGCTTATTTTTATCCCAAATTAAAGCAGCCACACATCCCTCTTTGGGGATGCAAAAAACTAATCAAAAACCCTATAATCATCAAAAATAGTGAAGTTAACATCAAGCTCTGTAGCCAATATTGAACATCATTATGCATGTGTGTTCTTCACACAAAACATAAAAAACATAAAGTTACTTTTTGCTCTGTAAGGTACTTTGACTCGTTAAAGAGAATAATATAATAAGATCTGTCTTTTATTACAACTTTGTAATTTAAAAAAAACCCAAGGCTTTAATCTCTAAATGTCTCAAAAATCTGTTCAGATACTGTTATCAACAGACTGTTCCACCAAGAAAACTTAGATTTGATTGCAAATTATAATAGAACATTTTAACTTTCATGATATATCATTTATCTAGGAAAAGCATCTCCGTGACTTGTTTTAAATTATGAGTGACTTGCTTTATAATAATGTATCTTTTAATTTACATAGTTCTTTATAATTGTCAAGAGTATTTTTACATATTTTATTTCATGTGACATTATCCATAGTGACTTCCAAAATAATTTTCTTATTCCTGCAGCGTTACATTTTGGTTTCCATGGATTAGACTAGGTTATGGCCACTGGACAATTTTGAAAATGCTATTGTTATACTGACAGGCAATGTGATTGTTTTGTTTTGTTCTGTTTTACTTATTTCACTATAGCAGATAAAAAGAATAAATGTTAGCTGTCTCAATGGTCAATGTGGATCACCACATAATTTAGTTGAAGCTAAAAAATGGTAATAACCAGGAAAATGGTCAAAACAATCAAATTAGCCATGGTTAAATCCAATCAGAAGCCAACTTTTGTGGATTTTAAGGATTCTTATGTGCAAATATCTTTTTCCACTCATATCTGTCTTTGAGGGCAATCCCAAATGTCGCTTCTTTCCCCATTCCATATAGCAGTCTGGATAAATCTACATTTAAAGGTTGCTGGTTCTTTGCTCCTCTTTTTTTTTTTTTTTTTTTGGTCAGACCCAAAAGAGAAAATTCCTTGTGTGTCAGTATCTATTCTCTTCTCCTTAAGTAAAGATTAGCTGGACACACGATGTCCTAAAATACTTACTGCCTTGTTCCTTCTCCCTCTCGGCAACTAGGAGTGACAATCCCTCAAGTCCTGTCAGTAATTTGTAAGCAGAAATGTTCTCATAAAAGGAAGCAGGTTTCTCTCCTATTTTTTTTTTTCTTCCTCTTGGCTGGAATGCAGATGTCATGGCTGGATCTAAACCATGGAAAGAATCTACATTCCTGAAGACTTCACAATGCTGGTCCATACCAGCTCTAGACTAAGGATTTTTTTTCTAAGAGGAAAAATGTCTTACTTTGACCATTCTATTAGTTTGCTAGAGCTGCCACAACAAAGTACCACAGATTGGGTTTAAACAACAGAAATTTATTTTCTCACAATTCTGGAGGCTAGAAATCTGATGTTAAGGTGTTAGCAGAGATGATTTCTTCTGAGGCCTCTCTTCTTGGCTTGCAGGTTGCCATCTTCTCTCTGTTTTCACATCGTCGTTCCACTGTGCGTGTGTGCTTCCAAATTTCCTCTCTTACAAGAAAGCCAATCATATTGGATTAGGGCCCACCCACATGACCTGACTTTATCTTAATGACGTTTTTAAAGCTCTATCTCCTAAAATATCACATTTTGAAGTACTTAAGGTTAGGACTTCAACATACAGATTTTGGCAGAATAGAATTGAGTCCATAACACACTCTTTTTTTTTTTCCCCACTTGTAGCCAAACATTCCTGACTGATAAGATATAGAGGATATCCAAGTGTTATAATTACTGATGGGGAATAGGTCATTAGACGATTTGACTTACATGTATGGACATAGTAGGCTTCCTAGACCTTTCATCTTCTGAAACACTGACTTCCCAATCGTCTTAGGCACATACATCCCCTTGACAGGGAAAGTCTGTCCCACTAAGCTTATTATAGTAGAGCAGAGACCAAACAGAAAGTGTGCTAAGAAAGAGTACCAGAAGGAACTAAACCATATGTGTACAGTGATTTCTCCCAAAGCCACCAAACAGATTGCTCATTCACTCCCATCCTCTGAAGATAAGTGATGAGAAGAGAGGACAGACTTCAAGTCTCTAATTAAAAATGCTTCACATGGATGACTCTTGATCTTAGGGTTGTGGGTTCAGGCCCCACACTGGGTGTAGAGATTACTTTAAAAAAAGAAAAAAGATGGTTTAGGTTGCCTGGCTGGCTCAGTCAGTAGAGCATGTGACTATCTCTGGGTTTTAAGTTTGAGATCCACATTGTATACAGAGATTACTTTAAAAAAAATTCTCTGCATGGAAATGTGAAATAAGGAGAAATAACTTTCTCTCAGTAATAATGCTGAATAAAGTACCTTTCACATATCTGCTACTATTAATATTTTTTTCATGTTATTTTGTATTTAACCTTCTATTAAAGACTGCTATCTTATTGCAAAACCAAAAATCTTGAGTATGTGACATAAAAGTTTACCGCATTTATTATTAATCACTCTATCTCTTATATGGGAGACTTTTCACCAGGAACATTTAAAGATTACTACTTGGGAAATTTTGTAAAGTTTGTAATATCTGAGATGTTATATGTATATCATCGGAATAAAACATAATACATGGGGAAAAGAACATACCATTGAGAAAATGTTGAAGCCCTGAAAACAATGTGCTCTCAAGATTTAGCTCATTTGCTGGCATGGACCTGAGTTTGGCAAATGATGGCCTATGTGCCAAATCTGGCTTTGGGCCTAATTTTGCAAATAGTTTTATTGTAGTACATTATTTATGTAACAGTTATGGCTGTTTTATACCAAAACATCAGAGCTGATTTATTATAAGAGAGATTGTATCACCCACAAAGCCTAAAATATTTACTATATGGCTCTTCCTGAAAATATTTGCTGACCTAGGCCTAGAAAGAGTCATATTAAATACTATCATTTTTAGCCATTGGTTTAACTTTTTGAAATGCTAAATTATATGATTGGTTAGATATAACTTAGTTATTCATAGAAAATTTTGATGGATTAATTCAGAGATAAACTAATGAATTCTACATTTGTTCACAAACTGAAGATTTGGTCCTTATGTGTAAAATTTTTTGCTATGCTGAGAAAATTATGATGCCTCCTAATCTAGGCTAAGAACCAGTGTTCTAGTTAAGATACAATTAGATCACTTTGTTTCCAGTGCACCCTAATGAGAAAAATATGTCAATAATTTTTTAAATCAATTTAACACTGTAGGTAGTGAAATTTTTTTCTCAGTGTATTAATAAGTAAAGATATTTATTCATTAACATGTCTCAGTTTTATTAATTTCAAATACAAGCTACCTCTCCGATACTGTCTTTTAAATATACATATCCAAATGACCTGATCGTTTTCTAGTACATGATAAAAAACAACCACAGAAAACTCTGAAGTCATTTACTATATTTACTATGGGTTACCCCATTTTGCTCTCTGTGAAATTAAAGTTCTTCAATTCTTCAAAATCTATTCAGAGTTCATTCCTTAGTATAATGTATTAGATTATGGAAGATAAGCCTTTATTTTTAGCTCACAAATCTGAATGCAAATTCTGATTAACTTTTGCTTAATGAAAAAAAAAATGAAATTTAGTGCTGTGTTACAAACCTTGCCCCTCCCACTGTACTGTTGAACCCCGTCCCTTATAGAGGGCAAATATTTTCAATTACAGACATAAAGCTTGTTTTCTCTCCCTTGAAAATATTTTGTAGTGTTTCACGGTAATTATAGTATGAGTGTGGATTAAACATGATTATAAGTGTCATTTATATTTACCACAGTAGGATACAACTTATGGGCTTGCAGTGACAGAAATACTTATGTTTGTGCAGATGAAAGATAATGTTAAGCCTCTGAAATCGGAATCCTGGAGTGCTGCAAGAGTTTATTACCATCTCACATTCAAACGCTTACTGTTCCTCTTTCTGCTGGTAGTTTTCCATAGTAACCACTACCTGAACACATTTAATTAAATTATTTAGCAATTTAAATTAAATTAAGTTAATCCAGAATGGGCTGTTTAAAGAAAAATATTATTCTACAGTGTATCAGTTAACACTTATTAAAAGTAATTTTTAAGCCTACGAGTGCCACAAGAACTATAGTATTGGGGAAAATTATAATGTTAAAAAAGAGAAAATAATGAAATGTGTTATTGACTTTATTTTCTTAATGTTGTGTTCTGGCAGAAGGAGAGAAACTTCATTGATCCACTGGTTTTGTTCTCTATTGTCCCTATAGACTGATAATTCTTTACTGAGCATGTGTTAGTAAATCTATTTTTTTTTAAATTTATTTATTTATTTTTTTATTGGTGTTCAATTTACTAACATACAGAATAACACCCAGTGCCCGTCACCCATTCACTCCCACCCCCCGCCCTCCTCCCCTTCTACCACCCCTAGTTCGTTTCCCAGAGTTAGCAGTCTTTACGTTCTGTCTCCCTTTCTGATTTTTTTTTTTTTTAAAGTATGTAGTCTTTAAATCCATCACTTCCATTTACAGGAATGTAAATGCAGATATTAGATAGAAGGACACCCAACATGGATTACTTAGGATAAAAAAAAGGTCAATCTTTGGCAATATGTCAGTTGTGATCTAGTCCTGTGATGAACTATCGCACAGCCATTTAAAAACAGATATAAGATTAATTTTAATTGAATCAATAAATGCCCATAAATTATAAGTGTAAATAAATAAAATGCACTTACATATATACACCTATGTATAATATGTAAAAATATATAGATGAATACAAAATACACACAAATACATACAAATGTAAAATATATAAATTTTATAAGCATATGAATTTTGCTTAATAGTTATCACTGGGGTGTGGGGTTTGCATTTTTTTCTCCTCTCTTCTCTTTTATATTTTCCTAATTTTCTTTATTATATATTGTATTGGTTATTGACTAAGACAACTGGGAAGTGCATTCAAAATTTAAGAGCATTGATCAGCTATGAGTTCTAGGAACACTTGCTCTGCGTATGGCAGTTTTTGCTGTTATACACCCGGTCAGTTCACACTCTCCAAGATGCAGTGAACATATTCCCGAGTCATCTATGCGCAACTGTCCTTTCAGTTCGAACCAGTGATTGTTACCTCTCTTCAGATGGAGCAGAAAAAATATTTTGTTCACATAGTGGGCATTTCATTGGCACGTCACCATTTACAGGAATTTAAACGTTTTAAAGTGATGTGCTTTTTCACCCCAGGAGAACTAATAGAACCAGTAAATTACATAGCTGGAAATGATCCTTTTAGTCACCTGTTCTCCCCTTCTTATTTCCAGCTGTAGAACTGAGAACTTGGGTATAACTAATATCTTGTTTGAAAGGACCAACCTACCTCAGAACCAAAGTGCATTGCTGTCATTCCCCCATATTTCACTTATATGTATATTAGACTGTACGCATGAGACAGTGCTTTTACTATATCTTTTTTTTTTAATGGAGCACAAATGATTGTTTTTGTTTTAGTCTAAAGTTAACCAGCCATCCTGATCTGTTTGGGATTCTTGATTTTATCACTGAAAGCCCTATATCCTGATAATCCCATTATTGCTGGTAGATACTGATGAGGCAGGTTATTTAACATCCATGTATCCAATCTTGCCAACTTGCACTAGAGAACATTGTGTTAAATGCACCTGGCTGGAGTTTACACATTTCAGGTCAGTGATCTAGTCTTAGCTTCTCGTATTTAGTGTGATTGTAGTGAGATGCACACAGGATTACTCTTTGATCATGTTTTGCATTCCTTGACCCAGACATCATGGCTCACCATTAATTCTCTAATTCATCAGACTCACGTAAGTCTGCCTTGTTGGATGTGTCCTCCATTCTGGGTAAATGAAATTCATGGACTTTTCCTTTATAGCACTTCTAAGTTTTGACCCCTGTGATTTAGGAGTACCCAGAGTTCCCATCATCTAATTTACATGTTTAGCCTTCCTCAAAATCCAGCAAAGATTGTCCACCTACATAATATATACACATGATCACAACTCGTTTTACTCCACTTGGCATTTGATGAAGTTGGAATTTTATTTTACGTCAACTAATGTTGACTCTAAGTATGTTTTCCATGTAAGTATATTTTGATGTCTAATACAGTCTTCATAAGCAACTTGTAAGTTTCTTTTTTTTCAGCTTTGAGATATAATTGACATATATCATTCTATAAGTTTAAGATCCACACATGATGTTTTGCTACATGTATATATTGCAAAAAGTTTAGCACAACAAGGTTGGACAATACGAATCATCACATCACATAATTACATTTTTTTGTCTGTTGTTGAAAACCTTAAAAATCCACTCTCAGCAACTCTATGCAATATAATATTATTATTAACTATAATCATTGTGTATATCCCCACAAATTATTCATCTTATAACTGGAAATTTGTACCCTTTGGCCACCTTCATCCTTTCCTCCGTTCCCCACCTCCAACCCTGACAACCAACAATCTGTTCTCTATTTCTGTTGGTTCATTTTTCTTTACACCTACATATAAGTGATATCATACAGTATTTGTCCTTGACGGACATGTTTTACTTAGGCCTAAAGACTTCAGGGTTCATCCATGTTGTCACAAATGGCAAGATTTACTTCTTTTTTATGTCTCAATAATATTCCAGTATATATTCATTTATCCATTTGTAGAGACAAGGGTTGTTTCTATGTCTTGACTATTGGGAATAATGCTGCATTGAATACGGGAGCGCACACGATTCTTCAGTACAGTGATTTCATCTCCTAACGATGTATACCCAGAAGTAGAATTGCTGGATCATGAGGTAGTTCTACTTTTAATTTTTCGAGGAACCTCCATAATGTTTTCTATGGTGACTGTACCAATTTGCATTTCTACCAGCAGTGCACTAAGAATCCTTTTTACTCACACCTTTGCCAGCACTTAGTAACTCTTGCCTTTTGAAAACAGCCATTCTGAAAGGTGTGAGGTAAGACCTCACTGTGGGTTTGATTTTGCATTTCCCTGATAATTCGTGGTCTTAAACACTTTTAATGTACCTGTTGGCCACTTGTAGATCTTTTTTGGAAAAATGTCAGTTTGGGTCTTTTGCCCATTTTTAAATAATAGATTATTTGGGTTTATTTTTGATATTGAGTTGTATGAATTTTTTACATATTTCAGATGATTTGTAAATATATATATTTTCTTTGTTTTTGAAGGTTGTCTTTTCGTTTTGCTGATGGTTTCCTTTGCTGTGTAGAAGGTTTTTAGTATTGATGTAGTATTTATTTTTTATTTTAGTGTTTACGCTTTTGGTGTCATATTTATAACATCATTGCTAAAACAAATTTTCAGGAAACATTCCCTATGTTTCTAGGAGATTTATGGAGTCAGGTCTTATATATTATATAAGGTCTTATATAAGATATATATAATATATATATTTAAAGATTTTTGTTTATTTTATTATTTATTTATTTATTCATGAGAGAGAGGAGAGAGAGAGGCGCAGAGACACAGGCAGAGGGAGAAGCAAGCTCCATGCAGGGAGCCCGACTGGGACTCGATCCCAGGACCCCAGGATCACACCCTGGGCCAAAGGCAGGCACTTAAACCACTGAGCCACCCAGGCTGCCCAGGTCTTATATTTTGAGTTAACTTTTGTGAAAGGTATAAGAAAGGGTTCTAATTTCATTGTTTCACATGTGAATGTCTAGTTTTCCCAGCATTGTTTATTGAAGGCTGTCTTTTCTCCATTGAGTATTCCTGACTTCTTGTCAAATATTAGATGACTGTATAAAGAAGGGTTTTTTTGGGGGGGAATGGGGGCTCTCCATTCTGTTGCTTTGGCCTACGTGCCTGTTTTTATGCCAGTACCATACATTTTGTATTACTTTAACTTTGAAATATAATTTGAAATTTGCAACAGTTATGCCTCCAGCTTTATTTTCTCAGGATTGCTTTAGCTTTTTGGCATCTTTGTGGTTCCATACTAATTTTAGGATGGTCTTTTACTTCTGTTTCTGTAAAATATGCCATTAGAATCTCATTAGGGATACCATTGAGTCTATAGGGTACTTTGGGAAGTATGGGCATTTTAATAATATCAGTTCTTCAATCCATAAGCATGGGATATCCATTTATTTGTGTCTTCTTCAATTTCTTTCATCAGTGTCTTAGAGTTATCAGTGTACAGATCTTTCACCTAAGTATTTAATTGGTTTTGATGCTACTATAAATGGGATATTTTTCTTAATTTATTTTTCAGATAATTTGTAATTCTGCAGAATCACAACTGACTTATGTTGATTTTGTATCATGCAACTTTGCTGAATTTATTTATTAGTTCTAACAACTTATTAGTTCTAACAACTTATTATCCTTATTAATAAATTAGGATTTTATTTGTGTCATATCATGTAAATATCAAAAAGAGACAATTTTACTTTTTTTTTCTGATTGGGATGGCTTTTATTTATTTCTTTTTCCTTGTCACTCTTTCTAGAATTTATAGTACTATGTTGAATAAGAGTGGTGAGAGTTGGCACCCTTGTCTTGTTCTTAACCTTAGAGGAAAAACTTTTACCCCTTTACCATTATATACAATGTTAACTGCGGGTTTGTCATATGTGGCCTTAGTATGTTGAGGTATATTGCTGCTATATCCAATTTTTTGAGAGTTTTATCATAAAATGTTGATTTTTGTCAAATGCTTTTTCTGCATTTATTGAGGTGATCATATAATATTGTTACAATTTTATTTTTATTCCAGTACAATTAACAGCGTTGCATTAGTTTCAGGTGTACAACATAATTATTGAACAATTCTATCCATTATGCAGTGTTCTTCATCATGATAAATGGACTCTTATTCCCATTCATCTATTTCACTCATCCCCCACCCACCACCTTTCTGGTAACCAACAATTTGTTCCCTATATTTAAAAGTCTGGTATTTTTTTGTTTGTTTGCCTTTTTTGTTTTGTTGTTTTGTTTTTAAATTCCAAGATGATCATGTGATTTAAAAAAAAAAGATTTATTTATTTATTTTAGAGAGAGAGAACATGAGTAGGGAGAGGGGCAGAGAGAGAGAGAGAGAGAGAATCATGAAGCAGGCTCTCTGCTGAGTGTGGGATCTGACAAGGGGCTTGATCCCAAGACCCTGAGATCATGACCTGAGCCAAAATCAAGAGCTGGACTCTTAACCAACTGAGCCACCCAGGTGCCCCTGAAAATGATCATGTGATTTTATCTTTCACACTCTATTACTGTGATGTATCACAATTATTGATTTGCAAATATGGAAACATCCTTGTGTGTGAAGGATAAATTCTACTTGTATGGTATGCGATCACTTTCATATTCTGTTGAATTCAGTTTGCTAGTCTTTTGTTGAGAATATGTGCACTTATATTCCTCAGGATATTGAACTACAGTTTTCTTTTCTTGTACTGTCCTTATTTGGCTTTGGTATCAAGGTAATTTTGGCATAAAATGAGGTTGGGGTGTCCCCTCCTCTTTGATTTTTGGAAGAGTTTGAGAAAAATTGGTATTAATTCTTTCAATGTTTATAGAATTCCCTAGTGAAAAACAATTTGGTCCTGGGCTTTTCTTTGTTGGATGGTTTTAATTACTGATTCAATCTGCTTACTCATTATTTGTTCAGATTTTCTGTTTCTTCATGATTTAGGTTGTAGGCTTCTAGGAATTTGTCCATTTATTCTGGGTTGTCAGTTTCTTGGCATACAGTCATAGTAGTCTCTTACAATCCTTAGTATTTCTGTGGTATCCCCTAAGTTTTGGTTTGTTGTATTTCGACTTCCTGTCGTCTCAAGATTTTTAAAATTTCTCTTGATTTCTTCTTTGACTCAATGGTTGATCAAGAGTGTGTTGTTTAATTTCTGTTTATTTGTGAAATTTTCAGCCTTATTCTTGTTACTGATTTCTAGTTTCATCCCATTGTGATCAGGAAAGATACTTGATATAATTATGATATATCCAAAAATATTTATAATATTTTTATGATATGATATGATATGATATTTTTTGGATATATTTATGATATATCCAAAAATATTTCATGTACACATGAGAAGAATATGTATTCAACTGCTATTGGATTGTAGGTTCTGTATGTATCTGTTAGGTCCATTTGGTTTATAGTATTGTGCAAATCTGATGTTTCCTTATTGAGTCTTTGTTTAAAGTGGAATAAGTCCCCAACTATTATTGTATTACTGTTTATCTATTCTTTTAGTTTTCTTTTAAACATGTAGCTGCTTTGATGTTAGGTACACAAAATGTTTGTAATCGTTATATTATCTTGATGGACACTTTTATCATTATATAATGACTTTCTTTATATCTTTGGACCATTTTAAATATAAAGTCTGTTTTCTCTGATATATGTATGGTTGCCCTGCTTTCTTTTGGTTTCCATTTGCTAGAAATACCTTTTTCCATCCCTTTACTCTTTCAGTCTTGATTATTAAGGCTAGAGTGAGTCTCTTATGGGCAGCATATCACAGGATCCATTCAGCCATTCTGTGTCTTTTGATTAGCAATTTTTTTAAAGGTCTTACTTTTTTTTTTTTTTTTTTTTTTTTTTGAGAGAAAGGCAGAGATGCAGTCAGAGAGAGAGAAGCAGGCTCCATGCAGGGAGCCCAATGTGGGACTTGATCCGGGACTCCAGGATCACACCCTGGGCAATTGATTAGAAAATTCAGTTCATTTACATTTAAAGTAATTATTTATAGATAAGGATCCATAATTGCCATTTTGTTAAATTTTAAATTTTTTTTAGGTTCTTCATTCCTTGCTTCCCACCTTGCTGTCATTGTGACTTGATTACTATTTATAATGATATGTTCACTCTTTTATCCTAATCTTTTATGTATCTCTGCAGCTGGATAGGGTCACTATATAGAATTGCTTGTCAGTTCCATAACTATGTTCTGCAGTTGGGTGTAGTCACTGCCTGGCCTCTCTGCTTGGGCAAGGTCACATGTTGTGTTCAGCATTTTGCAAGACTATTGGCTGGGTTCTGCTGCAGGGCAGGGAAGTATTGAATGTAGACTGGGCTGTGCTCCATGGCTGAGTATTGAATGTAGACTGGGTATTGAAGCTGCCCAAGGTTACTTATTTAGACTTGCTGGCTATTTGAGACCAGAGGGTACACTTAACAGCTAGATAGGGCTGCTGGCTCAATTCTTTGCCCAAAGCACACCTACAGGATAGGCTCTGAGGCTGCCTGGATTCTCTAGTGACATGGACTGGCAGCTATTCTTAGCAATCGAAGGGCTTTGAATTTGCTTCCATGCCCAGGCAGGGTGTTAGAACAGGCTATACAGCCAGTAAGGCCCATTGGTTGGAGACATGAATGAGTCAGAACCTCCTCCCAAGCTTCAGTCAGGGCCACTGGCTCAGTTCTCCAGGTAGACAGAGCTGCTTGCTGTGATTTCTGCTGAGGTGCTGCTCCAAGCATGGCTCTAGGATGGGCTACATAGATACCCACATTTTCTATACCAGCTTCTTGGTTAGGCAGGACTGGAGGCTACCCTTAGATGTATGCTGGGCTTTGGAGTTGCTTCCCTGTCCAGGTGGGACCTAGAGCAATCTCCATGGCCAGTATAGCCCCTCAATTCTGTGAGATAAAAGGTATAAAATAATCAGAGGGAGCTTCCCATTGAACTCCTTGGCCAGATAGAGACATTGGCTCCACCACGCAGATGGGCAGAACCACTAGCTGGGATCTCTGCTTCAGTGCAGCTTTGAGGAGGTAAGCAGTTTATCAATGTCTGATCACCAGTTACCCTCAGACCTGTCCTCTCTTCTCTGTTTGTATCTGATCCTCAGTGGTCAAGCCCCACAGATCTCCTCAATGTTCCCTATGAAGCAAGACCCACGTGTGCTTCCTGGGCAGGACTTGCAATGCTGGGGAAGCTGAATATCTATCTTGAGCTCTTTTTTCCCCCCACTGAAGATACTATAGGCTTAAGTGGTTCCTCTTGGGACAGCACTGTGCCAGCCTGGGGGAGAGGTAATGTGGTCCAATGTAGCTGCTCCTCTCACCCTCCTAATATAGTTTTTCTCAGTCTCTGTGGTACGAAGTCTTGCTTCACTATCATTTCTGGGTTTGGGGATTTTCAGTCATGTCTTATCTTTTCAGTAGTTGCTAGCTGGTCTTCTTGTAAGGGGATTGAAGTCAAGAATGACCTATATTGCCATAAGTCACTCCTAACTTAAAAGGTTCTAGGTCTAAAATACAATTAGTAAATATATTTTCTGTCTTTTTGTCTCTCTGTCTCTTTCTCTGATGGTGTCAATAGAGTTATCTTTAAGTAATGCATGCAACACACATTTTGAATGTCAAGATGCTTCACTAATACTGTTGACTTAAACCTTTATCTATGGCAGGGTGAAATTTCATTTTGATATGTGCAGAAGATGATTGCAGGTTTTGGTATTAGCTACTGATTAAAATCTTTTGTGTGGGCAAGATGTAGGCTGTGTTTTGATCTTCTTAATCTTGATTACCAAGCTATATTGCTAAATTAATCCTGTGAGATGAACCATCAAGACTATATGTCCTCTTATATGCTTGTCATTTATAGGCATCAGCTTGTCATAATATTTGGACAAATATCTTGAGAATGGAGTGTGTTATGTGCGTCCAGTTGAGCTGTAATTTTTAAAGGGATGCACCAAATGTATCCCAGTGCCAGTCTCCAGTCCCTTGTTTTATTCTTAAGACACCTTACTTCTGTTGGTGTTAGAATAGGTGAGCTGGGTGCTAGAAACTCTTGCATGAGTTTCCACATGTATTATCCTGAAATAATAAGCCTTAGGGAAATAAGCTAGGAGTCAGACTTTCTTAGTATTTGAGACAGTTTGAGCTAGTGTCTAGGAGAAATGAATCAAAAAGAATAAGGCAGACTGACCAGAGCAAATACAGAATTACAATTCTAGTTCATTTCAGGCTGTCAGTTCATATAAACATTTTCCTTTCATACACTATCATTATCTTATTTGATTGAAAATGAAATCTAGAAGTTAAGATTATTGCAGAAAGTTATGATCTCAGAAACTCTGTACAAATATATATTTGATTGATTTAGCACGAAATGTGTTATTCTTTTATGATCTAGGGACTTTGTTTAGATGGCAACATTGATAGACAAATAAGGTAGGCAGCATCTCTTAACCTGTATGTGTTCCTCCAAAACATTACTAAATTTTATACTGTAATCTATTGCTACTCTTAGAATTCATTTGTCTCCTGTATACTCCCTACTTTTTCTTAAAAGGAAACTAAATAGAATGACACAAACACACACAAAAAACCATCAAGCTTTTACTGACACATAAAATGTATATTGCATTCATTTACAGTTTAACGTTGAAAAAGATATATAAAATAAAGATATTGCAGTACAAATAGAGAATCTAAAAATCATACAGAATAGGAAATGCAAATATATAAAATATATAGTGTGTATGATTAAGCATACAATTTAGCTGTGTGCTTCCAAGGCAAATGTGGATAAGGACTGCTCTGTAATTCTTATTATCTAATAATGTGCATCAGTTGTTGAAGGAATGGCAATAGTTCTGGCACTAAACTTTATAAAATAATTTATCACATGGATCCAAAAACAAGAGTCAAAGACCATAACTGATAATATCCTTTTTTAAAGATTATTTATTTGAGAGAAAGTGAATGAGAGAGAGAGAGAGAGAGAGAGAGCTTGAGCGGGCAGGAGGGGTAGAAGGCGAAGGAGAGAGACAAGCAGACTCTTTGCTGAGCATGGAGTCCAACATAGGGGTTGATTCCAGGATCCTGGGATCATGACCTGAGCTGAAGCCAGTTGCCTAATTGACTGAGCCACCAAGTGCCCCATGATAATATCTTAAGAATGAATTTGTAAAAGATACAGAGAATATTCTTCATAAAAATATTTTACCTGTTGATTTTCAATGAAAGCCAAAAGCCAATGATTACATTTACTGGCTGAAACTATGTTGGTAATTTGGTGTGTATGTCTTCTATTTGATATTAAAGTCAAGCTTTAGACACCTGGCCACTAAAGAACAAGAGATAGTGTTTTCCTTAAGTAGTTTTTGTCCAATGCTGATTTTATTGAGTAGGACTTTGACAGAATCAAGTGAGTCATCAGTTCAATGGTAAACTTCTTGTCCATAGCCTGAGGTACAAAGTGCAAACCTGCTATATTGCTGATAAAGGAAAGAACATATTATTTGGATTCTAGCCAGATACATAACAAGCTCTCTAGTCCATCTTTTAGGTCCTCTCATCTTCATTCTAGCCTTTTGTGTCCCTTCAACTTGACTAATATTCTGACTCTCCAAAGTAAATCCTAATGAACCTGGATACTTCTCAGATTCTCCCTTTATACCGTTTTTCTCCCCAGTTGCACCTTAAGGCCCAAGGGAGATGCTTCATTCTCTGTGAATAGAAGTTGATGGGGAAGCTGTTGATGAGGAACAGCTAGTGGTCAACAAGAAATTCCTCCTGTGGGAGATGGGATGAAGCTGTAACTACTTAACCGTTAACACTTTTGTACTAAATAAACTATCAGTAGTTCTAGTGGTTCAGAAATAAAATATAGTGACATTGTGCCATATATCCATAGGATAGCTTTTAACTTTACACAGAGATTTAACATCTTAACATATATTCTTGTCTGTCTGAAAGATGTAGAATTAGTATGAATTATAAAGCTACTTATGTTAATAGGGAAAGAATGGAAAACATTTTTGAGCTTTTCATATAAATTGGAAGATCTAGTAAAAGAGTTTTCTAATGGTAACTAGTTAAACTGACTGTATGACTAGAATACATTATCATCGTAAGATATTCATTCACTCATGCTATTTTAAGGTTGCATTTCCAGAGATCAGATTGAGGAGGAGGCATCAGTAAATGTGGATTTTCCAACCTAAAGGATTATCTTAAGAGTCTGATCATGATCTCAGCCTTCATACACATTACAGTTAACATTAGAAGATATTCAGAAATAAAGCAACAGTCCAGGTTGCCTAAATCTGTGACAATGTCTTCAGGGATTTGGATTGGACTTTATTTACATAGCAGAACTGTCCCTAGCCCTACTTTCAGTGGACATTTTTTTCTTAAAAAAGTTTCTTTCTCCTTTGTCTGTGATAGAAGTCAGATGTATATCCTTGAAAATATATGCAAAATACACTTGAGATTGAGGTTAGCTCAATATTGGGATAGCCATGTTCTACTTCAGAAGTTTAAGTCATTAAGCTTTAGAGAAACGGTTTAGAGAAGAGTCATTAAAAGAGCACATTAAGCTTGTTTTAGATTTAGTAAGTTGTTCAAATAAATCATTAACCATGTTAATGAATGTTCATATTGGGCACTTAATAAATATTTGTTGAATGAGATTGAAAACTGTAATAGGCTTGCCCATTTAGAATTATTTTATAATATTCTTCACTTTCTTTGTTCAAAATTAAAGTATAATAATGGTCATAATACCCCAGTTCTTCAGCTGTAGTATTAGGGATATCCATGTTCTCTAATAGATGATTTTAAGTCTGTTAAGTATCATCATAATGCCCTTAGGAATCATATTCCAACATACTTTAAATATTTGTTCTAAAACATGAAACATAACATTTTTATTAATAATATCTCTTAAAATATAGAAAAACTATTTTGAGGCATAACAGTAACAATGTTTTTGCTTTTGTAGTAGAGCAGGTATCAGTTATTTGCTTTCCTTAGCAATGCAAAATACAATTTAGAAATCATGTGTACTGATCCACTGCATAACTGCATGTATTTGTTACATGGCTAAAGAACCAGCACTGGGAGATTCAAAGGGGGTTAAAAAGTTCATACACACACACTCATAAAAACACACATACTTTTTTTTAAATTTAGAAATATCTAGGATATATATTAACTGTTGCTCCACCTGGAATGGGGTATAGGATTGTTTGGTTCATATGAGAGAGACCACATGAGCAGAGAGGAGGGGTAGAGGGAGAGCAGGGAGCCCAGTGCAGGGCTGGATCTCAGGATCCCGAGATCATGCCCTGAGCTGAAGGCAGATGCTTAACCACTGAGCCACCCAGGGAGCTGAGTGGGAACAATTAGGGGGATAAACCATGAGAGACTCCTGACTCTGGGACATGAACAAGGGGTAGTGGAAGGGGAGGTGGGTGGGGGGTTAGGGTGACTGGGTAACTGGCACTGAGGAGGGCACTTGACGGGATGAGCACTGGGTGTTATCCTATATGTTGGCAAATCAAACTCCAATGAAAACAAATGAAAAAAAAAAGATTTTTTGGTTCACAGCGATAGAGGGGTTTTCACAAGGCAAACTGTTGTCTGCTCTTTGTGGGCAATACGAGTCATTCTGGTGTCAGCATCAGCAACGTTGAAGACAGCAGAGGGACACTTGGTGAGTAGATGAGTTGTGAGAGCATTTCAGCTTAGGAAAGTGAGGTTTACTCATTTCTGGCCCTGCTTCTTCAAGTTCTAGTTCAACTTTCAAAGCTCTGATGCAGTGTATCGCAAGGTATTTGTTTAATACATGAAATAAAGGTTATTTAGTTGAGATAATTTCAGAAACACCTGTTTATCTCATTTAAATAAAAGGAGATAAGCATACAATTGTTTATTTTTTTTATTTTTTTTTCTTTTCAATTGTTTAATTTGCTGTTGTAGTCAAAAATTTTATCATTATTTTAAATAACTGAATTGGATTTTTTTAACCTAAAATCTCCAATTAGTAATGAACATAAAATTTATGTAGAATATTCAATAGTTGGTAGAATAACAGAGTTTTTATTCTATATAAACTTTAAAAGTATCTTTTTACTGTGTAATGATTTAAATAAAATATGTGTAGTGATTGAAGTGATTGTACTTAAATCTCTCTTATTCAGAAAGTACAAATATAGATCATATGAAAGGCCTAATGCCAAATACACTTATTCTTTATTTAACATATGGCATGCTTGTAATAATTCCTTAACTGTTTTCAATTTGGTTAATAATATTTTCTGTTCTAAAACTATTCAAAACATAAGTTTAAGGCAAATTTCTATATATGTTACCCGTTTAGAATTTAGCCTTGGTATCTTATAAAACTGCTATGAATCACTGAACCACCACCACCCCCACCAAAAAAAAAAAAAGACCTGCAGAATAACTTCAAGTTAACCTGCAATTAACTAATTGTTAGAAAATTCTAGAAATCAGAATGGCAATAATCAGAGTCTTTTGGCTCTTCAGTTTTGAAGACCTTCTACTTATTAGAAATCATTTTAGAAGTGGAGGTCATTGGTAACAGTCTGCAGGGTATGAAGGGAAGTGCATTTGGAAGTATAATTTTGAAGGTAATGGGTTGAAGAAGACAACACTCCTCTGAGAAGGGGGGAATGGGACAAGTATTGGAGAAGGAGAACAAGAGCCCACACTATGCGGTTGCCCTTACTGGAGCCCTAAAGAAGGAGTGATGGTGGATTTGGCAGTAGTTTTGGAGAAAGTGGCCATTATGTATAGCAGGGAATTAGGACAAATGATGTTCAGAGACTGGAAAGTGCATCCATTTGCAGAAATTAATAATAATACTCTTACTGTGATTGGCAATTGGATCCATTCTAGAAACAGAGTCACTTATGATTATTTCCTTTTGATGAAAAGATGACAACTGCAGTTATTCTCTCAGTCTGGAAATCTTTAATCTAAAGTTTGGGCTTTTCTAGAAGCACATACTGAGAATTTCCTCCCTGGAGCTCTTTGTTTAGGCGTGAAAAAGGCATTAAAGATGCAATAGGTGGTTTTAACAAATGTATGCAAATTACATTATGATGAAAATTGTGTCTCTAAGATTTTCTCATTAAGAGAAGGGCCAACAATCAGTAAGTATAAAATACTTCACGTCTGCAGTTTGATATATTCACTGTTCCAGCACCACTTAGGGTACCCTGTGAGCCAGCGATAGCGTTCGCTTGGTCTGTGTGATCAACTGTCTCTAATTATGGTATCAAAACACTTGAAAGGATGTGTATTGCTTTCTTAATATTTAAGTAGCTTTTTTTTTTTTTAATTCTCACTCTCTGATGGTAATGCTCAGTATTACACCTGTAGAGCTAATTGAGAGATCCCTGTGGGGTCTAAAGGTGTGCATGGCAATAGCCATGTTGGTCTGCTTTGATGTTTTGTCAGTAATATCTTGTTTTCGAGCATTGTCGAGTATATCTAACAGTGCTTTTGACATGTGTTCTCATCCATTCCCACAGACTTTTCATTGCCCTCTTTGAGGAGGTATTTGGGGATATGAAAAATACTAATGAGCTGAGGTTGTTCCCCACTGGCAACATTTTTTCTGCTCATCCAGCAGTTTTACAGCAGAATTTTTCACTTAAGTGATGTGATATAATTCCATTCTCCACATGGAAAAATGGAATTTATTTAGTATTAATTTTAGAGAACTAGAGCTTTTAGACATAAAAGACAACAGCAGTCAAGCACTTGATGCAGAGCCGTATTCACACTGTTGTTTATTCTGGAGTTCCTGAAATGAGTGCTTCAGTAGATGGGATAAAGGGGGAGATTATAGATGCCTTGGTTAGTCCCATAAATTTTGCAAAACCTCTGAATATCTGAAGTAGAATACACCAATTGCTCTACAGGGAAGAGAAATGCCATTCCTGCTGTAAATCTTTACTGCCCATGCCTTTGCAGCCCATTTGTCTGTCTGTGCCGTTCTATAACAATTTTAACTCTGAAAAAATATCCCCGGGGTTGAAAACTTATTAAAACTCTCTGTGTGGGATAAGTATGCTGCCTTGGGTGCTCTATGGAGCTGCAAAAAAGAGAGAAGGCTGGTCCTGCCCCTAGGGGCAGTAAATCTAATGAGAGCCAGAGGCAAATAAAAAGGACTGTGTACAAGACAGGTGACCAAATATTAATAAAGACACCTACATTCATAAAAAAAGGCTGAATAAAAAGCTTGCCATCAGGTTAGTGAGCTATACTATGCCAAGAACAGGACGTGCACTAGCCCTACTGCTACTAATAACTACCACTGAAATCCTCTGTACACTAGGCGACTTGTTTACCTCATATTAAATCTTTATCACAACCTTTAAGATAGTATGATCATCAGTTTACAGAAGAGAAAGGTAATTTCTTTTTTACTAATAAGACTTTATTTTTTAAGAGTAGTTTAAGGTTCACAAAAAAAATGAGGGGAAGGTACAGAGACTTTCCGTATACTCTCTGCCCAGCACATGCATAGCCTCCCTCGTTATCAACATTCCCCACAACAGTGCTTCTCTTCGTTACCATTGATGAACCTGTGTCAACACATCTCCACCTGGATTCCTTAGTTTACATTAGGGTTGACTCTTGGTGTGTACGTTCTATGGGGGTGAATAATGACATATATCCGTCATTATGGTATTATGTAGAGTATCTTCACCCTCTCCCCTGAAATAACCTCTGTGCTCCCTCTATTTATTCCTTCCTCTAATCCCCAGCTGCTGGCAGCTGTTCATCTTTTAACTGTCTCCATAGTTTTACCTTTACCCCAATGTCATACATTTGCAACCATAAGATATGTAGTCTTTTCACATTGGCCTCTTTTACTCAGAAATACGCATTTCAGTTTCCTCCCTGTCATTTCATGGCTTGATAGCTCCTTCCTTTTTAGCACTCAATAATATCCCATTGTCTGAATGCACCAAAGTTTATTTACCT
This sequence comes from Canis lupus baileyi, assembly GCF_048164855.1. Classification (NCBI taxonomy): domain Eukaryota; kingdom Metazoa; phylum Chordata; class Mammalia; order Carnivora; family Canidae; genus Canis; species Canis lupus. The sequence goes on along the minus strand of NC_132850.1, from coordinate 61,426,766 downwards.
ATTCATCTAACTGAAGGACATCTTGTTGCTTCCAAGTTTTGGTGGTTATGAGTAAAATAAAAGCATCTATAAACATCTGCGTGCAGGTTCTTGTGTGTACATAGTTTTATAGCTCATTTGGGTAAATACAAAGCATGATTATTGGATGCTATGGTGAGAGTATGCTTAATATTGTAAGAAACTGCCAAATTGTCTTCCAGAATGGCTATACCATTTTGCATTTTGAGAAACAATGAATGAGAGTTCCTGTTGCCCTATATCATTCACAGCATTTGGTGTTATCAGTGTTCTGGATTTGGCCATTCTAATAAGTATTTAGTGGTATATCACTGTTGTTTTAAGTTGCATTTCCTTGATGACATACGACATGGAACATTTTTTCGTATGTTTTTTTTTTTTTCCATATGTATATCTTCTTTGGTGAGGTGTCTGTTAAGGTGTTTGATCAATTTTTTAATCAGGTCGTTGGTTTTCCTTTTGTTGAGTTTTGAGAGTTATTTGTATATTTGGGGTAACAGCCCTTCACCAGATATGTCTTTTGCAAATATGTTTCCTCCCAGTCTTTAGCTTGTCTTGTCATTCTCTTGACATTATCTTCAGGAGATCAGAAATTTTTACTTTTAATGAACTTTGGCTTATTAATTCTTTCTTTTGTGGATTGTGCATTTGGTTTTGTATTTAAAATGCCATCACCATACCCAAGGTCATATGGGTTTTCTCCTATGTCATTGTCTAGGAGTTTTATAGTTTTGCATTTTACATATATCTATGATCAGTTGTGAGTTAGTTTTTGTTAAGGTCTATGTAGACGTCCAGTTGCTGCAGTGCCATTTGTTGAAAGACTACCTTTACTCCATTTTATTGTCTTTGGCTTTTGTTCCATCGTATTGTATTTGGCTTTTGTCGGAGATAAAAAGGGTCACCCAGCTAGTTTATCCTTGCCAAAGCCGGTTTAACCCAGGTCATCTATTTACTACTCTATGATGATTCCATAGTATGTATCGTTTACAATCAAGAAGTATGATTGTAAAGGTTCTCAACAATTTGGCATAAAATTGTGCCGTGAACTAAAGGATAGTAAAATGCAATCTAGTTCTTTTTATGGTAGATAGACCTTAACCTGCCATAAATATCTGGCATTGCTTAAACAGTTTTGCTTTTGTCATCTTGGAACCATTCTCTTTTAAAAATTTTTTTTTTATTGGAGTTCAATTTGCCAACATATAGCATAACACCCAATGCTCATCCCAAGTGCCCCCCTCAGTGCCTATCACCCAGTCACCCCAACCCCTCGCCCACTCCCCTTCCACTACCCCTTGTTCATTTCCCAGAGTTAGGTGTCTCTCATGTTTCGTCACCCTCACTGATATTTTCACTCATTTTCTTTCCTTTCCCTTTATTTCCTTTCACTAATTTTTGTATTCCCCAAATGAATGAGGCCATAATGTTTGTCCTTCTCTGATTGACATTTCACTCAGCATAATACCCTCCAGGTCCATCCACGTCGAAGCAAATGGTGGGTATTTGTCGTTTCTAATGGCTGAGGGATATTCCATTGTATACATAGACCACATCTTCTTTATCCATTCATCTTTCGATGGACACCGAGGCTCCTTCCACAGTTTGGCTATTGTGGACATTGCTGCTAGAAACATCGGGGTGCAGGTGTCCCAGCGTTTCACTGCATCTGATATCTTTGGGGTAAATCCCCAGCAGTGCAATTGCTAGGTCATAGGGCAGGTCTATTTTTAACTCTTTGAGGAACCTCCACACGGTTTTCTAGAGTGGCTGCACCAGTTCACATTCCCACCAACAGTGCAAGAGGGTTCCCCTTTCTCCACATCATCTCCAACATTTGTTGTTTCCTGCCTTGTTAATTTTCCCCATTCTCACTGGGGTGAGGTGGGATCTCATTGTGGTTTTGATTTGTATTTCCCTGATGGCCAGTGATGCAGAGCATTTTCTCATGTGCGTGTTGGCCATGTCTGTGTCTTCCTCTGTGAAATTTCTGTTCATGTCTTTTTGCCCATTTCATGATTGGATTGTTTGTTTCATTGCTGTTGAGTTTAATAAGTTCTTTATAGATCTTGGATATTAGCCTTTTATCTGATAGGTCATTTGCAAATATCTTCTCCCATCTGTAGGTTGTCTTTTAGTTTTGTTGACTGTTTCTTTTGCTGTGCAAAAGCTTCTTATCTTGATGAAGTCCCAATAATTGATTTTTGCTTTTGTTTCTCTTGCCTTCATGGATGCATCTTGCAAGAAGTTGCTGTGGCCAAGTTCAAAAAGGGTGTTGCCTGTGTTCTCCTCTAGGATTTTGATGAAATCTTGTCTCACATTTAGGTCTTTCATCCATTTTGAGTTTATCTTTGTGTCCTGTGTAAGAGAATTGAACCATTCTTAAAATTAACTATTAATGATTAAACCACGGCATTGACATTTAATTCATTGTTGATCCATTAATACACATGTTTATGATATGTCTAACCTTTCCGTTTAAAGTTCTCAAAGAACCAGCAAGTCTGTATTCCCTTAGTGCCTTCCATAATACAAAACATGTAAGCATTCTAACATATGTTAAGTCAAACTGAATTGAAGACAGAATATCTTAACTGAGACTTTCTCACTGCTTCTATTAGCTGCAATGTTGATTTTCTATCACATACAGTCTTTGGTTACCTTTCTATAACCAATAGATGACAACCATTATATAAAAAAAAGTTGTTTATGGAATAGATTAAATCAATAGTAATTAGGATTAAAGAGATCTTTTTTAAAAAAAATTTAAATTAATTAATTAATTTGACAAAGAGACAGAAAGCACAAGCAGAGGGAGAGGTAGGGAGAAGGAGAGGGAGAGGGAGAGGCAGGCTCCCCGCTGAGCAAGAAGCCCAGTGCGGTGCTGGATTCCAGGATGCTGGGATCATGACCTGAGCCAAAGGCAGATGCTTAACTAACTGAGTCACCCAGGTGCCCCAAAGAGATCTTTAACCTTCTCTTTGTTGTTTACCTTATTAGACTCATTTACAGAAGCCAACTACAGGGTAAGTCCTTAAGTACTATTTTTTAAGCCGGAGCCTATTGTGGGGATTGCATATCCTGGGAAAGAGGTTACCGAAGCAAGAGCAGTTGTTAGATCAGAAAGGTCACCATATGGAAACATTGAAAAAGAAGTTTTTGAAGAAATAAATTCTGTAAATAGGAATATAATATGTTTGCTTGCCAGTTCTCCCTAAATTCTTAAATTTAATAGAGTGGCAGTCAGAATTCATTCATTCAACAAGTATATTTTCAGAGTCTCCTATGTACCAGTCATTATTCTGAGCTTGAGGTTTGGCAGGGAACAAATCTTCATGGAGTTCATATCCTAGTGGAGTAGGAAGACAATAAAAATTAATATAAAAGACCTATCTATTGGATAAAAACAAATCAGAACAGAAAGATAAGGATTTCTGGGGAAGGGGATCAATGAAGCTCTCACTGAGAAGGTAACATTTGAGTAAAGACAAAGAGCATGAAAAGAACAAGCTATGTTGATACTGGGAAACTGACTTCATGGCTGAGGAAAATCATTGCAAAAGCCCCGACTTGCAGCATGCCTGGTGTGTTTGAAAAATAGCATAGCTTGAATAGCAAAATGTACCTACCATGTTGCTATTTAGTAAGGAAGGGAAAAGCAGGTGTGTGTGTGTGTGTGTGTGTGTGTGTGTAGTGGTGGCTGAGATTGGGAGTCTATTTCCAAATATGTTTGAGCTATTTATTAGATATTCCAATGAAGATTTCAAGAATTGAGGGGTATGTATGAATCTGGAGGTCAGAAGAGAGGGTCAGGATATGGACATTTAGGAATCATACACATTTAGATTGTGTTTAAAACACAACGAGACTGTTAATATCAGCCAAAAACTGAGCCCAGATAAAGAACAGAGGTCTGAGAACAGATCTTTGGGGTGTTCATATGTTTAGAAAGGGATATGAAGTAGAATTGGCAAAGGGAATGGACATAAAGGATAAGGATATAGGAGGAAAATGAGGAGAGTACCATATCTTAGAAGTGAAGTGAAGAGTGTTTCAAGAAACAGAATAATCAATCATATAAAGTGCTGCTTATAAAGTGAAAACTGACAACTAACCATTAAATTTAACTATGTGGAGCCATTAGTGACCTTGATAGGAGAAGTTTTAGTTAAATGGTAGAAGTAAAAGTCTAGTTACAATTGGATAATGAAATCAGGGAAGAGGACATCATTTAAAAAAAGGAACTATGGGCAACTTTTTGATGAGTAGGAATCAAAGGAACAGAGTAGCTACTATAGGATAAGGTAGTTTGTCTATTTAATATGAAGAAATTAAAATGTATTTGTACATTAATGGAAAGAGTGAAGTAGATAGAAAGACACTGATGATATTGGAAAAAGCAGAAAATTATTGGAATGATGTTCTGGATACAAAGAAATGGGTTGGAGTACCTGGGTGGTTCAGTCAGTTAAGTGTCAGATTCTTGGTTTTAGTTTGGGTCATGATCTCCTGGTCATAAGATAGAGCACCACATCAGGCTCCATGCTGAATGTGGAGTCGGCTTCTGATTCTCTCCCTCCCCTCTCTGCTCTTCTACTTGATCGTGCCGACACACACACACACACACAACTCTCTCTCTCTCTCTCTCTCTCTCTCTCAAATAAATAAATAAATAAATAAAATCTTAAAACAAAAGAGGAGATGAGTGGTACTCAAGCAGAGCACTAGAGGGCATGGGCTTACATAGGGCCAGGGAAAATTTATTCATAGGAAAAGGAGGAAGATAGATACATGAGCACAGTTGCAATTTGTTGGATATATGGAGTGGCGGAGATATCTGAAGTTCCTGTATTTTCTTAGAGCCACAGTAAGCCAAGTCACAATATGAACACAAGGCTGGGGAGGAAGCGCAGAAGTGTGGAAAGAGAACTCCAGATAGCAGTGTAATTGCTAGGTCCACTTGAAGTAAGTAGTCTTAACTGAAATGGAGACCAGTTAGCACAATTGTTTTTGTTTTTCTTTTTTTGTTGTTGTTTTGTTTTGTTTTTGTTTTTCTTAGTATCTTCAGATAGATACTGAATAGGCATCAGATGGAATTTACCAATGTTGGAATTTTTCCAGGTATGAAGAGTCATGAGAATGCAAAGAATGAGAGGATGAATGGATATAAGTGAGTAATAATGATGGACTTTGAAATCTAGGTTTTATAAGGATAGAGGTGAGAGCATAAGTTAGGCAAGAGACAGAAAATGAGGGTAGGCTCAGTAAATTATATATCCCAGTGGGACTAAAGAATTATTGGAGTCACATATCTAAAGCTAGAAAGATATGAAGTACTAGGCAAGAAGTAAGATGTCTGATCTTGAGATTAATGATATAATGTTGCTTCTGGAAATGACAAGGTAAATGTAGTATGACTCAGCCTAGATTGGTCATGATGGGTTAGTTCAAGGGGTGAGATCAAGGGACTTAGAGGCCACTGTGTTTAAATGGTTATTAATGTGGATATTGAAATTACCAAGATTTATTTAGGGATAGTAGAGTGAACAATGGAATAAGAACTCAAATATTCAAAAAATGAAGGGGAGTGGACCAAGGGTGAACTGGCAGCAATTGAATTCATGTGGATGGTGTGATTTGGTGGTACATATTTTTACTTTTAGGCAGGAGGGTAGGGGAATTATCTAGAAAAACTTAAGGAGCTTGGATGATTCCCACCTCCCAATTATGTGGCATCAGGGCTGTGGGGGAAGAGAGTCATCATTGTACATGTGAGATGGTAATTTCTCATTGTGTTCAATTATCTTTTTCAAGCACTTGAGAAAATCAGCTATTTTTGATCAGATAAGTGCTGGGATAGTAGTCAGAAAGACTGATATGCCAACTGTGGATAAAATAGATGGCAGGCAGAGATGTAGGAGGGAGATCAACAATAAGGCTATTTATTATACCTGCCCAGATGAGAATTATAAGAATTTTGGAAGGAGTGCCAGAGAAGGACAGTTTGGGGGAAACCAAGAAAAATACTGTATGATGAAGGAATTCCAAGAAGATGATTGACATTCTTAGATTCTCAGAAATCCCTAAAGACATAAGGATGGGATACTTTATATTACCATTTACAGACCAGAAAACTGAAGCACAAAGAAAAAAATGATTAATCCAAATTGCTTGACTGATTACTACCAAGCTGGAAGCAGAGTTCAACCTTCCTGACTACCAGACAGTGCTGCGGCACAAACAAAACAATCAGATCCCAACTGAATCCTGTAGTCTCTGTTCTTCTTGCTTTTATCATCACGGTTACTGTTGTCATAATTAACTGCATGCTAATAAACACTAACTTGAATAGAACAGGAAATTATTCTTGATTCTTTTTCAACACAATATATATTTAACATAAATTTAACGGAAAGCAAGAAGACACAATCAAAGAAAAATAGGAAGATGCAATCAGAGGGAAGTGTTCGTACACTGTATTGTATGATTGGTTTTAGAAAATCATTTTTATTTCACAAAACAGCAATTTCAGTGTCCAACAGTGCTACTCACAGCAAAGTCATTGAACCACTTCTGCTGGGAACCTTTATCTCCCATTTTCATATGTGCTGATTGTCAGGTAGTGGGGGGTCATGTCTTTGCAGTGAGGGCAAATGAAGGGGTCAAGGGTTAGTCCTGAGAGAGTCAAGGGGCGTTGTCCGTGTATTTCCTGCATTCAAGTGATAACTGAGGCACTCACTGAGCATACCCTCTCGCAATGTATGCGATTAAAGCATCTACTCATACATCAGTAAACTCAGAAGATCAAAAGCAAACATTGGTCGCCCCAACTGTCCCTATACGACCTTCTTCAGAAGAAGAACTTCCACAGCATCAAACAGGGGACTTTCCTAAGTATGTGGGCCAGCAGACTGAGAGATGGAAACCCTCAAACACATCCTCTGCCCTTCCTGCCTCCCACCTGCACTGTGCTCCCTTTGGAGGGCAGTGACTAACCACACAAACAATTAACTGCAGAGACATAGACGTAGCCTCACTTTTATTTCAGATTATAGTTGTTATGTTTAGGTTGAGATGATTGCCTTTCCGTAGCAAATATGGTACTTATCATCTACCAGGCATCACCTTTTGAGCCAGTTCATCAAGCACCCAGGAAGTGTCGCTAGCTCAGGAAGGCAGCTTGTCCTGAAATGATTCATTCCTGTTTAGAGGAAGGTAATTATTATCATAATTGTGTATGTAGACATCTTAATCATCTCAACTACTGGAGACTTTGGTGCTGCAAATTTTCTAGTCATTGCAAATGCATAAGTTCTACATGCTTGTTTGTAGGTGGGACTGCATATATGTGCACGTGTGTGAATGAGTGCACTTCTCATCTTTCAGCAAGATGGTTTTAAAGTGACTTCAGTGTGTACCCATCTCCATTCGTACAGAGGTTGACAGTGAAACTTATCTCTTCATTTATTAATCCTGGATTCTATAATCTATATAGTTTTGCACTGAGCATGTTGAGTATGAGGACAAGATTATCGTTCAACTCTTGCTTTAAATTTACATAAGTAAATACTTATGTGGCGATTTTGACAAATACTTAGACAACTACGGTGCAAAGTGCCAAATGCTACAATCAGGATGCTGTAATAGCATAGAGGGAAAATTGCCAAACCACCCCAGCCTTGGAGGAAGGTTTCTTCTCATAGTTAGCTGAGTCCTGAAGAATGATGTTAGCCCACTGTCCCTAAGAGGGAATAATATTACTTTGTACCTGAGTGGCCTTGTAATTCCGAATCACCATCTCATACTGCCTTATTTTCTGGGATTATGCAAGAAAAAAGGGACATAGGTGAAACCATTTAATTGAAGTGTCAAAAGTTAGCGTTAATACAAGTTAGTGAGGAACATCAGGAGTGTTCCTATGCTGTTTGACCAGAGATCAAATTTTGAGTAGGTAAGCGGTTCTTTTTCTGGCTGAATTATTCATGCTGCCTGTGAACACTTCTCTGATGGTGTTGGTTCCTGGCTGCCTGACATATGGTGGATCTCTGGCTCACTCTTACATTCTCTAATGAGGCTTCAGTGAATGTTTTAGGGATGCTACTAAATGTCCCTTCATCTCGACTTAAAAGAAAATCATTACTATTAATTCGTACATGTATTCAAAAGACACTTATTAAGTAAGCTTCAACTATGTGCCAAAGGCTCAGTTAAAGTTTCTTAATGTTTTCTCATATAAATTTTAGAAATAGTAATTAGCTATTCAAAAATGGAGACCAAATTATGTAAATTTTTAATAATTATTTACCCAGCTCCCCTTCCCATTTGTATGCTTAATGTGTCAGAAGACAATTCTCCATGGGTGTCTTGCATTCGGCGTATCTCGTGAGCAGAGGCACTGCCTGACTTTGTTCTAAACTATCTTTTCAAAGATATTTGTAGAGCAGACAGCCTTGGAAGATAGAAATTGTGTCTCCATCAAGAGCAAACGCAATTTGTTTACTGTCCAGTATAAAGAAGATAATGTCTCTCTCAGACAAAGGTCAGGCGAGCTTACCATCCTTTATAAAACGCCTGTAAGCTCAGGGTTCCTGTCCTGTAATGCAGGCCTTTGAGTATGCAGGTTAGCACCAGGCCCTCTCTGTGTTAACTTGTGGAAGGAGCTGGCACAAATGTTAATCCTCTGGCTATGGCTGTTGCTGTGAGGAATAAGGTCATCCGCCTCCGACCCTGGAGTCTCATGTCTTATGCCAACATCCATGAAACTATGGTGGCCAACTCATTCTCTTGCAAATAGGGTAAAATCTCAAGACCCTTTACCATTCCTGACATAATGTTCTCTTAAATTGTTTTTCTACACCATCATCTTCTTTCCTTATAGTGAACAAAATAAGTAAATACAAGTAATCTACAAACAAGTAATTCTTTTTTGAAAAAGGTCACTTAGGGGCACCTGGGTGGCTCATTCAGTTAAGCATCTGCCTTTGGGCTCAGGTCATGATCTCCGGGTCCTGGGGTTGAACCCCCTCGTCAGGCTCCCTGCTCAGTGGGGATCTGCTTGTCCCTCCCCCTGCTTTCTCTCTCTCAAATAAATAAATACAATATATATATATATATATTTTAACTCACTTAATATAGTGCTTTTATTCTTATACCTGTATTCTTTAGGATAGATATTTGCTGCCTGATGACAACTATAGCAGCTTGCATCTTCAAAACTCAAGCAGCAAGTTTATCAAGGGGTATTCTTTTGAGACTTAAGACATGTTTATTACATGGACATAATCATAACTATAAAGCAACATTTTTGTTGTTCTCAGTAATTAAAAATCAATATGCATTTACCCCATTGTTTCTTCCAGTGAAGGCAGCCAACTGCCGTCCTCCCCATCACCCTCTCCCAAAGCAGAGTAAGATTTAAAATGTAATAAACAGAAGTCTTGTCCTAAGGCACCTTAGCCACATTTTTAAAGCATATTTTTTTTGAAACCAAGCTATATAGAGCCTCAGTGGACCATCTGGTTGGATTGTGACCAAGCTTAAAGGGTCTGCTCCCACTTCAAACATAGTTCCACTCCTGTACGTTCTGTGTTTTCACATGTCTGTCTAAGATTTTAGGCATAAATGAATGAGAGAATGAATGAAGGAAGTAATATATGATGAGGATATAAATAACTACTCTAAATTTTTCATTTAAAAGGTTTCTAGTCTGGGAGAGAACTGGTTAGGACAGTGCAGTGTTCATGCTTTTTCTTCCTACTTGTTAACTTAAAATGTGAAATTGAGCAGGTATGGCCATTTGACATTTTTAATTTTCTATATATTTAAAATTAAATAGTTAAATACTAATGGGCTGAGGTTTTTTGTTTGCTTGCTTTTTCTGTTTGTCTTTAATCTGTAGAGACCTTTTACTACATGTTTACCTGAGAAGAGAGAAGTTAGGGGTACCTGGCTGGCGCAGTTGGTTAAGCAACTGACTCTTGGTTTCATCTCAGGTTGTGATCTCAAGGTCATGAGAGTGGGCCACTTGTTGGGTTGTGCACTCAGTGGCACAGAGTCTGCTTGAGACTTACTCTCTCTCTCCCTTTTTCCCCCTCCCCTCCACACATGCCCTCTCTCTCTCACACACACTCAAATAAACAAATAAATAAATCTTAAAAAAATAAGAAAGAAAGGGGGGAGGTTAATACCAGAGAGTATCATTTGATGATCATGAAATCAGGACACAGTCTTCTACCCAAATTACTTGCTAATGAGACAAAAGGTCATCATGAAGATTATTCATCATCTTTAGGAGGATGATTATTAAGTAATATATATTAAAGGAGGAAAAACAGAAGTACAGGGCAATTTGTTGTGCTTTCTGCAGTAACCCGCTTTGGCTGTCTTTGGATTAGCCCCTAGATGATAAAAGGAATCAATGTTCCACTAATTCACAGTAGTGAGCAAGTCAGGAGGAAAGAGATCCAGAGCCGTAGGGAACAGTGCAGTGTATTATGGGAATGCACTGGAAAGCTCCTGCTTGTCCTGTGCAATGATGACAACTTTTTTTTAGCCTTTTGTTTTCTTTTACTTTTGGAGGTTGAGAGAGCTCATAAATTTCTTTAGGCCAAAGCACTCCTTTGTGCAACATATTTTGGAGAATAAATGCTGTGGATCTATATCCACTGGAAATTTATGTTAATCTTTAAAAATGAGAAAACAAAACCCAAAGCAGGAACAGTGTGCAAATCATTCAATTAGGAATCTTGGTGTTGTGTTCTTTAGTTAACACCTTCTGTTCTAGAGTTCCCTCTTGCAAACTCAGGCATTAAAATTATTTACCATATGAGCTAGTGATGTCATTTATCTCCATGGGACCTCAGTAAGAAATGAGGAAGACAATTACCTTCTCATAGTGAAAATTTAATTACTGTTTGTATGCTGCCAAGATAAAGCACGGAAATAATTATTACTAAAACATACAACAGAGCTCTCAAAATTGTGACCTGACAAGATTTTGGTGACCTTTTCTCTCTTCGTATGGTGTCTCTTGAGCTTTGAAGCTTGCTTTCATCTCCAGTGTTTGAAATATAGGTTAATTATACTAAGTAGTGTGAAGTCAGAAAAATGAAATGAGTATAAACAACAGTAACATATTTTAAACTTGCCTGACACAGTTCTCTGAACATTTATGCATGTATGAGACACTAGTCTGTTACTGGTATTGTACTAGGAAGCAAAAACAGGTCAACTTTGAGCTCTAACATGTATTTTGGCAGTGACAACAGAGAGCTGGCTCATCCGGGGTTAATGATATTTCCAGAATTTAAATATTATCAATCCGAAAATATGTAATTATTATAAAAATCAAACCTGTTACATCACATAGCATATCAACCACATGTGCACTAAAAAAATAAAATAATAAATGGTAAGTAATAAATGTAGAAATAAAAATGTGTATCTGTTTCACCAGGAAAATAAATGGTCTGAGTGTTTAAATGGAAGGAGTGTAGTGCAGGGGGTTGGTTTTACAGATAATGGAATTGCTGATGAACCACTCCTCATTCCTCTGTATGTCATGTGATATAATCCTTGATTCCTTTCAGATCACCGTACCTCCCTCTTCTGTAGAAAACACTAGCATCAAAGCTCATTCTATCAAACTGTACCACTTAATACCCGCCTTTGTTACAATCTGTAGGGCATTGATCAATCCTCCCTATTCCTTGAGAATGTTAGCTTCTAGATAATGATCTTCAAATTGCTCTCACTTCTGTTCAAAATGGATATGTTTCTTAAAAATTGTTGCTGTAATAATTGATCCTTTCAGTTTTTTTTTTTTATAAGTTTCTTTGTCCTTGTCTTCTCCAATATTCTTCTCTCTATCCCAAATATGACATTCCTTCCTAGGGCCCCACCTTTAACAAGTTTAGTTTAATAGAATTTTCTGCAGTGATGGAGATGTTCTGATCCTATGCTGGCCAGTATAGTAGTCCTACAGACTGAATGTTTGTGTCCCCTCAAAACTCATATGTTGAAACCTAATCCCCAATGTGATGGTATTTGGAGGTGGGGTCTTTGGGAGGTGACTAACTTATGAGGATGGAGACTTCATGAATGAGATTAGTTCCCTTATAAAAGTGACTTCAGAGAACTCCATTATCCCTTCTTCTATCTGAGGATATGGCAAGGAGATGGCCACCTTTAAACCAGGAAGCAGTCCCTCACCAGACACAGAATCTGTTGATGCCTTGATCTTGGACTTTCCAACCTCCAGGACTGTGAGAAATAAACGTCTGTTGTTTATAAACCACCCAGCCTATGTTATTCTCTTATTCTGGGAGCCTGACCAGAGTAAGACAAGAAGCCAGTAGCCACGTGTGGCTATTGAGCACCGAAATGCAGTTAGTGTGACTAGGGAAGTTAATTCTACTTTTATTGAATTTTGATTGATTTAAACAGCCACATGTGGCTAGTCATGGCCATCTCATACAGTACAGCTTAGACCTTGTCATTAATAATAACTCTTCCTGCTCCTTCATCTCATTTTTGTGTATAACCCCTTTCTCACCACCATGCTTATACTTCTAGCTCACTTTCTTTAGAGCCAGTCTCCAACAATTGTTAGATATCTGCCCCCTAGGCCTTGAATCCATTGACCTTACTACTTTTCACTGTCTTTAGCCCAATGACCTTCTCATCAGCCTCTTTACACAACTCCCGATTCCATGATCCATCATTGTAATCACTTCTTTGTAAATGCCATTCATCTTGCTTGCCCTTCTTTTCCTTCTGGGTATTTGGTAGGCAGAGCTCCAAGCCTGCTTAAATCTAATTCTTTTCCTGCTCTGGACACTTACTTGTGCCTTGAATGTAGCTGGAGAGAAACATGCGAGCCTCCCATATCTCCCTTTAACTTCCTGGCCACTTAACCATAAGCAGACCTTTAGAGCTGCTCGAAAATCCTATTTATCTAACTTATTCACTCTCACTAACCTAAGCAGCCATTTCATACCTTTACTTCTCTCCTGAGACCCTGAGGCCTCACCCATCCTTCCTCTCAATTGATGTCCTTTCTTCATATTTCACCAGAATAGAACCAATCAAAAGAGAACTTCCACAAGCCCTTGCACTATCATCTACCCATGTCTGGATCTGTGCCTATATACTTGACAATTCCCTCCTTTTGTTGGAGATAAAATGCCACACTCTGAGCTAAGGCAATGCTGCAATTGTGACTTAGATCCAATTCCCTTCATCTTACTCAAAGTCACTCATGAAATTTTTTCAGAAATCATCCATTTTTTCCCTTGTACTCCATAGTTCCCATCAGCTTACCAGCACGCTGTCATTACACCTATCTTAAACAACAGCAGAAAATCTCATAACCATAAATTTTAGCTATACTCTATTTTTCTATTTCCATTGACAGCAAAAATTCTCAAAAAAAATTGTTCACACTTGCTATTTTTACTTCATGCCTTACCTTTCCTCTTGAGCCCACTCAAACAAGATTCTCTTTGTCTTCATTGAAATTATAGTGTCACGGTCCAGTGACTTTCATTTTTCTAATTTATTTACATTTTTTAAAGGTAAACTGTTTTCTTGTTTTGTAGGTTTTTTGTTTTGTTTTGTTTTTATTTAAGCAACCTTTATGCCCAAGGTGGGGTTGAATTCACACCCCAAGTGTAATTTAATAGCCTAATTTAATAGCCAGATATCAGTTGTCTTCTGACAGAGTGTTTGACCTAGGTGGTTACTTTCTCCTCCTTTTATAACGCTCCCTTCAGTTGATTTTCAGGACACCCCACACTCCCATGTTTTTCCTCCTACTTAACTTTATTAGCCATTTGTTTTCTCTCAGACTTTTCTACTGGTTCTGTACAACCCCCCCCTTTTTTTACAACCCCCTTATTTATCAATCTTGTACTACTCTAGGGCTGAATCCTTAAACCTCTTCTCTATTTCCACTTACCCCCTAAATAATGTCATTCATCTCTTGAATTTAAATCACATCTATATGCTGATGACTCCCAAATTTATACCTGCATCCCAGATATCTCCCCTGAAGTCCTTTTTTTTTCCCCTGAAGTCCTAACTCAATACTTGACACTGTACTTTGATGTTTAATAAACATTGCAAATTTAAATAAAATCAAGTTCTAATCCTCTCTTCTCCAAAACCTAACATTTTATATTGCCCCCCTCTCATTAAGTGACTGCTTCATTCTCCTAGTTGTTCTAGTGCAAAACCTCAGTGTTATCCTTCATTCACCTCTCACCCTTCTTCCTACTTCTTCCCCTGAACCACATCCAAACCATTAAAAATGAATCCAGAATCTGGCTACCTCTCTTCATAGATGATGGATTATGATGCCCAAACCATCATCATTTTTCTGCTACTGGAAGAGCCACTTCATTGGTCTTACTGAATTTACCTTTGCCTGCAATCTCATGACAACCAACAGCTAGAACAATCCTTTTCAAACCAGTTTAAATTTACACCCCTTGGCTCATTCTCCATTACCTTTAAAGCCTCATCACTTTCCATGCTCAGATTCTCCCTCTACACCAGCCACATTTTCTTGCTTTTCCTGGAGCATTATCAGACCTATTCTCTTTTGCATCTGCCCTTCCTTCTGTGCGCTGGGATGGCTATTGTATCTCTTCATCTTTACTATCCCTTTTTATGGACTCCTCAGCATCACATTTTTGAAAATGCCTTACCCTAGATGGCTCTGGTTTAGAGTCTACCAGTAGAGCTTCTGGAGGTTCTTGAGATTCACAATGTTTTAAATTCTTAAAAAACTTAAATTTGTAAACCAGTACCCATACTGCTGGCCGAAGATTCCCTGACCTTCCCTCCCCAGCCCTTCCAAAGCTCATGTAAGTGTCTAACGTGTATGAAAACACTTCATACTTAGAATATAACGAATGACTTCTGTTTTCCTGAGTGAAACCTGATATATGCTCTGCAAAAAAATAATCTTCCTTTTAAAGCTATCTTCTACCCTTTTGACTTCCTTCAGATATCTACTTTCTGTCTTATGTTAAATAATATCCCCCCGTTTCTTATCTGCATTTCCTAGTTTATAGGCACTGATTTACCTCCACAGTATTTATTACTGTATGACATACTTATAGTAACCTGCTTATCTGTTTAATGTCCTTGCCTCCCTGATAGAATGTAAGCTTCTTTAGGCCAGAGATAGTTTCTTTTTCATTCACTGCTACATTCTCATTACAAGAAGCATGTCCAGCATATAGCAGATTCCCAATAAATATTTGTTGAATGAAGGAAGAAATAAAGTAGATTGAACTTTAAAAATGAACCTGATACTAATGCTTAAACATTAACCCATTTAATCCTTTTAACAACACAATAAAGTGGATGTCAGTATCATTCCATTTTGTAGGTGAGGAAACTAGGCAAATATACATCAAATAATTTACCCAAAGTCTCACAGTTAATGGAGATTAAGGGTCATGGTTTGATCTCTGCCAATCTGGCTTTGAAATCTATACTTTTATTTTTGGCATTGTGTCGCTTCTCAAAAAACAAATGCCAAGCAAAAATAGTAAAATTGGGGAGAGGAGAGCCCATTTTAAAATTTCAAAACATCCTGAATATTTTGTGATGTAAACTTAGAAAATTCTTTTTAGTTATTAATTCTGGCATAAAAGCATCAGAAATGGCAGCATGCATTCCTACATTTGAAATATAACAAAAATAGCATATGGCATTTATTGTTAAGGAAAAAATATTTTTTGATCTGTAGATAATGGTTTGGCAGTGATCACCTACCAGAAAGAGTTATTATAAGGGTATATGCAGAAGTGAGCTAAGGATGATAAGGGGGTCAGAGTCACCGTCTCGGGAGTTATGTCTTCTGGTCTATAAAATATATTAGAAAGGGAATCAAGATCAGAACATGATTATCATTGCATAAGAGGGATGACCAAATGCGACCTCAGGAGATACGCAGGCAATTTGAGGACTAAGTTCCAAGAAATTTGATCAGGATCCCTTTGGTCAGTCTTTTATCTATTATCCTTACCCTTTTAATTCCACTCATGTGACATATATTTGTTGAAATATGTTTCGCTGTACTACATGGTGATAAGATTATATCAGAGAATATGACACAGTTCCTGCTATAGTTACATTTTAGTAGGAACACAATAAATTACCATATTCTATAGCCCCTATTGTTAAAGGTGAAGCCTCTGGATTCCCACCTGTGTTCAGGTCCTGCTTCCAAGACTATATCTGAGCAAGATATTTAATCTTTCTGCACCTCTGTTTTTTCATCCCTAAAATAAGAGATGAAAAGAATATCTACCTCATAGTTTTTTTTTTTTAATTAAGGACACAGTTTTTATTATTTACAGCAAAAACTTAAAAATTAAGAGTGGCATAATGAATAAATGCTAAGATAAAGAGAGCTTATAAATCATTTTTAAAAAGACTAACAACTGAGACACCTGGGTGGCTCAGTGGTTGAGCATCTGCCTTCGGCCCAGGGAGTGATCCTGGAGTCCCCGGATCAAGTCCCACGTCAGGGGCCCTGGAGGGGCCCTGCTTCTCTCCCTGCCTGTGTCTCTGCCCCTCTCTCTGTGTCTGTCATGAATAAATAAAATTATTAAAAAAAAAGACTAACAACCAACAGGAAATTAGGTAAGGGATATTAACAAATGGCTCTTAAACATATGAAAAGATGCTACTTCACTGATGCTAAGACAAATGGAAAATAGCACTAAAGGGAATACCACTTCTCACCTACCATCTGGTAGGTGGATCAAACAGTTTGAGAGCCCCATGATAGAGAGGGAGGGGCCAAATTCTCAGGCTGCCATACTCTCATGATGAGAGTATAAACTGGTCGCACACCAGAGAAGATCAGTTGGCCACATCTATTATGCCTTGAATGTGCAGCCTCTTTGACCTGCTGTTCCAACTCTGCGGGTCTACCCTCCCATCTGTGCTCACACCATTGGAGATGTGTGTCCAAGGGTGCTCACCACAGCACTGTTTGTTAGCAGAGAGGTGGAGATGACTTCAGCGTCCATGGGCAGGAGCTCCAGGCAGCCCTGGATGAGCCCTCTGTGGACCTTGTTCTTCCTCACCTGGAGTCCACTGACCAGCTTGGCTCGAGGCACTCACAGAAGGGCTATTGCAGTCCTTTTATTCTCACACAACTATGACATCAGAACATTTCTGATACCAAATGTATGGGAAATTTTGCCTGCAATTCTCTGCAACACCAGCTGGGTGACCTACTATTTAATTCAATTCTAACACTTTCTCCCTGGAAATAATGTCAAATCCCACAAGATAAGGGCTCAATCCCACAAGATTGCCCCCATCGCACTTCAGATGCCAATCACAAGTAATAAGCCCCCTAGCTGTGCAACTTCTATCCAATTTGGGTGTCATTTAGAGATTCTTATGACCTCCTCCTTGGGTTTAGTTAATTTGCTAGAGTATCACAGAGAACACAGGGAAACCCTTACCTTTATCAGTTTATTGACAGATATGATAATGGAGACAAATGGACCGCTGGATGAAGAGATGTATTGGATAGGGTCTAGGAGGGTTTTGTGCACAGGAGTTTCTATCTCCGTGGAGTTGGAGTGCAACATCCTCCCACTATGTGTATGTGTTCATCAACTTGGAAGCTGTTAGAACCTGTCCCATCTTCCTCATATAGGTGTGATCAATTATTAATTCCATTTCCAGTCCCTCTCCTCTCTCTGGAAGATGAAGGATGGGGCTGAAATTTCTGAGCTTCTGATCATGGTTTGGTCTTTCTAGTGGAAAAAGACCAAGTAAAGTAGTGACCAGCCATCATCCAGGAACCATCTAGGAGCCCACCCTGAGATGCCTTATTAGAAAAATTACTCCTAGTACTCTTATCAGTTAGGATTTTATAAGGGCTTTAGGAGGCCTATGTCACAGACTGGATCAAAGAGCAAATATTAAAAGAGTGTCTCCTAGTGTTCTTCTCACTCAGGAATTTGTAAAGGTTTTAGGAGTCTGTGCCAGAAACTGGGGGCAGGCATATATATATTTTTTTTCTTTTTTTAAAGTTTTTTTTTTAATTTTTATACTCATGATAGACACACACACACAGAGAGAGAGAGAGAGAGAGAGAGAGTCAGAGACACAGGAAGAGGGAGAAGCAGGCTCCACGCCAGGAGCCCGACACAGGACTTGATCCCGGGACTCCAGGACCACACCCAAAGGCAGGAACTAAACCACTGAGCAACCCAGGGATCCCCTATTTTTTTTTCTTTTATCCCATATATCTCATCCTGTGATTCTTGGTACTGAAACTTAGCTCAGGCATCAACTCAGAGGTTAGCTAGCACTTATTTGATACCATGCTATAAAAATTGATGTAATTTATTGTGCGTGTTGATTTACTTAGATATGTGCATCTAGTTTCACTGGGGTTTGTGTTGTACTCTTTGATGTCCTTAGCATCTAGCGCAGTACTTGACCTGTGGAGCAGAAATTAAACAGCAACAAAATAATAGTGCTTGCTGCACCCTAAACTGTATGGGAGGAATGTTATGTTCTACAAAAAGAAGATCTCAGGCTGCCTCCCAAGAAACCTTCAGAGGGCTTGTATCTTGATAAATTTCCAAATATCTGTCTGGTCCTCGGCCTTAAGTGTTTAGTAACTTGGCTTGCACACCAATACTTAATTCACTTTTAGGAGTAGACTCTAACATAATTAGATATAGAAGACTAGACTACAATTTATTAATTAACAGTGAGAAATGGCTCTTATGCAGACAAGAATACTCAAAGTGCAAGTGATCAGCACGTTGTCTTGCTAAAGACAGACCTATGGGAGGATTGTCAACCAATACATGTCGAATAAATAATGAAGCAAGGCAAAAATGCACAGGTGAGCAATGGAAATAGGGATCCAGAATTCAAGGAAGAGTTCTGGGTTGGAAAGCTTGGTACTTGAAGATGTCAAAATGGAAGTCTTTTAGGCGTGAGAATTTGAGTCAGGGAGAAAAAAGGATTTGGGGTAATAGTTTAGGTAACCCTTGACTTTTTCGTCCTAGTTTTCAAAAAATGCCTCTTCATCTTAAAGGAGGAAGCTTCCTTGCACCCCATGGCTGATGTTCTGGGCTTTGAACTTGTCAGCATCAAGGATCTCTTAGGTTTTTTTCCTGCCCAAATCTCCATCTTTCCTAAACCTTGACTGTGAAAAGTGTAACATCCTTATACTTTGGAAGTGAGAAATCCTATGTAGTATCCCTCACATAGGGAATCTACACAGGTAGATCACAAAAGGTGATCACAAAAGGCTTTTCATCCTTCAATTATATTTACATTTTCTGCATTTTTTTTCTTACATGAATAAAAGAATCTCCAACCTCATCCTCCTCTCTGTTCACTACATTGAACTTATTTAACCACAGAATTTGGATAATTTTGGTAATGCCTCCCTCACGTATATTTTCCTTACAAACTGCCTCACAATAATTTAAACCAATGGTCTCCAAAAATTTTTTTAGGGAAACACTGTATTATTTAAAAATATTACCACAAATTCCTCAATATATTTTATTTTTCTATATTTATTAATAAGCTGTATACAATAAGCTATGTCCTGGGTTATTATATTGTGTAAGACTATAAAACATACATAAAAATAGAAATTTTAAAAAGTGAGAACTGATAAAATACGTATCTTAAAATGTATTATATTTTAAGTGTTATCTATTACAATGTTTTTATATAATAATTAGCTAATATTGCAAAGTCCTAATCAAGAAATGGCACATACCACTGATGATACATAGAGGACTTGAAGCATCTTTCAAATAGCAATCTTAAAAATTTTGTTATTTGTGACTCCATTTAGGATCTACTTAAATCATCAGTATTTCATATCTGTAATGTGCCTGAAAAAAGAGTTTGGTATCCCTTTTTACAATAACTTTTGGCTAGTTTTACTTTGTTATTTTCAATTTTATTCCTCTTTAAGCCTGCTGTACACCACTTTGTCCAATGAATGAAGGTTAATTTACTATACTGGATCAAATAATCTTAAAATCCATTGAAAAGGGTATGTCTAAACCAAGGGAGATTGAAATATGCTAAAAATAAATGATCCAGGGAGCCACTGTCCATTTGTCTTCATGAGGGACATACACTTTTAACTCAAAGAACCTTGCAGAATGTGTTACAGATTGAGTGAGGATGCTGATGCTGGTGCCAGTCATTGCATATTAATGTGTAGTAAAGCTTAGTTTTCTTTATATTTACATATATGTAAATCCCCCTAAGTCCTATGCACTGCCCCATTTTCTTATTTTACTTTGGCTTCGCAACTGGCTTAAATGCAGTAAGCACTTTTCCAGATTTACCCCCAAATGTCACCAGCTGCATAGGGAAGTAATTCACATTCCTGGAGATTGGGGCATTAGCTTTAAAATGACAGTCATTTTTTAAAATGTAGGTCTTGTCTGTCTCCCGGCTGGGCTATCTCCTGGTGTATAACTACGTTTATATAAGTTTGAGAGGGAAGCTTAAGGGTTGCAATTTAGATCAAAGATAAAAGAGGTCTCATTAAATGTGTTCAGGGTAATTTGAAATCAATCATCTCTGTGCTAATTGTGTTTAAAGCCCTGGTGACGCCAGCAACACCTGTGATCTTCCCAGGTACCAAGAGATCTTGGAACTGGGGACTATTGGTAAAAATGAGGAGAATGAGGTGAAGGTGCCTGTAGCACTGCTATTTTATTACCTTTGTTCCCATGGGTTCTCAGAGGAAAGAAAAGCTAGGGACAGTCCATTTTACAAATTTATTTATTTAGAATACTTAGAAAAATGAAGGAATGCCCAAATATGCTCATAAAATATAGTACATTTTAAGATGGAGAGGAAAACAGTAGAGATGTGTTTATTTTATTATTACTACCAAGTTTACTTAATAAAAACTCCCTTCCCCTTTTTGGAAATACTTTAAACAGCAGTTTGGCCCCCAGATCCTAATGGATGAGTTATCCCTATCAGGGTCTCCCCAGAGACCACTTAAACTGGACCATTCTACAAAGTTATGGTTCCTTGGGCTACTCCACTAAGTGACTTGGGCATATCTGACAATCAACCATCAATTCCTTTATTCAGAAACCAGTTTTAAGATACTATTTATAAAACCTAGTAAATCAGAGATTTCTCCATCATTGAGTAAATGAGGAAGTTTCTTTAATAATAACTGCTAGAGGAAATGGCCAGTAATCACACTATATGTGATTCAAAGACATGTTGATACTTTCACCCACCAAACAAAGATTTCTGAACATCAGTTTGTTATTTTTGTGATAGGTTGATTAAATATCCTTAGATCTGGTGGAGACTGGGGCAGGCAAAGAGCTCAGTATTGATGGGTATAGAGACTGAATATTTACCAGCAGTGCCCTGTAAGTTGAGTTGCTAGATTTAGCGAGTAAAAATACAGGACACCCAGATAAATATTAATATAAAAAACAAAAAAGAAATTTTTTTTTAGTACAAGCATGCCCCATGCAGAATTTAGGGCATGCTTGTACTAAAAAAATTCATTGTTTTTCTGAAATTCAAATTTAACTAGGCATCTTATGTTTTATCTGGCAATTCTATCTATAAGCCTCAGGGAAAAAATGTTCCAACCATAATATTTCGTAAAATCTCTAGTATTGGCCCTCAGTATTCTGTTACCACAGAGTACATTACCTGAGCATTTTTTTCATAGCATATCTGAAGACACCTTAATTAAGAGTTGGATTGCTTACTAGAAATTTTCAGCAGGTTGACAGACAATAAAGAATACGGTTAAGAACCCTTAATGACTGGGTGATTATGAGCTTTCCTATCTTCATTTGTAAAATGGAAAAAATACCTCTGTATGTAATTATCTGCTTTAAATAAGAATCAGTAATAAATCAGCTAAATGGAATTTATTTATAAACGGAATAGAATGTAGTATTATTGCTCATACTCAGTGATAGAAGATAGAAGCAAAAGGATATTTACATCCGCTTCCCTTTTCCCATCTCAGTTCAAAAACAAGGCTTAATGCTTAAAAATGTAGACTGTAATGCTTAATTGACTTTCCTGCGTTTGGTCATATTATCCGTGATAGCGCAAGCACCCAGCTCCAGCTAGATATCTTTCTAAAGCATCTTGAATATGTTATTTCAATGATAAATGCTTCCCATGATTGTGGACTCTGTTTTGCTGTTGACTTTTATTAAACTTAAAATACTCTGAATTCCTATAAGGTCAGCCCTATCCGTATTCCAGTATTATCATCAAAGTGCATTCCAGAGGTGAGTAGGTGAAAATGCATATGCTGTGGTGCATCCTGAAGAGTAGGAAAGTGGATCATTTGGAGGAAAGCAGTAGATGTGACCCACCAGGCTTCAAACTCTCAGGTTGCATCAACAAATAGGTAGAAAGGTGGCCAAGTCCCAGGTGTCAGAGTGGAATCTCATGGGCGTAACATAACTACATTCAAACCAGAGATGCCAACATCTCTGAGCACCTTAGTTTGTTTGAATGATGTGTGGTTAACTGGGCCTCCTTTATTGTTTTCCAGTCATTTGGTATTTTTGTTTACTTCCAGTGACGGGAAGCTGTATAGGCAAGAGCAAGTGGTAGCAAAGGGAGCACCTCCTATGCTTCCAGGACACCTGGGAATAAGTGACAGTATGTGGGAAAAGTGTGATGGGCTTGTCTTTTGCACACCTGGCTCCCAGGTGCTGGGAATTATGTATATTTCATCTTCTCTGGGGTGTAAAAAATATATTCATGAAATTATTTTTTAACATTTTAATGTGATATCAGCATTGGGCATCTAATATCATAACAGTGAGAGGAAGAAGAAAGCCTATAAAAAAAAAAAGGTGAGCCAGTGGTGTTCTTCAGCGGGCTATGTGAGAAGTCGCAGGAGACGGCAGTCAAAGTAAGACAGTAATTTGCACTACTTCTATAAGATGATGAAACCTAAATATAGGGCAATTTGTTTATATATTCATAATCCCTTTAATAATACTGCAACTGTTTAGCTGACTGAAACAGCAGTTTCTGCCTGAAGGTAAGAGCCTAGATTAAATAGCTTCTAAGATTCCCTCCTCCCTGGGACCTGTGAGCTCTCAGGCTGTCTGGGGACCTTCTGACAGCCCTCAGTGGTGTAGGGTAGCGTTATGGTGTCATCTTTGCTTCGGCAAAAAGAGGTTAAGTGGATTCACTGATTTCATTATTTCCACCAGAGACGCAATCTTATATTTATTTCAATGATAAATGCTTCCCATGATTGTGGACTCTTAAAAGCAGCTTCAAAACCAGAGATCCAAAAATCTCTTTTTCTCTCTGCTCTGTGAAGTACTATATTTCTGCAAATTAAAGTGAGAAGTAAGTCTCTTGCCCTGTAAAAAGTGAAAATAAACCAGTAAATAGGATCTGATACCGCAGACAGTACTCACAATCCACTATTTATGCAGCTTTCTTCGTGAAGTGACCAAGTTTTTATTTATAGATGTTTTCACTGGGGTAGACTCACAATCAAGATATTTCGTTTTCATGGCACTCCCTTGAGAGGATGACAGTCAAGAAACATTAGTCTACCACGTTTCCTCACGTGTAAGAGGTAGAGTTCAGGTTGCTGTCAGAGTCAGTAAGTAGTGCCCATCCGCATGCGTCGACTGTTGGTGTTGGGGTCATGGGCCCAAGTAAAGTTCACCGGTGCGTTTCTGTTCTTAAATCTTTTTGTGGTATTGCCCATATTTGATACATGCCTCATCTCTTCTCCCACCTGATCCCCACCAGATTGCTTCTGGTAAGTTCACGTACTTCTCTTCCCCCTCTCCCATGTTCACTCATTCTGTAGAGGAGACACTTGGAGGACAGAAAACATGTCATATTTATTCCCCCTCAGTGCTTAGCAGAGGGCACAGGGGGGTGGCAAGGATATGTTTGTTGAAGAGTTTTGTTCCTCACACCTCACAGAGTGAATTGGAGACATTCTGCAAGTTTAAATGTGTGCTTGGATGTGACAAGACCATGAGGTGCGAAGCTCTCCGGTGTGTGTTCCATGCTGTGGCCCGTGACAATGTCAGTGTGTCAGACCCCTCAAGCCGTAGTTTAATCTCTACTTATTTCTAATGCATCTTGGGGTAACATCCTCCTCTTTTCCTCAAGTGACTTTGTCAGTGTGGAGGGATGGTGGTGCCCTCACACGGGTAGGACAGGACGTGTGGAGCAGGAGTCCAGATGGACACTTGGGATGTCTGTTGAATATTTAACAATTTTAAGTCAAGCTAATGTACTTTAAATAAATATGTGCTGTCCTACATTGAAAAATATAACTTTATGAAATCATTTGCCTTTTGAAAGCATAAAAGCTATGTTTTTCATAACTATAAATTAACAAAAATTCAGATATATTAATTTAATTATTGTTGCTTATGTCCATGTGTGTCTTGTTAATGGAACAACAATGTTTGGTGGAATAATGCAATAAAACCTTCCTAATTCATACATTATTTTATATTTGTTCAAGGAAAGTTATTTTCTAGCTTTTTTTTTTTTTTTTTTTAAGCTATTCAAGACACACACACACAGAGAAGAGAGAGAGAGGCAGAGACACAGGCAGGGGGAGAAGCAGGCTTCACGCAGGGATCCTGACCTGGATCCTGAGGCTCCAGGATCATGCCCCAGGCTGAAGGCGGCTCCAAACCACTGGGCCATTGGGGCTGCCCTATTTTCTAGCTTTTATTTTGACAAAATAACTATGCTGTTACAATCAATATAACTTTAATATAACTTGGATTCCAGGCAAAATAATAATCCAAGGATTGAAAGAGTAAAACATTACAGGGTTCAAAATATAGAAAATGCAAGTATATTGTAACAATGTCCATTAAGGTAAAAGTAATATATAAAAACTTTAAATTATTTTCATATTATTTATTATGAATTATTTTTATGAATACTTATCTGTTGTAATTAAAAGGCAAATTATAAATTATATTTAGTAAACCCCCAAATTTAAAAGCCAAATTATTTTAAAGGCGAAAGTTCAGGGTTTTTTTTAACATTTTTATTTAAATTCCAGTTAGTTAACACTGTAATATTAATTCCAGGCGTATAGTATCATGATTCAGCTCTTCCACGCATAACCTGGTGCTCATCAGAACAAGTGCTTGTGATGAACCCTGGGCATTATACGCAACTGATGAATTATTGAAAATTATATCTGAAACTAGTGATGTACTGTACGTTGGCTAGTAGAATTCAAATAAAATAAATAAATACTTTATATGAGACAGATTAACAAGAGAAAAAAAAAGAACAAATACTTAATCCCCATCATCTTTTTAACCCATTAGTCCACCCCAAAGGTGAAAATTTTAAATTTATTTTCTGAAAAATTTCTTATACTTTATTAAATAATTTTATAAAAATAAAAGTATTTTCAATTCTACATTCACGTAGTTGCTGATGTATTGATCAGCATCAGTTTTCATGTTATAACTCAGTATATATATATATGTGTGTGTGTGTGTGTGTGTGTGTGTGTATAGACATACATAGTGTCTATGGATAGTACATGTATATAGTATTTATATATTTTTGATATAAGTATTTGTAGTAAACTACTATATATGTAGTATGATGACATTTGACAATATTGTAAGTTGTTTAATATTGCAAAATTATCATTATTCACCATGGACCACTGTTGTAAATGCCTTGCTCGTTCATTATGTCAAGCACCATGAATTCAAGCCTAAAGACAAGCAGAATTTCCAAATAGTCCCCATACTATATTCACCGCCTTTTGTGTTCAACATACACACACACACACACACACACACACACACACACACACACCCCTCCAACTCCATTATCAAATAAACCTTTGAATTATTAAAATTGCATAGGCTTTTTGTAAGATTCAAACAATATGTAGCATATAAAGTAAAACATGAAGTTCCTTTCGTGGAAGACCCCTTATGTACTCTACTTCTCGAGTAATTAGTTAACAGTTTGATATAGAACTTTCTAGATGTTTGCCTGTGTGTAACACACATACACATACACACATACACATACACATTCTGCACATTCTGTTTTTCAGTGTAGGGCAAGCTACGTTATATATTAGCTGAAACTTGCTTTTCCACTTTAAATCATGCATCAAGGGCATCAACTTCCCTCTTTGTTTATAACGTAAAATGGATTTAATTATATCCCATGAAGGATGTTCAGATTATTTCTACTTTTTAAGAATAATTATAAATAACTCTTCCATGAAAGTTAAATGTATATAAATGTTACATAGATTTACCTGGTATATATGGGTACAGTTGTGCCACCTGACATAGCTGTGCTGGTGTCCTGAGCTTGCCCTTTTCTAAGGATAACATCTCCTTGCCTTGGTTGTCCCACGGCTGAACCCCAAGACCCTGCATACCTCCTCCTGATTAAAAAAACTACAGAAGTGATACCCGGCCCACAGACAGTCGCCAGGACTTTATTACTGTGTGCTCAAGTTATACAAAATATTAAGAAAGATTTTTCTCTATTATAGCTCTTTTTAAGACCACCTGAAAAAACGTGTTTCTCTTTTAAAATCCTTCCCTGGTGAATATCTAAAATACTGTTAATAATTGAATGCTTAATATTGTTCTGTGGGAGCAGGTTGTCCTTTGTTACTTGTCCTTTCTCAGAGGACAGAGATTTTGGATGCCTGTATATTATCCAGTTTCACACAAATGAACACTCTCACGCTTCTCTCCAGGTCCAGTCCTGAGCATTTCTTTTTTTTTTTTTTAAGATTTTATTTATTTACTCATGAGAAACATAGAGAGAGAGAGGCAGAGATACGGGCAGAGGGAGAAGCAGGCTCCATGCAGGGAGCCCAACGTGGGACTAGATCCCAGGTCTCCAGGATCCCACCCCGGGCTGAAGGCGGCGCTAAACCGCTGAGCCACCGGGGCTGCCCAGTCCTGAGCATTTCATGGGAGGGAAAGGGGCATCATCCAGATAACACCAAGAATTAACTTCTCTAAATAGCCTGCAATTGCTAGTACAAAAGGCTGATTTCAGATGGCACATAGATAATGGTACCTATGATTTATTTTTTAATTCTACGTGAACCACAAACTACTGAGAGTTTATCTTGTGGGCTTAGGAAGAGTCCTTCAGTTATGTCTGTTCTACTTCAGTTCTTCTCAGCATTCATAAATACTCATGCCACTGGATTCAAGGTCATGCCATCCCTCCTGCTAAACTCCAGAAGTACAAAGGGATGGGATGGGATTGAATCCAAAGGGGGCCGAGGGCATCTCAGATCCTGAGTTAGAAGAGCTTTTGACCCACCCCCACACACACACCCCAGGAGATTTCTGAATTCTTAAAACCCAGGCAACCCAGACTCAGTACCTTCTTGGTTGACTAGCAGGACACAGATTCAGTCTGTTTGGATCTGAGCGCAGATTCATATTGATGAGCAAATAACTTTTTTTTTTTTTAAACCAATACCTTCCAACTCTGCTGCGTACTTCCACTACTACTTACCGCCCCTTTTTTAATGCTCATCAGGATAAAGAAGCAAACCTGTACTTGGAACGTATCTGCCAAAAGTCTATGTGATGACAGGGCACTTAGCAGAATTCCCACAAGTGCTTGCCAGATGAGGTCAGGGAGAAAGAGAAGCAAGCAAAGGGAGCAGAGTGCTTTGTTCCCTGACAAAGTGGCTGGAAGAGAAGAGTAAGAAACATGCAAAGACCCTCTCCAGATAGCTTGATAAACGCCCTACAAATCCACGTTGAAAGTACAGATTCATCTCCTCCACTTGCATGCCTCTACCTACATGCACACCCGCGTGTGCACACGTGCTTGCATGTACTTGAATGATGAAGGCCACGGGAAGAGATTCGGCTTAGTTCCAAGTGTAGCCAAGTCATTGGAGCGCTTTAGACATTATACGGTTACCTTTTTAAAAGTTAACTCTGACTGCTCCGTGAAGATTATGGTGTAGGAGACCAAGAATATGAGCAGGACATCAAGGGTGGTGGCAGTGTAAGTAAGACTTCTACGTTTCAGACAGTTGGCATGTAAGAAGGTGCTTAGTGAACTGGGGAGAAGCAAACAAGAGTTTGGGGACTTGGCAGGTTGAGGTGTTGAACGGGGATTGGGCCTATTAATCTATAGATAAGGAAAGTAAGAGGCTGGGGTGGTGAGACGGTCTGAGAGTACAAGCTTCCATTCTCCGGGCAGCAGGAGAGGATGTACCTCAGCGACTCTCAACCCTGTGTGTCCATTAGAAAAAAAATAATAGCACCCACATCCAAGTACAGACTAATTAAATAAACATTTCTGGGGTGGGGCTGAGGTGATGGTAATTTTTAAAACCTGTCCAGTCGATTCTGGTGGGGATTGAGGAACATTTTTGGAAGAAAGAAGGGGACTAACTCCTAGACATGTACAAAGAACAAGATAAATGGTGAACCTATTGAGATTAAGTCACCGATGCCTCCATCGCTCAGACATCTAATCAAGAACATTTCTGTAGCAATGAAAATAACTGATCTTGAGATCACAAGTGATGACAGATAAAAGGAGCTCATAAGATAAGACTGTCATTATCATTTATCCAGTACAGTTCTAAATACAGTCTTCATAGAGTTACGCACGGATAATAGCTACCATTCAGAAATCTGTAGAGTCTTAAAAATATATTTTAGGGCTACTTTTTGCTTCCTAAATCTTTAAAGAATCCTGATTAAAGAGTGGTTTGGCACAATTAAATATATGATTGAACCCATAGTTATTTTATTGTGGCTGATTAATTCATCATCAAACATTATTAGCTCAGCATTTTGCTCTGCGTAGTTCTCTCTACTAATATTTCTTCTTTTAATTATTTGGAAGGTCTAGCTAGTTAATTTTCTGACTTAACTAGTGAATTGATGAAAAAATATTTCACAACCACATGCAAGTTTGTAAAAATAATCAGCAGTAGGCTGTAAAAAAAAAAGCAAAAGATATTACTTTGTATTTCTGTCCTCATCTGTTCTTTTTAATCTTTCTTTTTCAAGAGGACAATATCATATATTTTCATGATTTCTAATATTACTTCTGTACCTATAGCTATAAAATCTATAACCCTAGGTATCCCTGGGTGGCTCTGGTTGAGGGTCTGCTTTTGGCTCAGGGCATGATCCCGGAGTCCTGGGTTCAAGTCCCACATCGGGCTCCCTTCAGGGAGCCTGCTTCTCCCCCTGCCTGTGTCTCTGCCTCTCTCTGTGTGTCTTTAACCAATAAATAAATAAAATCTGTGAAAATATAATAAAATAAAATAATCTATAACCCCAAGCCTAATCTCAATCCTATTTCACAAGAATTCTTCAAACTGTTAGCTGAGGACTTGCATACGGAGGCCCTGCTGGCATCTCACACACCATACTGACTAGGGAAAGCAGCTAGGAATCTGCTTGGTTTTTTGGGTAAGATGTATTTATTTAAAAAAAAAAAAATATATATATATATATATATATATATATTTATTTATTTGAGAAAAAGAAAGAGAGGGAGAGGGAGAGAAGGAGAGGGAGGCAAGCAGGAGAGCCTGATGTGGGGCTCCATCCCCGGACCCTGAGATCATGACCTGAGCTGAAATCAGGATCCGGTCACTTACCCGATCAGCCACCCACATGCCCCACGGAAGCTGTTTAATAATCCAAATGAGAGGTAGTGCTTAATTAATTAAGCAGGAGATAATGTGAAGACACTGGACTTGTGATACATTCTAAAATCAATCTTTGTAATCTGATGGCCGACGAGAGGCTTGGGGAGGACAGGAACTACGGATGACATCAGCATTTCCAAGCCAGGAACCTGAGGGAATGAGAAGTCTTAGCCAAAAAAGGAAGTTTTCGGTGACAAAACAATTTTTGAAGGGAAGTTCCGTTTTAGACCTAGGAGACCGAGGTGTATGTACTAGGAGTTGGCTGTTGGGGTTGGATTTGGGGAAAGAAGTTAGGGCTGCATTTTTATATTTAGTATTCAGGTGTCAATTTTTGCTGTCTAGAGTTTGTTCAAGACAGTTTCTGGGCATTTTGGTACGTTTAAAATGAGGACATTACGTCTAATACACTCAAGGTTTTTTAAAAAAAATCAAATTCTAATATTTTACTTAATCTACCATATGCATGTGTCTCATGGTTCTGTGCTCTCTCATTCGGTCATTCTCTTTGCCTAAAGTCTGCTTTCTTCCCTTTTCCAAATATCAGTTTATTGGTCAGCCTTCAAGGTGTGCGAAATTGCCTTTCCTTAGAGCTCCTAGTGAGATTCAGGTCATCATTCCTCTGTCCCCCCCACCCCCCAGGCAATAGTCCCCAAACAAGTAGAATTAACCTGACCCTGTAGTATTGTTTGCATAAATCTTACAGTTTACAAAATCCTAATTAGCTCACTTTAGCACAGATTCTGTAGTTGGGTTTAAACACGGAAAAACCGAGGTCAGTTTCCACACATTAGCACCTGCAATAAAAGGAGACGAAGACTTCAACATTGTATTCAAAGCAAAAGACAAGGTTGAGGAGCCCAATTTCCATTCTGTCACCGGACAGGGTAGGTGGTGCTGTGGAACTTGTGAGTACTTCGCACTGCATGTGGTGATGTGGGATGTAAGGAAAGGACTGGATTTTATTTTATATTGTGATTTTAAGCATCATCAATTTAAGGTTATTTTGGAAGAAACTGACAGATTTTTGAGATTTCATAGATTTTGTTGCCAAGTCTTACTGAGTTACTTTTTCCCATCATGACTTTGGCATTGAAGAGTTCTAAGAAACTCAGAATCGTGGCCCTCCCAGTGAGTCCCCTGTGGATGTCCCAAAGCTGTGAGAACACATCTAACTAAAGACCAACCGAAGAACAAATTCACAGAAATTATCACTGATACATTAAAAGGACATGCAGGCATTCAAAATCAAATTCAATGTGTGTATTAAGTTAAAGCAAATAAAAACGAGCCCATTCCACCACTATGAGTTGTCCTGCACCAGCTAGAGCCTCAGAAGGTGAATCATAGAGATGCTATGTAGACACAAAGTCAAAATCTGCAAAGAGATTAACAAATTTTATTGCATTTGAAAAGTACTTCAAAAAAATAATAAATAATAAAAAAAAAGAAAAGTACTTCATATCTCTTTGGTCAAAGTGTAGGCCTCAGAGTATATGTGATGTGTGGTTGTTTTTTTTCCCTGTACATTTGGAACCATTTTGGGAAGAACAAATAGAAAACGTACCTTCAAATATCCCAAAGGCAAGTAAAACAGTGCAGAAGTTTTCTGAGAATTTCAGTTAATCCAATGCTTTCATTTGTCTAAAAAAAATCTACCCTTTATAAACTTTTGTGAACTAAGCTAAAGCGCCACCTCAGTGATTTAAAATTGCACCAAGAATAAGCCAAGACCCTTAAGGAATATCCTCTCCATCACTTACTTGATTAGATACCACATGTCTCTCAGAATATCTTCCCAACTTCAGTCCGTATCTAGCTGATGCCTGTAGCCGCACAACTTTATATTAATAGTGTCGATCTGATTTTTTAAAGGAAGTGTACTTTAATTGCTAGCTGACTATACTTCATTGAAACGTCCAATGCAAGTGACCCACTAGTGAAAAATGCCAGGCACTTGGATATCCCTTTGTCTATGCTTCTTTGGGACTTAGAGTATTTGGGGTGGAGAGCTTATGTTACACACCAGAACTACCATACCAGCTTTTTTAAAAAATATTTTTATTTATTTATTCATGAGAGACACAGAGAGAGAGAGAGGCAGAGACATAGGCAGAGGGAGAGGCAGGCTCCATGCAGGGAGCCTGATGTGGGACTCGATCCCGGGACTCCAGGATCATGCCCTGGGCTGAAGGCAGATGCTCAACCACTGAGCCACCCAGGGATCCCCATACCAGCTTTTAAAATACCATATAACTCTACTCCAAAGATAAAAAATAAAAAATAAAAATAAAAATAAAAAAAATAACTCTACTCCGGTTGGCACATAAAACAGCTTAGGCTTCTGAGCGTCCCCTTGCCACCTAGCTGCCCTAGCACCTCTAGTGATCCAACAAGCACAAGGGTCATATCTGTTGCAATGGTAGCACCCGTGCCATACTGGCTGTTAAATACTCTGAATGCCGCTCTCTCTCGGTGATTATTGCTCTGATGTCTAGATCTGTCTCTGCTGCCAGACTAAGATCCCTATAAGAAATCAGCCTAGACGTCATTCATGCTCATGGCCTTCCAGTGTCTGAGACATAGAGGGGGATACTTGGTACAGTGAATTGAAATCTTCAAAAATTCTTTAAAAAGAAGTGTTGAACCCAATATTCAGGTTTCAGTGACTGTCTTAGCCCAGGTAGTCTGGAAGAAAGAGGCTGAGGCAAGGCTGACATGCTCATGCTCTGTTAGGCGTAGAATCTCAGAGCAGCACAGGTGAAGGAAGGCCTTTGGGAGGTTCTACATTCTCTTTCTTCCCATAGCTTCGCACGGACACTTAGCCAGTTGGCTTGCACACAGCTGTGTGCAGAGAGAACTTGTGGAAACGCTGGGCCTCAGAACAGGCCCTGAGCAGGGAGGGCGGGCAAGGGATATTGTGTCCTTTTTTCCCATTTTATGTCTCTCACCAATCTTAGTTTTTTTGCACGGGGGCACTAAATCGCACACTCCTGGAGCGTGTGACCAGGCCACTAAAGGCAGATGCCGGGGACGCCAGAGCTCCTGTGAATCACCACCAGGTAACGCAGGCTGTCAGAGCAGCTGACACACGCCAGGCCTGACCCAAGCCTGACTCCAAAAGAGTCGGAGATAACCAGGGTATTAGGAAATGAGGCGACAGCAGCAGAAGGGCTGTGATGGGAGCAAAGGGCCAAGTCCCAGGGGCTAAAGGAATCCAGATTGACACATAAATAAGAAGCAGCTCAGCTTCTAAGAAGCTGTTCCTTTTGGACCCTTAGACTTGGTCCCCCCACCCTACACCATAACCCTCGCTACCATCACAGAGGATGTGAACTTACTAGATAGAAAGCATAACAACAGACTTTACTTAGGTTTCAATTTTATCAGTCTGATGGAAGGAGAAAAACCTTAAGAAGTTGATTCCTTTTCCAGTTTCTAGTGAATTCGGTTTCCCTAGTGTGACTTTATTATTTTGAAATAAATGTTGAGAAATATCACAACATGTGGCCATATATATATTTATGTATATATACACACATTTTCTGGTATTCTGGTATGGACTATCTTGAAAATATTTTTTCATGATTTTTGTTTGTTTCCTAGCTTTGTTGAGGTATGATTGGTAAATAAAATTATATTTTTTAAAGGATGTGATGTGATGATTTGGTAATCATATGCATTGTAAAATAATTGCCACATTCAAGTTGATTAACACATCCGTCACCTCAAATGGTTGTGTGTGTGTGTGTATGTGTAGGGAAGACTTAAGATTTACTTTCAGCAAATTTCAAGTATACAAGTATTATTAACTATAGTCAAAAGGTGTACATTACCTTCCCATAAATTTTTCATCTTGAAACTGAAAATGTGTACCTTTTGACAAACGTGTCTACATCTCCCCCACCCCAGGCAACCACCACTCTACTCTGTTTCTGTTGAGTGCAGCATTTTGGTTTTTTTTTTTTCTTGAAAGTAGCTTCAAAGTAAAATATGGATGATTTGTTTTGACAAAAACACTTCTTGAATGCAGATAACTTGTAGTTGACCATATTTATCTCTTAGTTCAAGATATAGCAATGCTGTGATATAATCTCTTCTGATATAAAAGCAAAGAAGTTTACCTGCCACATTACCTGTTGTTGCAGAAAAGGCAAGCCTGGGGCACCTGGGTGGCTCAGTGGTTGAGCATATCTGCCTTTGCCTCAGGGTGTGATCCCAGGGTCCTGGAATCAAGTCCTGCAATGGGCTCCCTCCAGGGAGCCTGCTTCTCCCTCTGCCTGTGTCTCTGCCTCTCATGAATAAATAAGTAAAATCTTAAAAAAAAAAAAAAAAAGAAAAGAAACGAAAAAGAAAAAGAAAAAGAAAAAGAAAAAGAAAAGGAAAGCATGATTTTCAAGTGTATCTTGCCTCAGATAATTCTTTGTTGAGAGCTTTCAGCTTCCAAACAGCCACCGAGTCTGCTTTTATCTTCTGTTATAGGTACAGATTTACCAGTTTTCAAGAGTTTACCTGTGTAGTTTTTAATGAAAAATTAAGGGTTCCTGCATTCTAATCAAGTGTTGTTTGTACCTTCCCTTTGGGCAGGCAATCGACTTAGTTTTACTTAGTTTTACACCTTTTCTTCAGGGTGACACACTGGCTCAGACAGCTCCAGAAAACATTCCGTTGACATAGGACAAAAGGATTGCCCAAAACAATGCAAGATACCTAAGGTTATTTTCAATTAGAATGTAATGACACTGACATATTTAGGATTTGGTTCCACTGCCTAGTAAAACATCCAATTCCATCAAATGCTTGATTTTATTGTGTTACTTAATTTTTTCTTCCTTTAAGCTGCTTCTTGACCAAGTTAATTAATAACAAACTCTGGTATCGAATATCCTTCTTGCCTAATAAAACTCAATTATTTTCTACATTAATGGTCATGAAATTAGCCATTTTAATAAACTGTGCAAAACAGACTTTTACTGGCATTTGATTTTGGATTGCCCATTAATCATCATCATCATCATCATCCCTGGGCTCAAATATTAACAAATGAAGATGTATTTTATAGAGCTGCATAATAAAGGAATAAGCATAATATTTTCATATAATATAAATGAAGATATCAAATGTATAGCCTGTGACCATTATCTTCTATGTCTGGTTTTATAGAGTCACATACATACACTTTAAGGTAATCAACCAAATGTGGTAAGTTTATTTTAAAATGATCATGCCTTTCATGGCAGTTCACTCATCTATTCTGCATTTCAGTTTTTGTCTCTTTTACTGTGAATTCCTCCAGATGGCAAAGACTTATTATAAAGATCTCTATATGACCTCACATAGCACCATGAGCAAGAAGGTACCTAGTAAGTAGTTTTGATATTACAATAGATAGACAAAAAAAAACAGTTGAATATTAGTTACACTATTTTACTCTATCCAACTTGAGTTTGTTTTGTTTTGTTTTTTTTTACCGATTGGATCTTTCACAAAATACCTCCAATTGTGCCAGATTATGTAAAAAAAAAAAAATGCTGCTTTGCAGTGATTTCTTAAATATGATTGTGAATGAGAATCCTACCGTAATGTGGAGAAAAAAGAAAAAAAGGTACTTTGTCTCTCACATATGAAAACCCATGGTTTATGTTTCATTGATTGTTTTCTTTGGTTTCAAGCTATCTTAATCTTTCTTGGAGTTAGTATATGGGAAAGGCAACATCTCTAGAATGAGTTTCTTTTAATTCACCCCATTTTGCTTGACTAATGTGTTGGGTAAATGGGACAGCAATCAGGGAAGAAACATGCATTTCAGATTTTTGTCATATAAGTTAATTAACTTTAAAAAATAGTTTCATACTGCTGTATGTAAAACACTATTCATAGGAAATCGACAAACAAAACCAAACAAAACAAAAACTTGAGTAGTAGGCAGAAATTCAACAGCTCTTCTATTTTGTCCATATCCTAAATATAGTTGGACAATGGCAAGAGTAATAGAAAAAAGGATTGGTTCGGATGATAAAGGTTTTCAAATAGAAAATATTTCTGACACATCTTAGTGAAAATAGTCATTTGGAGCAAGTAGACACTAAGTATAACACAGGAATTAAGAGAACTCTCTATGGAAGATTGAATAATAATTCTATTATCAATCATGTTTTTCTTATATTATTGTACTTGAGCTACATGGAAATCCTGTTTCACCAGAAAATTGACTATTAAACAGTGTAAAGTGTGGTTATGTGTTGCACCTCTGACTCAGTAACCAAATTCCTACAAGATTAATATTTAAATATGTAAATGTCTTAGATTTAAATATCTTTCGTATTCAGGCAGTCTTAGGAGAGTTCCCTATTTCATAAGATGCCAATTTCCAATCTTGTTCCCTCCACTCTTTTTACAGTTGACTAAGTAAGATGCCAGCTTGAGATTTGGGGTTATGCCAGAGATACGCCAGGGCATGGACTATATATAATAATGACAAGAAAGTCTTGATTTTTAACAGTATAAAAGTTGGACAAAGTCTTCTATCAACTTACCTAAATCATGAAGGGATTCATAAATATAGCTACACAGTTTTGAGTAATGTAGAATAGTCATTGCTTTAATATTATTTAATAGACTTTGTGTCTTTTTATCTTAAAAAGCAGATTTAGTAATATTCTTTAATAGGTGAACTGCTCGAAAAAACTTTTTTATTTCAAGATTTCTCTGTCCTCCTTGTTTGATAGAACCTATGTGGAGAGCATTTTCAACAGTAGCAACGTATTATATGCAATTTGTGTTTTTATTTGATGGTGAATTCTGGGGTCAAAGAGAGCAAGAGATTAATGGCCCTAAAGCAGATTTTACACCTGTTCTGGAATTGCAGTCTCTCAGGTCAGGGCTTCATTTCTGCAACGTCCTGGATGTGCAAAATTGAGTCGGTTTGCTCATCATCTGAACAAATCTGTTGGATTGCTCTTGTTACTGAGATTTACCATAGCCAAAGGTCATTAAGCATCTTTGTAACAAATTCCCTAAAGAATAGTCTGCTATTTATACCTGGCCGCTCAGAGGCCCTCGTTAAACTTGCAGAAATCCTTCAAGTTATCACAGATCTGGAATATGAATGACCCCTCAGTGTTAACGGAACTCACTCCTGTAATCCCTGACCTACACCAGGCCTTCCTGGGTTTTTTCCTGCTTCTGTAGGAGTCTTTTTTCTCTGCCTGCAGTAACCTTGCTCCTTCTAGGCTATTGTTTAAAGCTTCAGACACTTATGCATTATGAATTAACTTTTAAGAAGATGTTTGGCATATTGTAAAGAATCTATTAAATGTTACTGAAAAATGTGTAGTCAGGAGTATAGCAACAGGCTCAATATCATATTAGAGCTTTCTATTTCACGTCTCTATTCATCTTTTCTGGAAAAAAAAAAGGATCCTCTGAGGATGATTGTCATCACAATCTCTAAAAGGATATAAAGTCCACCAATGTCCCTTTTCATTTTATTGTGTCAAAAAACAAAGTTTCCTTTTTTTGTCTTTTATCAGCAATTTAACGTTCTTCTCCATAAAGAAAGAGTACATTTTAAATGTCAAACTTGTCTTCAGATGGATCTTCACAGATGCCATTTTAAAAGTTACTATTCACATATCCAGATTTAGCTCTCATGGAATCAGTTCCAAATTACACATTTGTTTATGTATAAGTATAATCTTTTCTCTTTTGTGGTGAAATTAGACAGTGACAGTAGAACTCTGCCAAAGATCCTGAGTTTTGATGTATTCGAATTAACTTTTATTTTTCTCTTTTAGCATTAACTGTTGAACAGTTTTCCACAATATATCTTAAATTCACTGGTTTGGTGTCACATCTTTTTGTCATTATAGTAGCTTGCAGTTTTTGTGATATCCTCACAAAACGACCTTCTCTCTTTATAACTTTAATTTTAACGTGCATTTTTTTAAATAAAACATTCTTATACATTCTGTGTGTAGACAGTGTTCAGAGTGTTCAGCTTTGGTTCATAAGTGTTTGCTTTTCACTAGTGTATAGAAAGTGTTTTTTTGGCTCTCTGCATTTCTTCTTTCTATTTCAATATTCATTGAACATTATTGAATATCTGCTGAGTGCCATGATCTGGTTTTGGTCCTGGATATATGAGACTCATCTGAAAACACCCTTATCCTTTCCTTAGAGTGCTCTTAATGTAGGTGGGAAGGCAGGCGATGAACGGGTAATAATAATGCAGTGCGGAAGGCACTCTGCTGGTAGGGTAGACAAACTAGCAGGTTCACACAGAGAGGGCAGCAGATAAGGAACCAGGCAAAATATTACAGGGTTATTGCTGAAGTAGTCTACCATACAGAGCCTGACGAAAGTATGAGGGCAGGACAGAAACATCACAGGCATATGAATACAGGACAGACTGCAAAGTGCCTTACCAGAAGGATCAGTTTCTCAGAAAAATAATTTAAAAAGTAATTTTTTGAGTGCAGCCCCTCTGGGAAACAGGATGGAAGCTCCTCCAAAAGTTGAAAATAGAGCTACCCTACAACCCAGCAATTGCACTACTGGTATTTACCCCAACGATACAAATGTAATGATCCATAGGGGCACCTGCACCCCAATGTTTATAGCAGCAATGTCCACAATAGCCAAACTAAAGAAAGAGTCCCGATGTCCATCGACAGATGAATGGATAAAGAAGATGTGTTCTATATGTACAATGGACTACTACTCAACCATCAACAAAAGAAGTCGTGCCATTGCAAAGACATGGATGGAACTAGAGGGTATTATTCCTAAGAGAAATAAGCCAATCAGAGAAAGACAGTTATCATATGATCTGACTCATAAGTGGAATTTAAGAAACAAAACAGGATCGTAGGGGAAGGGAGGGAAAAATAAAACAAGATGAAATCAGAGAAGGAGAAAAACCACAAGAGACTTTTAACCATAGGAAACAAACTGAGGGTCACTAGAGGGGATGTGGGGGGGGGTGGTGGTGATAGAGTAACAGGGTGATGGCCATTAAGGAGGGCACGTGATGTAATGAGCACTGGGTGTTATATAAGACTCATGAATCACTGACCTCTACCTCTGAACCTAATAATACATTATATGTTAATTAATTGAATTTAAATAAAGTTTTTAAAAAATAATTTATTGAAAGTTAATATACCTTAAAAAAGAAAGATATAACTTTTATCATTTTGCATTTTGGATATTGCTTTCTAATCAGTTAAAGTGTAATATTTAAAATTTGGATATTTCAGAATATTTATGTCAGTGCTTTTGGAATTTGGACAAAGTAATTTCAGGGAATAGCAAAGAATACTTTATGTCAAATAAGTGTACTATAAAAATAAATTCTTGGTAGTTGATATCTGTCAGCATTATTAGGTCAAATGCCCATGATAAAAGGATATTGAGTTTCAATAACATATTCATCTTATTTTTGACATTAAAATGTAATTCTGATTAGGTCATACACAATAATTTGAATGCTAAAAAATACGTACATTTTACTGTATTATATAAAAAACTGTGTGTTCAGTTAACCTCATATATGGAAGGCAATCCACAAATAAGCTTACATATGTTTAGTATTACAAAATTTTGTTAAAAAACTTATATTTATTATGAATACTAGTAGTTCTCTAAAACCTAAAGACATCAGATGGCAAGTTTAAACAATAAAATATTGGAACTCTTTTTTTTCTTACATTTTATACGAGTGTCACAATTGAAGACTAGGTGGAGAGGGAAAAGAGAGATTCATTATGAACGAGTAACAAGAGTTTTACTGATTTTTGGCATGTATTTGAAGATAAGAAATATATTTATCTGAATGTAACATTTATAACTTCCAAAAGAAGGTTAAATGAACTACAAAATATATTTGGAATATAGTTTGGAAGACCAGGCTTAAAAATAGACAAAAAAGGGGGTGGCTGGGTGGCTCAGTCGGTTAAGCTGCTGATTCTTGATTTTGGCTCAGGTCCTCATCTCCGGGTCCTGGGACTGAGCTCTGCAGCAGGCTCTGCGCTCAGCAGGGAGTCCGTTGAGGATTCTCTCTCCCTCTGTCCCTCTGCTCTTCCCCTTGCTTGTGCCCTCTCTCTAACATAAATAAATAAATCTTTTTTAAAAATAGGCAAAAAAAGATGAACACCAATGGTGGGTGATATTCAGGCACTAACAAATGCCCAGGGTTACGTTAAGAATGTAAAATATATACCAGAAACTTTCGAAATTATTAAATTATATCTTTAATTGACTTCTGGTTTCCTACAGGCCAATGTAAAGAGAGAAACAAAGCTTTTTCAGAGGTGTTAAAGTCAAAAATATAAAATCTCTTTTTTGGTAATAAGAAATTTAGTAGAAATTTCAGCTGGTGGTACAGGGAAGGGTAGGAATAGAGAACAATAGTCCCTTAGCATGGACAAAATGGAAGGAAAGTTGTATACAAAATTTTATTATCTCACAAGTTTTGCCAAACTTGTCAGGAAAAAAAAAGACTCTACATTCATAAAAATGGTGAAAGTCCCCAAAATAAACTTTGAAATTCAAGCAAGTCTATATTTACACTCATATACATTTTTTCATGTTAGCTATGCAGAATTTTATATTTATATTAAATAATGAAAAAATAAATAATGAAATAACCTAGTTGTTATGTCTTTAAGTGGGACAATAAGAAGTGTTTAAAATATTAGATATGAAATGTTTTGTCA
Organism: Canis lupus baileyi; assembly: GCF_048164855.1. Taxonomy (NCBI): domain Eukaryota; kingdom Metazoa; phylum Chordata; class Mammalia; order Carnivora; family Canidae; genus Canis; species Canis lupus. The sequence continues at coordinate 61,386,287 of NC_132850.1, read as the reverse complement.
CATTTATCTGTTATAAAGGCCTATGCCTTTCAGAAGCTTTCCTTGAGTAAAGAGTGACACATCATCTTGAAATCAGCCCAAAAGCAAGAGTTAGAAAGGAACCTTCTTGGAAGCCATATTTTTAGGGTCAACGTGGATAGTAAAAACTATTTATTTGAAAATTTTAAGCAAAACTACCAGATATTCCAGTGACTTTCAAGATATAAGACATAAATCTCTAGAATGGATTGCAAAGTTATTGCAATCAGGACTTAAATCCAGATGGCAGTGCATTTTCTCAATAAATCTGTATTTAAAATACAGTTACTCTTAAGTCAATGGCTTACTAAACTTTTTATAATAAAAAGATGTTTCACACTGGAAAAAAACAGTTGGAAATCCCTATTTTATTCAAACACCTTTATGAGTATTTATAAAGCTACTCAAGAAATTATGTTTCTTGACTTTTTTCCTTCTTACACACTCACACTCTCATGCCCTTGGTAAACAGAATTCTTGAAGAAATGGACATGTCTGGTGCACAAAGCAAAATGTATTCTTCAAACGGATAAAATTCTATAAATAAAATGCTATAAATTTCACTCTGTCACTAAACTGTCCCATTTTAAGAGAAATGAAGGTGGAAATTAACCTATTTTCAGCCCAGTAATGATTATTTTGCTTGGGACTTTCAGTAAAATCTCTTTAGTCACTTTTTTTTTCTTTTTTCAAATTTTTATTTACATTTCAGTTAGTTAAATATAGTGTAATATTAGTTTCAAGTGTAGAATTTAGCGATTCATCACTTACGTACAATACCTAGTGCTCATCACCAGTGCCCTCCTTAACGCCCATCAGCCGTTTAGCCCATCCCCCATGCACCTCCTATCCAGTAACCCTCAGTTTGTCCCTGTAGTTAAGTGTCTGTTTCTTGGTTTGACTCTCTTCCCCCAACCCGCACATCCATCTGTTTCCCTAAATTCCACATATGAGTGAAATCATATAGAAATTATCTTTTTTCTGATGAGTGACTTATTTCACTTAGCTAATGCTCTCTAGCTACATCCACATCATTGCAAATGGCAAGATTTCATTCTTTTTATGGCTGAGTAATGTTCCATATATACCACTTCTTCTTTATCCATTCATCAGTCGATGGACATTTGACTTCTTCCCATAGTTTGACTATTGTTGATAATGCTGCTACAAACATCAGGGTGCATGTATCCCTCTGAATCAATATGTTTGTACCCTTTGGTTAAATACTTACTAGTAGGATTGCTAGGTTAAAGGGCAGTTCTATTTTTAACTTTCTGAGGAACCTCCATACTGTTTTCTGGAATTTGCATTCCCACCAACAATGTAAGAGGCGTTCCCTTTCTCTACATCCTCACCAACATCTGTTGTTTCCTGACTTGTTCATTTTAGCCATTCTGATGAGCGTTAAGGTAATATCTCATTTTAGTTTTGAACTTTAGTCACTTTTTAATCCTAAAAAAAGTAATACACATTCTTCTGTCAATATCCTGTAGTTATTTATTTATTTTTCCTACAAAGGTAAAAATAACTCCAATCAAAATTTCTAACTCCATCTACAACCTTTCTCTGTAGTAAGTGCCTGAACCATATAATTTAGAACAATTTGTTAGAGTAATTAAATCATTAGTCTTTGGATATGTGCACTTTTCTACTGGCTATTGATTAGAACTGTATATTGAAATGAAGTAGAGTTTTCACAGACCTGAAAAATAGAATCTACATTTCATTTTTTAAAATAAGTGTTTTTCAAATGTTATAATAGTATTATATTTACAGAAAATTTGTGAACATAATACAGACTTCCTGTATATTCTTTACCCAGTTTCCCCTATTATTATCTGGCATTAGTATGGAAATTTGTTGCAATTAATGAACCTATAATAATGCATTAAAATTAACTAAAGTCTGTGCTTCATTTAGACTCTCTTCATTTTTACTTAATGTCATTCTTTCGGCAGCTCATTCAGGATACATTACACTTAATCTTCATGTCTCCTGATGTTCTTTGGACTGTGACAGTTTCTCAGACTTGCCTTGTTTGAGCACCTTGACAGTTTTGAGGATTATTGGTCAGGTATTATGTAGAATGTTTCTCAACTGAGATTTCTCTGATAACTTTTCTGATTTTTGGACCTCAGTTATAGGTTTGGGGGACGAAGACCCCAGAGGTAAAGTACCATTTTCATTATATCTTAAGAGGGTGCATCCTGTCAACATGACTTCTCAATGTTGATACTGATCTTAATAACCCAGCTGTGGTGGGGCTTGTCAGGTTTCCCCATTGTAAAGTTACTCTTTTTTTCCATCTTCCCCAATTGTACCCTTTAGAAAGAAGTTAAAACTAAGTACAGTCTGTAATGATGTGTGGGGAGTTCATGTTTCTCCTTTGTCTATGAGGTAATCTATCCGCATAAATTATTTAGAATTCTACTTGAGAGATTTGTCTAATCTCCTCCATTGATTTCTTTATTCAGTCATTTATTGCTAAAATTGTGAACTCATGGATATTTTTTGTACGTTTTAGGTTACAATCTCAAACCACTTTATTTTCTTCTTGGATAATTCCAGCTTTGGCTCCTGTGTTTCTTTGGCATATACCCATAATTGTGTTTGGTTTGCTTGTTTTGTTTTGTTTCTCAGAATTTCCTTACTTTCTGGCACTACAAGTTGCTCCAGGTCATCTTCTGTATTTCCTTCCCCAAACCAGAAATCAGCCATTTATCCAAGCAGCCCTGGTTCCTTTCATTGGAAAATAGTATTAGAAACCAACATCTGGGTACTAAAGTGTCATTGCTTCTAGGCCTTCCCAATGGACAGAGCAAGGAGACGAATGTGTGTAAACTAACACATGCATATACACATATTTATAAGTATTTCTATATGTAATCCTATGCATCTATATATGCTAAACATGAGTTCATACTGATGTGTCCAACTGAAGTCATACTGATGGCTCCATCTCTAATACCACATGGCATGTACCTTCTCCCATTGCTTATCCGTAACCTCCCACTCCAACACTGAGAAACCTGGCCTTCGTTATCTGCCAACCACTGACTTAATTGTCCAATTCCAGTATATGTGTATAGCTGTACCACAGTTGTGAGCCCATACCTCCATGGGTAACAATTTTATGACCACAGTGCCTATATATGATTTTTTTTTTTTTGCTCAATCTACAGACTTCACTTATTTTTAAAGTTACTTAAGTCAGCACATTTTCTTTCACACTACACGGCGATAGTTTCCTACATTTCTAATATACTTGGATTGTGTTTCATTTCCATCTTGGGATCCCCCAGCCTCTTAGGTGACATGACTTAATTTGCATGCATTTCAACATTCGTGCTCTGTGCTTTGAAGTTCTGTAGTTGTTCACAAATGTAAGTCTAATGTATCCACCATTACAGTTTCATATAGAGAGCTCCACTGCCCTACCATGGGTCACTTTACTATTGATATGGTTTTGCTCTTTCCAGAATGTTATACAACATTCATCCATGACTTTTTATCACTGAACAGCTCTTTCCTTTTTATTTCTTTTTTTTTTTTAAGATTTTATTTACTTATTCATGAGAGACACAGAGAGAGGGGCAGAGACACAGGCAGAGGGAGAAGCAGGCTCCATGCAGGAAGCCCAGTGTGGGACTCAATCCTGGAACTCTGGGATCACCCCCTGAACCAAAGGCAGACGCTCAACCACTGAGGCACCCAGGTGCCACTCCTTTTTATTTCTGAATAATTTACCATTATAAGGATGTACCACAATTTGTTTATCCATTCACCTATTGAGGGATATATTGGTTGCTCTCAGTTTTTAGCATTTATGAATAAAGCTACTATAAATATTTATGGACAGGTTTTTGTGGAAACATAAGTTCTTAAATCAGTTGGGTAAATAGCTCCAGGAGTAATTGCTTCATTGTACGGTATAAGACTATGTTTACCTTTGTAAGAAACTGCCCATTGCCTTCCAAAGTGGCTGTTCTGTTTTGCATTCACACCAGCAATGTATGAGAGTTCTTGTTGCTTTGTATTCTTGTTAGCATTCGGTGATTTCAGTTTGCTGGGTTTGAGCCATTCTAACAGATGTTTAGTGGGTATCTCATTGTTTTGAATTGCAATTCCCTAATGACATATAATGGGGAACATCTTTCATATACTTATTTCTCATCTATGTAACCTCTTGTTGAGGTGTCTCTTCAGATTGTCATTTTTTACTTGATTGTTTGTTTTATTATTGTTGAGTTTTAAGAGCTCTTTGTATATTTTGGATACAAGTTCTTTATCTGATATACAGTTTTTAATATTTTCTTCCAGTTTGTGGCCTGAGATTTTATTCTCTTAAGAGTCTTTCACAGAGTAGAATTTTATAATTTTAATAAATTCTAACATAATTTTTTTCTTTCACAGATCATGATTTTAGTGTTGTACCCAAAGTTACCCACATTTTCTCCTTTTCTTCCAGAAGTTTTATAGTTTTGCATTTAAATTGGGTATGTGATTAATTTTGAGTTAATTTTTGTGAAAGGTGTAAGGTTCTGTATCTAGATTTGATTTTTTACATGCAGATGTCCAATTTTCCAGAACCATTCATTGAAAAGACTATCCTTTCTCCATTCAATTACCTTTGCTCTTTTTCAAAGACAAGTTAGCTAAAATTGTGAGTCTTTTTTTGGACTCTCTTCTGTTCCATTGTTTTTGTGCTTTTCGCTTTTGCTAATATCACACTGACTTGATTAGTGTAACTTGATAGTAAATTTTGAAGCTGGTAGTCTGAATCTTTCAGCTTTGTTCTTCACTATTGTGTTGGCTATTCTAGGTATTTTCCTTTCTTTATATAAATTTCAGAATAAGTTTGTCAATACCTACAAAATAGCTTGCTGGGATTTTGATGGGATTGTGCTCAGGTCTTAGCAATACTGAGTCTTCTTATATCCATGAACACAGAATACGTCTGTTTTAATTTAGATTTTCTCTGATTTTTAAGATCAAAATATTGTAGCTTTCCATATAGATCTTGTAGCTATTTTGTTAGATTTATATCTAAATATTTCTTTTTCGGGTGCTATCGTAAATGGTATTCCTTTTTTACTTTCAAGTTTCAGTTACCGTTGATGGTATGTGGGCATATAGACATATAGGAAAGTGACTGACTTTTGTATATTAACCTTGTATCTTGCAAATATTTCTTACACTTTGTTATCATCTCTATTTTCTCCTTCTGGTATTCCAGTTATGCACATGTTTCATCTTTTAAAATCGTCCCATAGTTCTTGGATATTCTGCTCCTTTTTTTCTTTTCTTTATTCTTTCTTCCCTTTGCATTTGAGTTAGAGGCTTCTGTTGCTCTATCTGAAAGCTCATTGATACTTTCTTTGGGCATGTTCAGTCTACTAATGAACCCATCAAAGCATTCTTCATTTCTGTCGTAGTGTTTTGATTTCAAGCATTTCCATTTGATTCTTTCTTAGAGTTCTCATCTCTCTGTTTATGTTACCCATCTGTTCTTGCATGTTATCTACTTTTTTCAATTACAGCCCTTAATATATTAATTATAGGTATTGTAAATTCCCCATCTGATAATTCTGATATCTATGTCACATGTGACTCTGCCTCTGATGCTTTTTAATGTGTCCTCAGGCTGTTTTTTCTTGCTTTTACTAGGCTTTCTAATTTTTTTTTTTTTGTTGAAAGCCACATATGGTATATCAGGCAATGGAAACTGCAGTAAATGCACCTGTAATGTGTGTTTCTGTTACCCCGGCTAGAAATTGAACAGTATTTAATGTTTGTTAATAGGTATCAGATGCTGTAGATTCTTCTAGTATCTATGTGTTTGTCCTATTGACTTTGAGCCTCCCCAGGTACTCCTCCTCAAAGAGAGCTTGCATCCAATTTTTTCATCTGTAATCTGCTGTTCTTATCCTGAAGCCCTGTTGATATGATGGTAAGCTACAGTGGAAGAGAAGTGTGCTGTAAGTTTATGATTAAATCTAAGTCTTTAATGGCCTGTGGCCTTCACATTGTCTCTTAGCTTCCCTCTTCACCTTAGATGGGTCAGGAAGGCTATAAAGGCTTGGAGTGTGAGAAATGCCTTTCATTCAAGTAGGTTAATCTGACTCTGCTAAGATATTTTCCCTGAGTAGCTCTTATAGGGGCACTGTAGGGGCATTTCATGGTGGTTCCTCTTCCTTTTCCCTGCTAGAGCCACAGTGGTATCTTTCTTACCTATTTATCATGAGATCTAGATAAGTTACCTAGTGATAAAACTCAGCAAAGTGTAGGCTCTTATTAAGATTGCCGCCTCCAGGAAGTTCTTATTCTCAAGCTAGTCCACATTGTGCCTCCAGTAATACATCAGAATTCCTGTATGTCACCACCGGTTTGTGGTTTCAGCAACTTTTCTTCATGAAATCAGCTATGATTCGTGCATTCACCTGTCTCTCCATATTTTTGGGTGAAGGTTTGTTCTATAATCTCATTCTCTGATGGTTCCAAGAAAACTAATTGATTTTTAGTTTGTTCAGTTTTATCTTTTTATAAGGATAGGAGTGATGATCTTCAAACTCTTTACATGTCAGAACCTAAACTAGAAAACTTCTCTTTGCACTGCCTCACCAGAAGAGGCAATGAGAACCCTGTTTGCTTTTGTCATGACATTCCTTTATTAACCACCAGGCCTCCCCACAAGACTAGAGTAACTTAAAAGACTTCCCATAAAGATTAATGCTTCTAAATGTAATTGTAAGGTAGAGGGAGAATTATTAAAAAGAATATTGTATATTAAATATCTTACCTATAGTTCAAGAAAAAAAAAACACTGAAAAATTTGAACCTTCACTATGAGTCACCTTAGGATATTCCCATTGCCTTACTTTACTCAGAAAGAGCCCTTCCTTATTTTACTCATTGTATTATCAACAATTATTTATTGGACTCTATGTCAGTTAGAGTTATACACCCTACAATACAACGAGGAACCTCTCTCTCCATTTGAGAACTTCGCATCCAACTCACAGAAATCAGAAGGCCCTCAGGACATATCTTCATTTTGTTGCTGGGTGAATTGGGGAGACTTCAGACCCTGGGCCTTGACCCAGCCCATCCCAAAGGTGTTGCTGAAGGTTCTTGGTCTTGTCATGAAAAAGAATTCAAGGACAGACATGCAATACAGTAGATGAGTGACATAAATGTGAAGATTTAAAGTACATTCTCAAGATGTGAGAGCTGAGAAGATTAAGAAAGAGCTCCACGCTTAGAGTTTGGGTTTCTATATTTTATGGGCAGTTTTTAACAAGGGGATGGAATATTCATTACTTGGGATGAGGAAACAGGATTTCATGCTTTTTCTTCCTAATTTGGTCAGGGGTTTCCTGTCACAGCACCCACCATTTTGGGCCTGTCCAGTTTGATCCAGCTTCTTGTGAAGTGTTGCCAGGACAAGCCTGTGACTTTCCTGAGAGCTGGCCTCCAGTTATCCTGTCACAACCTAACTAACCACCTTTGTGGTTTGTAAACTTAACAAATAGAGTTATCTTGTCGAAAGCCTATCTGATCTAAATTCTTCCAGAATTCATCCTTAGCTGACAGTCTTTGGTCTTTGACAGTCTTTCAGCACTCTAAGCCTTTGAGAATAATTCGTAGTTGTGTGTGAACACTTCAGAACATCTACACAGAGATCCAGGGTTGCAGCTGGTGTGTGTTTTAGGCATGCATGTTATAGTTTTCTGAGTGTCTAAGGAATATTCTTAGAAAACACACACACACACACACACACACACATACACATACTCCTTTAAAGAACAAACATTAATTCTCAGAGATGTTGCAGTTCAATGAGGAAGGGAAGCATATTCCCATCTGTCCCGTCCTTCCCTTATTCGTGAGGTATTTCTTTCATGATGGAGATTGACTTCATTATTATTACAGGGATAGAAAATGTTCAAAGTTGAGATTTATATTTCTTTTTTTAAAAATATTTTATTTATTTATTTGAGAGAGAGAGAGGGAGAGAGAGAGTGAGAGTCAACAGGCAGAGAGGAAGAGGAAAAGAGAGAGAGAATCTCAAACAGACTCCTTTCTGAGAATGGAGCCCAATGTGGGGCTCGGTCTCATGACCCTGAGATCATGACTCAAGCCAAGAGTCGGATGTTTAACTGACTGAGCCACCCAGGCACCCAGAGATTTATATTTCTTAATGACACTTAGCAAAAGAAATCTACAGAAAAATCTCTGAAATTTTCAATTGAAATACCCTTTGAAATCCTTAGATAAGGACTATTTTCAAGTCTCAAGTCTGAGGGTGGCTGTCTGTTTGAGACGGAGGGAACTTTCTTGGTTATATGAACATGGTGAAGATGGGACGCATTTGGCTAAGCCCTTAACTATGCTGGATGTGATATGGTTGGAAAATTTTAGAAAGGAAATAGTTGAGAAGGAAGAGAAGCAGGGTGGGGTCAGGCAACTGCATCTTTTTTTTGTGCTGGAAAGATTAAATTACATTAGTCTTGAGGTACAATAAGGTAAGTGTAATAAGCTTCACTGGGAGAAATAAGCAAAGCTTTCTCTCTGCCAGGCTGCACAACTCCAGGAACACCACTTTTGTGGTGTTTTATGTGAAAAGCATCCCTTGAAGCACAGTGCCATTTATAGGGACTAGGATGTGAATGAGCCTCCTGGAATTATGCAGCACAGCTAGTAGTGGCGGAAACCTTTGGAATAGTAATCATTTCAATTTTCATGTAAATTATTTGTAATTTTCTTTTCTTTGAAAATTCATCTAAAATTAGCCTTTTCCTTTAGCTGATATACTAAAGGAAGTATCTTTTCTGAGTTTTCATAGTACTCATTGCACTGATATCAAAAAGTCCACTTACTTGTCACTTTCCCCCATCAGCTCTAAACTCAGGGACTACCCTGTACTGAGAGTTCTGAGCACAGTGTCTGGCACAAAGGAAGTATTCAGTAAATGTCTCCTGAAATAAAGTAAATTATTTTCCATGAGGTATATCCAATCGCCTTGCATTTTTTTCTTCCTAATTTTAATTTGTTGTCAATTTAGCTCACAGAGAATACACTGTGCTCTTATTTATTAAATTAAATATCTGCTTGAAGTAGCATATTAAAATTAAGCTTAGTTAAATCTCAATTTCCTGTGATCATTATATAAGTTGCTCATTGCTACGGCTCACATTAGCTTGCTTTAATGGTTAGATAGCAATTAGCATAAATGCTTAATGACCACTTTGCTATTCTGATATGTTACTAATGATACTTACAGTTTAAAGTGCTTTAGGGTTAATTATAAATGCTCATAATTTGCCTACCCTTCTGACTGATAATACATTCTTACACCTAAGACTATGGTAAGTACTCTAGACCTGTGTAGGAAGAATGTTTGGTTTACAGAGGCCCAGTAGTCAAGAGGATTAACCCTTGGGTTATCTCAAATCACCTAAACTATTTCTGAAATTTCTACATTATCATCAATGATTCAAAAAAGATGTCTTAAAAATGAGACCAAAGTCTGGGGGTTTTGCAAAAATGGAAAAGGAGCTACTGTTTGGAGCGCCTACCACTGTCTCTTACAGGAATTTATGAGATGAGGCAGTGGATGTCCCCTTTTTTCTCCCTACTGCTCTCCCTTTCAATTTGCCTACATTGTTTTGTTGTGTTTTGTTTTGTTTTTTGAGGCCATTTAAACTTTGTTTTCTTCCAGATATAATTCTTTGAGTCTAAGTTGTTGATAAAGTCAGTAGATATTTATGACATAAAACAAGTCATTAATCAAAATTTCTCTCTAGTAATCTGATGTGAATGTCCGGATGTAGTGATACAGCCATCGCAGGCCTTTTAAAAATATTTTCATATATTCTTAACTTATGTAATAAAAAGCTAAAGTGAAGCTATGAATTTGGGTCATGCTTATCATTTTACACATTTAGGTTTCTTTGTAAATATTTCTATAAACATGTTCAAATCTAATTATAAGCTTTGCCATCTTCTGGGCCCTAGCCTTGTATCTTCCTCTCCCCCCCCCCCATAACAAAGAGTCTAGTGTCTATGGTGAATATTCTGTGATGATTATGAACATGTTATTTAGGTAAAAGCAATACATATTTTAGTTTGTTGAATTATGTAGCCTTCCTGGTCATTCTAGAATTAAGATAATAACTGTTACACGCGAAAGAAAACTAGAATGCTATTGACATTTTATTATACCACTTCAGCAAGTGTAGCCAAAATTTAACAGCTCTTATCACGATGACTTGTTGATGAGCAGTTCAGCAAAAACAATTCAGAAAGATGATTCACACAAGCCACCTTGGGGCGGACATGGAAGGTCAAGAGGAGCAGGCTGTGCTTTGGGATTGAGTAAGTCTACAAATCTGAAAACTAGACAGTCAGAAATATCCTAGTTACTTTTGAACATTAAAGTTCTCTGGAATGTTGCACTGAATCCAGCTCAAACAAAAAATGACAAAGTGTAGCTCTTTCGTGCCTGCCTCAGTACCTACAGTATAGCAGGGGTTCAAGGAATACTTAAGGATTCATGTTGACTGAGTGAGGAGGAACGTAGCTATAACCACCACTACCACCACAAAGGTGTGCTGCAAATGAAATTAAATCTATCTAATCTCCGGAACTGAATGGGAAATAAGAAGTTGGTTGCCTTTAAAAACATATCCCAGAATGGGTACTGATGATAATCGTATTTCATTGGGCCACTTTGTTATGCTTTTTATTTTATTATACTTTTTAATTCATGCATGAATCCAACATTTTATTATAAGTACTGAAGTGATATTTAATTATAGAGTTAATTTTTTAAAAAAAATGGCAAATGAAAAAAAATGGCAAATGACTTACAAGTAGAACATTTGTTTATACTTGATTAAACTGTTTTGGTCATTATGTATCATTTCACTCCTTGCCTTTGAATAAAGATACTCATTTTCATTTACTCTTAGCACACTTCAAGAAATGTAATTAAAAGTTGATGAGTAACCAAGATACTGTGTACTGGGAATGTGGAAATATTTACTTTCTGTGGAGTGTGAATTAGTCGGATATGCAGATTTTGTATAACATAGATAAGAATTTTCAATAAAATCTCAAGCAATTGAATGGTTGAACATTAATAACTTGGTGCTCATTCAAGCAATTATTTTCAAGCTCCCCTCACCATTTCCCTGTACCTCAAATGAATGATTCACCTAAATTGATGGTCTTATTAAGAAATCCATTCCACTGAATATCTAAAACTTAATTATATGCAAGATTTTTACTGAGGTATAATTGACATATAATATTGTATTAGTTTCAGGTATAAGACAGAATGATTTGATATTTGCTCATAATATGAAATGATCATGTCTACTTTCCCCTGTCATCATATAAAGTTACATAGTATGCAAACAATGTTATTGAGTATATTCGCCATGCTGTACATTATATCTCCATTACTTATTTATTTTATTTGGAAACTTGTACCTTCTGACTTCTTTTTGTCCACCCCTCAGCCCTCCTCCCTCCCAGCTGACTGTCCAGTCTGTCCTCTACATTTATGAGCTTCGTTTTGAAAATTTGTTCATTTGTTCTTTAGATTTCACATTTAAATGAATTCACACAGTATTTGTTTTTGACTTATTTCATTTAGCATAATACCTTCATGGTCCATCTATGTTGTCACAGATGGCAAAATTTCATTTTTTTATGTCTGAGTACTATTGCGCTGTGCATATATCTTCTTTATCTGTTCATCTGTTGATGGACACTTTGGTCATTTCCATATCTTGGCTAACGTGAATAATGCTTCTGTGAGCATCGAGGTGCATCTATCTTTTCAAGTCAGTGTTTTCATTTTCCTAAGATAAATACTCAAAGCAGAATTGTTTGATCATGCGGTAGTTCTATTTTAACTTTTTAAGGAACTGCCGTTCTGTTTTCATAGTGGCTGCATCAGTTTACTTTGCTTTCAACAGTGTACAAAGGTTCCCATTTCTCCACGTCCTCACCAATACTTGTTATTTCTTGTCTTTTTGATAATAGCCATTTAGACAGCTGTGAGGTGATATCTTGTTGTAATTTTTATTTGCATTTCCCTGATGATTCATGATGTTGAGCATGTTTTCATGTGCCAGTTGGCCATCTGTATGTTTTCTTGGAAGAAAAGTCTATTCAGATCCTCGGCTTATTTTTTAAACATTTTGTTGTTGGTGGTGGTGAGTTATATGAATTCTTTATAAATTTTGGATATTAACCCCTGATGGTGTATATGATTTGCAAATATCTTCTTCTATTCAGTAGATTGCCTTTTTATTTTGGTGATGGTTTCCTTCATGGTGCAGCTTTTGATTTTGATTTTTAAAAATATATATATTTTTGCTTTTGCTCCCGTTGACTTTGAAGTCAGATTCAGAAATATATTGCCAAAAGTGATGTCATGAGTTTATTGCCTATGTTTTCTTCTAAGAGTTCTATGGTTTCGGGTCTTACATTCAATCCTTTAATCTATTTTGAGTTAATTTTTGTGTATGGTATAAGACAGTGATCCTGTTTCCTTCTTTTATGTGTCGCTGTCAGTTTTATCATCACCATTTATTGTACGGACTGTCCTTTCTCCATTGTGTATTCTTGTCCTGTTTGTCATAAATTAATTGAATATATATTCGTGGGCTTACTTTTAGGTTCTTTATTCTGTTCCATTGATTTGTGTATCTGTTTTTATGTCAATACCAGGCTGTTTGATTACTGTAGCTTTGTAATAAAGTTTGAAAACAAGGAGCATGTTGCCTCTAACTTTATTCTTCTTTCTCAAAATAGCTTTGGTTATTTGGGCTCTTTTGTGGTTGCATACAAATTTGAGTGTTATTTGTTCTATTTCTGTTCTAACTGCATTGAAAAATACCATTAGAATTTTGATAGAGACAACATTGAATCTATAGATTTCTTCTAGTAATGTAGACATTTTAACAATATTAATTCTTCCAGTCCATGAACATGGAATTTCTTTCCATTTATTTGTGTTTTCTTTGGTTTCTTTCATCAATATCTCATAGTTTTCAGTGGACAGATTTTTTTACCTCCTTGGTTAAATGTATTCCTAGGTCATATTGTATTCTTTTTGATGCAGTTGTAATTGAGGTAGTTGTCCTAATTTCTCTTTTTTGTAGTTTAAGTGGGTTTTCTATATAAAAAATCATCTCAGTCACAAATAGTGACAGTTTTACTTTTTTCTTTCAAATTTGGATATCTTTTATTTCTTTTTCTTACCTAATTTCTCTGGCTAGGATTTGCAATACTATGTTGAATAAAAGTGGTAGGAGTGGGCATCCTTGTCCTGCTCCTTTTCATAGAAGAAAAGCTAAAAACTTTTCACTATTGAGTACGATGTTAGCTATGGGCTTGTCATAGATAGCCTTTATTATGTTGAGCCATATATCCTCTATACCTGTTTTATTGAGAGTTTTATCAAACATGGATATTGAATTTTCCCAAATGCTGTTTCTGCATCTATTAAGACAATCATATATGATTTTCATCCTTCATTTTGTTAATCTGGTACATCATATTGATTGATTTGTAGATGTCAAACCATCCCTGCATCCCTGGATAAATCCTACTTGATCATGGTGTATGATCTTGTTAATGTATTGCTGAATTTGATTTGCTAATATTATGTTGCGAATTTTTGCATCTATGTCCATCAGGGATATCAGTCTATCATTGCGTGTGGAGTGTGTGTATGGGGGGTGTGATGTTCTCCTCTAGTTTTGGTAGCAGGATAATGCTGGCCTTGTAATACGAGTTTAGAAGGATTCCCTTCTCTTCAGTTGTTTAGGAAAGTTTGAGAAGGATAAGTATTAAAATCTTTGACTGTTTGGTAGAATTTACCAGTGAGACCATCTGGACTGTTTTTGAGGGGAGGTTTTTAATTTAATATGAATTGTTCTATTCAGATTTTCTATTTCTTTATGATTTACTTTTAGAAGATTGTATGTTTCTAGGACTATGTCCATTTCCTCCAGGTTATCCAATTTGTTGGCATATAATTTTTCATAGTAGTCTCTTATGGCCCTTTGCATTTCTTCAAGGTCAGTTGTATCTTCTCTTTCATTTCTGATTTTATTTATATGAGCCCCCTTTTTTTTCTTAATTAATCTAGCTGAAGTTTATCAATTTTGTTTTTCTTTCTAAATAACCAGCTCTCAGTCTCATTGATCTTTTCTGTTGTCTTATTAGTCTTTATTTCATTTATTTCTGCTCTAGTTTTTGTTATTTCCTTCATTCTGCTAAATTTGGGCATCATTTGTTCCCCTTTATCTCATTACTTTAGGTGTAAAGTTAGATTGTTTATTTAAAGATGTTCATGTTTCTTGAGGTCGGCCTGAACTTTCCTCTTAGAACTATTTGTGCTGCAACCCATAGACTTTTTTATTTTCATTCATCTCAAGGTATTTTTTAATTGTTTCTATGACTCCTATAATGCAGATCTTATTCTGCTTAATGTTATCCCATAGGTCCTTTAGCTGTCTTTACTTTTCTTATTCTGCTTAATGTTGTCCCATGTCCTTTAGCTGTATTTACTTTTTTAACTTTTTTTGTTTTTTGTTTTTATGCTGTGTTTGGGTGAATTCTACTGCCTTTGTCTTCCAGGTCGCTGATCTTCTTTTCTGCATCAGCTATTCCACTATTGATCCCCTCTAGTATATTTTTAAGTTCAGTTATTATATTCTTCAGGTCTGCTTGGTACTTCTGCTTGGCACTCTCATATTTTTTTTTATCTACTTGTTGAATTTCTTTTTCCTCTCATCCATTCTTCTCTTGAGATTGGTGAGTATCTTTATGACCATTACTTTGCAGTCTTTATCAAGGAAATTACTTATCTCCATTTCATTAATTTTTGTTCCTGGAGTTTTATCTTGTTCTTTCATTTGGAACTTATTCTTCTGTTTTCTCACTTTGCTTGACTTCTCTTTCTGTGTATCAGGCAAAACAGCTATCTCTGTCTTGAAGAAGTGGTCACAGAAAGATGGCAAGTATTTCAGTGCCTGGGGTTGAGACCCTTCCCTGAACTCCCTTTGATTGTTTCAATCCCATGGAGCCCAGAAAGTTTCTGTGGCCACCAGAACCAGGTTCAACTGACATTCTCTGAGAGGACTGCATGCACCTGTTGCCTTCAGTGAGGCATGGAGGAGCCTGCCTTTTGGGTTTAGCAAGGTGGTGCTGCGAGGATGCACCAAGCTGGAGTATGCCCACCTCCTGGGTTTAGTAGGTCAGGGTTGAGATTCAGTGCAAGTAGTGATGACAAGGTAGAGGGAGAGCACAAAAACGACACCCACCAGCACCTTTCTTCCTAGAGAGAGTTCCAATAGGCCCCTGACACTCTAGAGATGCTTTAAAAGTAGGCAGTGGATCTTTTTCATATATTGTTAACCATTTTTTAACCTGTTGCTTTTGTGTTGGTTCATTTGGTTCATTTGCTGGGTCCCAGGGCAAATGAACCTGTACAAACACTTTAAATTAGAAGTCTCAGTTTCTGATAGCCCTTTAGGTTTCCTAGATATAAGACTCTCTGGTTTTCAAAGACAGACTTTTAGAGGCTTGTACCTCTGCTGCAAGTCCTAAGAGTTGGGAGCCTGATGTGAGGCTTGTGCCCTTGATTCTCAGGGATATTCTTTTTATTTGTGGGTCTCTACACTGGGAGCAGAGTTTTTGACAAGACCATATCTCTGCATCTCCTACCCATCTCAGTGTGTCCTTTTTATCCTTTGTTTTGGAGGAGCTGCTTAGCGGGTTTTCACATTTTTTTCAGAGAGAATTTTCTTTTTTCTTCCTTCTTTCTTTCTTCTTTCTTTCTTTCTTTCTCTTTTTCTTTCTTTCTTTCTTTCTTTCTTTCTTTCTTTCTTTCTTTCTTTCTTTCTTCTTTTTCTTTCTTTTCTGTCTTGCTTTCTTCCTTTCCTTTCTTTCCTTTCTTTGTGAGAGACACAGAGAGAGAGGCAGAGACACAAGCAGAGAGAGAAGCAGACTCCATGCAGGGAGCCCGATGTGGCACTCAATCCTGGGACTCCAGGATCATGCCCTGGGCTGAAGGCAGGTGCCCAATCTCTGAGCCACTCAGGCATCCCCAGAGAGAATTTTCTATATGTAACTGTAGATTTGGTGTGTCCATGGGAGGATGTAAGTTCAGGCTATTCCTATGTTTCCATCTTGAACTGCTCCTCTAAAGTGTTTTTTTATATAAATTATCTATTTACATTGTTCAGATCCATTTAACTTGAGTATTTTGTCATTTAGAGTAATAACTCATCAATCCGTTAGTGCAACCTTTCTTTATGTTACTTTTCTTAGTGCTATGAAATGTGCTATTTTGAATCTCTGAAATGTTATAAACCACCAGATTGCTAATTGCTTTGGATACTGTGAAAAATAATTACTACACATTATTTTTGATATTTAATTGACAGTGTAATGCATTTAACTAAAGACCTGCAATAAACTATTTCTAATTACTGAGTGTGGTGGAGTGGAAAAGTAGGCTGTAAAACTTTACAAGGGAAACAATGTTTCCTCCATTACATTAAAAAGTCATTGTTGATAATACTTTTCCACAGACAAAAAACAAAAACTTCCCCAAATGGAAAATTCTGGAAAGCTACAAAGATTTATAGAATACTTTTACTTGGAATTCAGTGGGGAAAATTTTTAAATTATTATTTTTGAATAGACTGTGCTGGTGATGGGGTGATGGATGTCATGCCATGCCTGCACTACAATTTCTCCCTCTTCAGTTGGCAGAACTTTATGAAGGAGATAATCATGCCACTGCCAGAATGAGTAATCTTTATCATTGACCAGTGTTCAATTTATTTTGCATCTGTAGGGCATTCAGCTGAAAAGCTCTACCTAATTTTAGATGTCATTGAAATATGTAGATATAGGAGGAACTGGAATTGTTTTTAGCTCCCAAGGTAAGAACTCCTGTTATAAACTGCTTCTTAAAAATAACATTTAGAACCAGATGTAAGGAATTCCCACAGTCTAGAAGTGCTACAAATTGGAGTGTAAAGAATGTTAGGCTCTTTGAATAGATATGTTCTGTTTTCATTGCCTTATATTTGGGATATTATTAATAATCAAAATACTCTTTTTTTTTCCTTACCATAATCTCTGGTTAAAATATGATGTTTCCATTGGTACGTCTTTAAATTGCTTATTTAATTTCAATTATGTACATTTTCCAAAAACAGACAACTAAAATAAGTGAACTGTTTCAGGGAATGTAAATTATTTTCAGAATTTCAGAAATTGAAAAGGGATAAGAGGAAGGAGAAAATGCTGGGCTGGTGTGAAGCGATAGCCCGTAACCCTCACAGAATCCCAAACAACACGCGAACACCCGAGATCTCAGGGGATTTGGCTGATGCCTCACAAACCTCCACGTTGGTGAGTGAAAAGTTATTTTTTCCTCAAAATGGCTTGTATGTAAATTGAATGATGCAGAAATCTGGAAAGGGATAACTTTTAAAGTAAACATTATTCTTGTTTACAATAACATTTGCATTAGCATTATATTGTTCATATAGATTCAGTGTAATTTATATTAATAAAAATATCTAATGTCATATACTATTAGAGCTTAATTCAGATTAAACAAGAGTTTCTTTTTCCTTGTATTTCTTTTGACCTTGCCCTTTCGTTATGTTAGTGACCTTAAAGAGTTAAAGTTTGTATCTTGCATTCTACACTGTGTAATGGAATCAGTAGAGGAAAATGAGTACAATTATCCAAAAATAATGAAAAATCAGAATCATGCCCTCTGTGTTTTCCCATATATGTTCTAAAAATGTCTGAAAAGAGGATTAAAATTATAAATTTTATGCAAAACTCTGAATTAAATAATTGCAAAAATAATTTGAAGACTGAATCAATATTTTACTTTTTCTTGTTTTGTTTTCTGCTTTAAGTTCAACTACCCAGCTGTAACTATCCATTGTTTCCCAGTGACTAGGAAAAGAGAACTCAATACCAAAGGAATTTTCTGCATTCTTTGTTTAGATTTGGTTGCAACATTCTTCATTTTTATGTAAAGTAGAAAAATTGTATTCAGTCTCTAAGTTTTAAATTGACATGTTAGATATATTTTAATTATTGTTTTGCCATTTTATATGAACACAAGTGTTTTCATTAGCCTGATTTATTAGTTGATGAATGTATAATTAAATATGAGCAAAGATTTTAGGTTTTTTTTTACTTAGAGTTATTTGATAAGTTCCATTATTTTATTTTATATTATTTTCCTATTTTTATTTTTTTTTTAAGATTTTACTTATTTATTAATGAGACACACAGAGAGAGAGGCAGAGACATAGGCAGAGGGAGAAACAGGCTCCCCACAGGGAGTCCAGTGCAGGACTCAATCCTGGGACTCAGGGATCATGCCCTGAGCCGAGGGCAGACGCTCAACCACTAAGCTACTCAGGCGTCCCAATAAGTTCCATTATTTTAAATAGAAATAATAATCCTGAGCAAATATTATCGAGTGAATATCAAGAGAAACCACCTGAGGGAATAGCCATTAGTCAACAAAGCATAGAAGGGGGAATTTTGCTTAAATTCCATCATCTTAGGTTGTGAGGAAAGGGCTGGGGGTATGAAAAAAATACATGTAATGTAGTGATATAGTCAAAGTTCTGAGGAATAGATTTTTAAAATTATCATCTGCCTTGTTTCATCTCAAACATGATCTTTAGTAAAATTTTTTTCAATAAAACTGCTTGGCATAAGTTAACACCATTTAAAAATATGTTACACAATAGTTATATATAAAGCTGGACTTTGTCAAGTATCATGTGAAGGCTAAAAATTTTAAAACAGAAAAATTCTTTTGTGCTTTTATTAGAATGACTTTAGTGCTTAATTTATATTTCATAGAACCATAGACCAAAACCATAAAAATTCTTGAGTAAACATTGGCCTTGCTTTCTCCTATAATTGGGTAACCTAATATTAGTTTAATTTACCAGATGTGGACTGTGGCCCAGAAAAAATTAATTGAATTTCCCAGTGTCACTTAGCTAGTAAATGATAAAAAGATTGCTGGAAGCCAGGATTCTCAGGGCAAGGCTTTTTTGTACTACACCATGCTGCCTCACTTTCTTGATGACATTTCCTTCCCATCCAGATACTTTTAGTAGAAGGAAAAGTCAGGAAGTTACCAATTTCATAAATCCAGTAATTAATATTTTAAAATCTGATGCTGTCTTGAATGGATAACTTCTAGCCACTGAAACATAATTTCACCATCTGTTTCTTAACAAAGAAAAATAAAATATGACTTTCTTATGTCATAGCCAGTGTGTCTTAGGCAGCTCTCCTTCACTGTCAAATGATGATTCAAAGATACATGAATCCTCCTGCCATCTTTTAATGCTCCTTCTTAAGGACATGGCTTCTTAGGTGCCTGAGGAAAAAGGAGAGACTATGGGAGTCATTGTGCATATGCTATTATGGAGCAGCCTCGAATGTGTGCATACTCCTCCACTGACTAAACCTATCTCATGGCCCCATCTGAACTGCAGTGGAGGCTGGTAATATGCTAGGAAGCCATATGACCAAAGAAGAGCAGATGGAATTAGGGGGCGCCCAGTCCATCTCTTCCTTAGACCTCTCTCTGGTTGCCAAATATTCAAGTCATGTTTGCACTCCCTCATGAAAAAGAGTTATTACGTTAAAAGAGAAATAACACAAGTATTTCAGTCACTGGGTTCAGTTCAAGCCCATGAGCACTGATTATTTATTGTCCTCATCAAGTGGTGATGATGGTGAATCACCTATGAATAAATTATCTGTATTTTGCAACCAACTCCCAACATACATATATACCAACATATAGGAAAGGAGTGGGAAAAGGGAAATCACAATAATACTCATGCTTGGAAAAAGAATCGGGTACACATATGGAAATCAGAGGTGAAATCATACTAGACAGACATTTTAAAGTCTCCCTAACCTAGAGGTCAGGGAGGATCCTTGAATAGGCTTTGACCCTGATCCCTGGAAGATCGTCTTTGTTTGTGGCCTCTCTGGCCTCTGGACGAGCTCTTTGGGAAGTTCTTCATTTCCTTTTATTCTCCTTGTCAACTTTTAAATTGCCTGTTAAGGGTTGTATAGCTTTAAAATATTTTTCCTATTTTGGGAAAATTATGAGACTGAATTGTTTTAAATCTTAAATGTTTTAAGGTTCATATTTCTGGGATCATGGTATTTCAGTACTACAATTTTCAGAAATCTTCAAAGGGTTCTGGTCTATTTGCTTCCTGATAGTCCATGTGCCTAAGAAAGCTCTTTCTTGGATGCCCTTGACTTTCTCTTCTCATGTCTCTGTCTCAAGATGACAGTATCTTGAAAATTAGGCTGGAGGACTGCATCCTTGACCTGATCTTTGTACAGAGATACTTTGTTCAACTGAGAAGTTTTACTCAGTGTCAGCTCTAAATCTTATATTTGTCTTGAACTACTTCATACAATTGTAAATTTTCACTGCATCTTTGTTACTCAACACTTGCATCAATGTCGTATCCCATCATCTGGGGTTTAGAAGAAGCCAGATGTTTTGTCCAGTGAGCCCCCAAACTTCCATAGTCTCCTTATACCCAGTCAGAACTGCTTTCATACTCGTTCATGAGCTTCTTTGAACACTTTGCTGAATGTAGCTAATAGTTATTAACATACATTATTAATTTTTGTTTTCCCATCTATTTTGACTATTGCCAGCCCAGCAGGTCCACTGTCTGACTCTCAAGTTAATCCAAACAGCAGTTTTGCCAAGAGCTTTGCCAAAACATCAGCTAGATGGCATTCTACCTTTGAAATTGGTTTCCTTGCCACCCACTGCCCCACCACTAAGCAAATGACAAATATTTTAGATTTTTGTTGTGGTCGCATAGGCTTTGATCACAAATTTCTATATTTAGGTAGTTATAAAAGTTGAGGTACAGTAAGGAAAACAGTAAACAGTGATTCTAACAAAGAATGTAATATGAACATTTATTCAATTGGCTCTTGGAGGACTGAAAAAGTTCTTTTTTAAAAAAAATGTGTGTGTTTAGTAACTGTAAGAAGTGACAACCACCCATACGGCGAGGTGACACTGGGAGGAAGCAGGAGTTTTTTGAACCTAAAAGGCTGAAGGAGAAGCTCCTCAGAGTTTAAGGAGAGATGCTTCTCAGCTGTTGTGGGAAACTTGAGTTCAGGGGAGGACCCTAAGGATCTTCGATCTAGACCCTGAAGGAGAAGCTCCTCTCAATCCTTACATATTTAAGTGGGAGGAAGAAGGGATGGTACACTAAGAATAGTTATGAGAGTGTGAAAAAAAAAAAAAACTTAGGAAATGGACCTGCCTTTCACTGCTGACTTAAAAAAATCATGGCTGCGATGACACTAGCAGAAACAGGGTAAGCAAGAAGCAGCTAATCCTTGCTCTGTCCCTGTCTTCTAGTTTCCATTAGCACTAGTATTGGCAGAAGCTGACCAAGAGGTCAGTGTCAAAGGAGAAATCTGGTTTGAAGGCCTGTAGCTCCAGCATCTTGAAATGGAATATAGAACTGATTTAGAGCTGAGTAATATCAGCCTAGTAATTGGTATAAAAAACTATGAGTAGGAGCTTGAACAAATAAACTCAGAAATTTCAAAGGCTTAGCCTGATTGAGCTTTGCTTTTGCTCATGACTCACTCATTTGACTCTCCATCAATGAATGCGTAGATCCCTGCTCCTTCCATCTCTTGGGACTACTGTCTTAAACAAAGGACGTCTGAGTTTAGCAGATGAAATAAGGGAAAGAAAATGAGTGGATGACCATGGAGCTATCTGGTTAAGTTTGAAAGTGATATGCATCACTTCCGCCCTGATGCCCTTGGCTGGAAACCAATGACATACCCCAGGGTATCTGTCAGAATGATGAGAAATATGGTCTTCCTATATGACTAGAATAAGGAAATTGAAAGCATTCAGCCAGCATCTACCACAAATGCATTCCTTTGAGAGGAAGCAGGTTTGTCCTATATTTCCATTTTGCATATACCCATACTTTAATTACTCCTCTGCTGTCATCCAGGGCATTTGAGGCTTTCCCGTACAAATCATACTCTATCTAAAGATGACGGTGGAGATGAGGAGGAGGAAAAGGGAGAAGGTGATTATTAAATGCCAGGAGTTTCCTAAGTATTTCACACCTATTCTCATTTTTAATACTCACAAGAATCTGATGAGGTAGGTATAATCATTATCCCTGTTTTGTTTTGTTTTGTTTTTTTAAAGATTTTACTTATTTATTCATGAGAGACACAGAAAGAGAAGCATACAGAGGCAGAGGGAGAAGCAGGCTCCGTGCAGGGAGCCCGATGCAGGACTCCATCCAAGGACCTTGGGATCATGTCCTGGGCCGAAGGCAGGCGCTAGGCCACTGAGCCACCCAGGTGTCCCATTATCCCTGTTTTGGAAAGGAAACTGGATAAGTTGGATAAGGAAACTGAAGCATGGAAAAATGTTAAAACCTGCCCAAAGCAACCCAGGTAATATTGATGAGGCTGGGATTCCAGCAATCCAAACAGTCTTAATCTGGAGGGCCCCTCTGCCGTGTCTCCTCAGGTTGGGGGGAAAACAGTCATTATTTGAATTGTATGCATTTGGCTAAACACAGATTGTGAATGAGATAATAATATATGATAGTGGGGCATAAAGACAAAAGGGCCTTTCCTTAATCTCATGATTACATGTGACTGTTAAGATTATTCTCTACTCTGCACTGACTGACATATAAATATGGCCAATTTTATAGTCATTTTCATCACTCTCATCACTAATTGACCTAATTGAAAAGAATAATTTTGTTTTGTTTTGTTTTTTATTTATTTGAGAGAGAAAGAGACAGAGAGAGGGTGCAGGAGCCAGGAGGGAGGAACAAAGGGAGAGGGAAAAGCAGATTCCTCACTGAGCAGGGAGCCCTACATGGGGCTCAATCCCAGGACCCTCGAGATCATGACCTGAGCCAAAAGCAGAAGCTTAACCAACTTAGCCACCCAGGTGCCCCAGAATAGGGTTGTTTGTTTGATTTTTTTTTAAATCTATAAGGTAATTCAGACTACCTGCTTTTTAAATTCAGAAAATATTTATTTAGCTTAAATAAATTTCAAATTGAATAAAACCATCAAGAGATTTGAGAGATTATAGTTATTAAGCAACCATCTCTTCTCTACTGCACCCAAAGGGGTGAGAGAGCCCCTTGTAGGACAGCTAGGGAAGAAATCTCTCTTTTAAATTTATTGTAACATGGTTCACATGTTAGAAATAAAAACAAAATGCCCTAAACTGACTGTATCCTTAAGCAATATCCTGAATGAAATCAGAGTTTTGATATTATATTTAAAGTGAGAGTGAAGGAGATAATGATCAGAAATTAAAAGGGGAACAGATTTATGAGTTAAAAATATCCATAGAAGACAAAATGGGGAGATCAAAAATGTCTTTTTTTAGGTAGGCAACAATGACTCCAAAGAAAATCACTTTCCTATAATCAATGATGAATCTTTGAGGCTATAAATAGGTATTCATTAGGTAGAGAAGAAGAACAGTGTCACTTGATGTGTTTGATGAGGTAATTTGCCACTTCCAACCATGTAGTCATCAGCTTAGGGCACATTGCGCATCCTTCTATGTACATGGTCCAGGATGAAGTGCTTACAACTCTAGAATTAAGAGGGAAGCCTAGATAAGAAAGCATTCAAGGATTTAATATCTGTATGTTATACATTTATAAACCTGTATAATTTTCAAAGCAGTCTTTATGTCCATCGTTTCATTATAGCTCACAACCATACTGAGATGAATACAATACAAATTTAATTATTCAGATATAGGGATCCCTGGGTGGCGCAGCGGTTTGGCGCCTGCCTTTGGCCCAGGGCGCGATCCTGGAAACCCGGGATCGAATCCCACATCGGGCTCCCGGTGCTTGGAGCCTGCTTCTCCCTTTGCCTGTGTCTCTGCCTCTCTCTCTCTCTCTCTCTCTGTGACTATCATAAATAATAAATAAAAGAAAAAAAATAAAAAAAATAATTATTCAGATATATAATGATATGGAGCTGTTCTTAAGAGTCTTGATTCACTTCAATTCGTAAGGCCACAAGTCTTCTAGTTTCTAGGTTATTTATATACCATACCCATTATGAGAAGTTGATACTGTTGTTTGCATTATACAAGTGAAAATATCCTAACTCAGAAAGGTCAAATAATCTGAGTAGCAGGCAAGAAGGGAGAAATGGTAAGTCTGATTTCTTCTGATATTTTTTTAGGTTTTATTTATTTACTCATGAGAGACACACAGAGAGAGGCAGAGGCACAGGCAGAGGGAGAAGCAGGCTCCCTGTGGGGAGCCCGACATGGGACTCGATCCCAGGACCCCGGGGTCACGCCCTGGGCTAAAGGCAGACACTCAACCACTGAGCCACCCAGGCATCCCAAGAATCCCATTCTTTATCATTTGGTGAATACTGGCATCCCCTGGATATCATACAGAAAATAAATGCATAGAATTTGTATAACTTAAAATAATTAAAATGACCTCACCATTTAACTAAACAATAATATCACAAAAGCAAAATTTGATGGAAACAAAGGCAATAAGTCATTAGAGCTTCTTCTATAGACAGTTGGATATAACATTTTATTTTCCTTATTTTAAGCCAAAACTTGAAATTGAGGTGGAGTGGCTATCACTTGCTATGCATAGCCATATCCAAATATAGTAAATTGAAGTTCTTTGTGTTAAAATTAACAAAATTATTTATTTATTAAGATTTTATTTATTTATTCATGAGAGACACAGAGAGAGAGAGAGGCAGAGACTCAGGCAGAAGGAGAAGCAGGCTCCGTGCAGGGAGCCCAATGTGGGACTTGATCCCGGGACTCCGGGATCACGCCCTGGGCCAAAGGCAGGTGCTAAAGCGCTGAGCCACCCAAGGATCCCAACAAAATGTTATAAATTACTGCCTTCTACTCATAACATTCGGCAGTGAAATTGGTTAAATTGATTAGAGTGTGTTGTATTGAATCTAGTATATATTTAATCACCAAATTGGGGTGAAGAATTACATCCTTTTGATTATTGACCATAAAATTTGATCCAAGTCAACTGTTGAATCACAGATGTTAGCATATCAAACTGAGGAAGAAAGTAATCTGCTTCATAAATTAGTAATATGGGGGTGACGTGTATTATATAAGTTAAGGAGATGGGTATGTGGGCCATGTATATATTCTTCATAGATCATTTCTTTTTCTAGATCTTTCCATGGCTAGCTTCTTTGTTCAGAACTTGGTATATCTTCCTAGCAACCTTGATTAGAGTTACTCCTGGTCTCGCACCCATTTATGCCTCAGCCGTTGATTCTATGCCAGTTCTGTGTTGCTTTTTTTTTCCACAGACTCATCTTTATCTGAAAATATTCATATAAGCATGAATGCATGTTGATTTTTCTGTTTCTCTACTTTTGGATATAAGATGAAAAGGGGAGATCTGTCTTATTTACCTGTGTATCCCCGGTCTTTGGAGCATAATAGGAACTTAATAAAATTTCTAGAATGGATAAACAGCTTGAGCAGAGAGCATGAACTAAGGGAAAGCGAGTTTTGTTTGCTTATAAAGCTCTATTAAGTGTAATAGCTCATATATTAAATCTCTTCTTTTTATCACAAATGCCATACGCCTCAAGATATGGAAGAACTGATTTAAAAGATCAAACAATTCTGAGATGGTTTCTATGACCGAAAATTTTAGTTTTTGAAGCTAAAATCAAGATTGTAAAAAAAAACATTCTACTGAAATAAGATGCTACTTTCAGTAAGAAGTTAGTGTTGGAGGTAGTTTGCCCAATGCATAAGACATAGAAATGTAAATTTGTCCTTAATTTGAAAAAAATCAAAAAAAATTTTTTAAAAAAATCACACTTACTAATTAATATTTATCAGAGTCATTGTCCTCACTTTCTTCCTAACTCGGCCCATCATTCACTTTTAGTCTTACCAGGCCAGGGCAAATCACTCATCTGCCTACAGACAGTGGACTAGTATTGTCCCACAAATATTTCCTCTCCTAGAAACCAAATAAAAGGAAAATAGAAAGAGGAATTGGAGTATATTAAATTTCCCACTAAACCCACAGACTTATTTTCAACAGGCTCACCTTACTTCTCTGAGCCGGTGGACCAGTTGTTTATTGTGCAGTGGTCTTATATGCATTCTGAAATGCAGTCAGGGAAGATAGAATTTTTTCTTTTTTTTTTCTTTTTTTTTTTAGTTTTTTTCTTAAGCTCATTTTCTTTTCCCTTTTAAATCTTTCCTACTTGATCATTTATCAGTTATTGTTTTTAATCGCTATTACAAAAGTCTTTACTAAGTACTGCCAAAGGCTATAGTGAATGAAATCTAAAATTTTATTAGAATAACTGTAAAACACAAATGAGGGAAATTAAATAAAAGACATTTATGCCTTTCAAGAGCTTTGATTTTTGTAAGAAAGTCAAATCATTAAAAATATAGCCCAGTGGTTGTTATAGAAACAGATTGAATTGAAGAATGCAAAGGGGGAGATTGGTGCTTCAAACATCACACTAGGAAGAAAAATTACATTCATTGTGCAGCTTAAGGTAATGTATTAACTTTAATTGTATAGTTACTGAACAGTGTCAAAACATGATTATTCACAATAAAATAATTGATCTAAAAATGCTCCTCATATGAAGAGATCTTTTCCTGTAAGGAGTAAATCACGAGATCATGTTCATAGCTGCTTGTTATCAAAATGTGTCATGACTGTCTGTTTAATTTAGATATAAATTAAATTGTGAGCTCCTCTGAAAGATGTGGAATTCTACTATTTGTATAGTATTTAGAACACATTGATTTTCAAATATTTTAATCTGATTATGAGGACCAATGAGCAGAGTTGCGTATACCCAAATAGGACAGGCCTCAGGTGTGTATGTGAAATTGAGGCACACAGTTTTTCTCCACTCCCAAATGACACAGATGACAGGGAGGATAAGTTGACTTGATATTTGTCGAGTCAGCTTGTTTTTGCCTCAGAATAAAAATTGTACCTGGAAATAAGTGGAACGTGTCAGAGTCAGACTGAAGAACTCAGAGCTATTTCTGTGTAACAGTCTTCTTCAATCTTATTCAAAAGACAAGTAGGATCGAGGTCTTAGGTAAATTTATATCTCAAAACACAATAACTAATAGTATAATAATTTTTAAATGCCTTTTCTATGCCGGAAGAGATTAGATGTGTATCTCAAAACTTCATGGTAACTCTAAAAGTAGGTTTTGCTGTTCGCATTGCACAGATAGAGGAACTATGGTTGAGAAAGATTAGAAAAGTAGAAAAACAGGAATCCGGAGTTCTAAATGATTTCAGTCCTCTATGCTATCTTAGAGAATATTTTATTCATATAAATATTTGACAGGCAGTTATATGATATAGCATGACGATTCTTATCCTAGAATAGCTGCTTTTTAAAGATTTATTGATTTATTAGAAGAGAGAGAGCACACAAACTAGGGGAGGGTATGGAGAGGGGTATGGAGAGAGTCCCAAGCAGACTCCCACTGAATGTGGATCCTGAGGACACAGGACTTGATCTGAGGACCCTGAGACCATGACCTGAGATCATGACCTGAGGCGCAATCATGATTCAGAGGCTCAACCATCTGAGCTTCTTAGGCACCCAAATAAATTATCTTCTAATCCACCATTATAGCTATTGCGCTACCTAATGAATGAATTGTTTTGTATCCAGGGTTGTGAATTGCTGAGTTGTAGTTTGGGGCTCCAGAGCTGTTGTTACCATGGAACAAAACAAAGATAAATGAATCACAGAGGAAATCAGTGATTCAGAACAGTTCCCTCAGTGTAGGAGGTCCCTTCATTTATTCATTTAACTAGTCTCTATTGAGAGTCAGCTATGTACCGAGCGCTATGCTATGCAATAAATATATATTATTGGAGGAAAAAAAGACACCGTGCTTGATTAACCTCAAGAACCTAGTCAAGAAAAGAAGTAAATGAAGAGGTCAAGAGTAAGATACACAAAGGGTGTCAGAGAAGCCCTTAGATGGATACCTAACCCAGCTGTGGAGGTTAGCGTGTTCCCCAAAGACCCCTAAGAGTTATAAAGACTGATATAAAGAGGGTGGTGGTAAAGAGAGAAGAGGAAGGGGCATTTTGTGACGTTATATAAATGTTTAGCATGGAAAAATTAAACCTCTGTGTTCTGTTTACTTTTAAAGACATATCGTCTATTTTGTGTAGTAAGTAACTGAGAGAAATACACTTAAACTAATATCAAAGATGATAACTTTCCATAAATAGTAGAACTAAACTAAATATTTTTTGTATAATTTATCCAGCCTTAACATCCAACATGTAGTTTTAAATATTAGGCTGTAGCAGCACTTCTAGTAATTAAGTGGCCACGTGAAGGTAGGCCCCACTGAGAGAACAATGAGCCTTCCCAGTGAGCAGTGCAGAGGAGCTGTGTGTCAAAACATATTCTTTTGAGGAGGAAACATGTACCTGTAAATGTATATGGATTTGCTCACTTGGCAAAACATACAGTGGGAAAATAATACAATAAAAATTAACGTTTGTTGAATACATACTAAGGACTAGGCTCTGTTCTGGGCACCTGATAGGTTAGCAATTCATTTAATCTCCAGGACAGGCCTGTGTGAAATATATGAAACCCCCATTTTCAGGAGGAAAGAGGTAACTTGCCATGTTTGCCCTGCTACTAAACCTCATTCAAGCATCCATGCTCAGATACTCTCTTTCTTTTCTTATCTTTTCTCTTCTAAGATTTTATTTATTTATTTGTGAGAGAGAGACAAAGAGAACACAACCAGGGGGAGGGGAAGAGGGAGCAGGAGAGGGAGCAGCAGACTTCCTGCTGAGAGGGGAGCCCAGGAGCAGGACTTGATCCCAGGACCCGGAGATCAGGACCTGAGCCAAAGTCAGACACTTAACCAACTGAGCCACCCGGGTGCCCCTCTAATACACTCTTCTATGATGCAGAGAATATGCCCAGGGAAAGATAAAAACACTGACTTTATTAGAAAAACATTTGAGATTCACATTTCAATCTGAACTTGTTGCGCATTTTGTTGAATACATTATATATTACATTGCATATATTGTGTTATATTGTGTGTATTTTACATATTGTACAGATTATATACATTACATTGTATATACACACATTACGCATATTAATATATATGTGTTATTTGTAAAATATTCATAACACTTCTTTAATTTAGGTATTATATTCCCCATTTCACAGATAGGGAAACTTAGGTTTTGGCTAAATATTTGCCAAGGGGATTTATCCGGGATTAGAAATAGGTCAGTTTAGTGCATTTATATAGGAGCGCTAATCTTTTCTGAGATTTTTATTTGCATCTACTAAATGTTAAAGTGCAAATGAAGTATAGTTTAAATAGTGTTTAAAATGAATTTGGAGATGAAAAACATACTTTCTGGATTTATATTTGAAATAATTGATTGGTTGAACATCCTCTTGGATACTAGTAATTATCAGCTACATTTCTGGGGAACTGGATAAGGTTATTTAATATATTCCCTTGTGTTGGCTTAATTTGTTTCAACCATTTAGCACAATATCATCCAGTATAATGTCTGTTCAACATATGAGGCAAATCCCTTAGGTTAAAACAACCTTTTAGTTGATGGCCTGTTAAATTATTTTTATATCACCTTAGTAATTGTCAACGGTAATTATTAAGTGGAATAATTCATGAAGACAGCCTTGTGACTCCACATTAGGAAACCAGCAACTCAAATGAAGATATGGGAACTTAGCCACCTGGTTTCCATGTATGTGTTCAGTGCAGCGTACAGGAATAAAATTTAATTTAACGATCCAGTAATTCTTTAAAGATAAAAAATGAAATCGCTTTCACACTGCAGTTACCAACTTGTCAACTTTCGCAGATACATCATCACACCAACCAAATTTTATTACACTTACGATGACGAGACTGCAAACAAGAATTGGTTGTCCTGTTTTTGTGGGTTGAGTAATTTTACCCGTGGAGATGAGACAAATCAGCGCTATTCAGTGTGTATAACATTGTTGATGTTGTTACTGCCTCTTCAGTGTAAGAATAAACTTAAAAATTAGTGCAGTTATATGCATAGTGTTTTGTCAAAGCCCAAAACCACATTATTCACGATATTTTCTGAAATGTCTTAGGATTAGGTCCACTGCCACTGGCTTGTATTAATTTTTTGTATTACAGAGACGCTTAATAGTGGAAAATTGTTTAAGAAAACCTGTTCTTTTACCTAGTCTTTATGCAATGTGTTTGCTGATCTTTGTGTTACTATAATACATTGATTTTGTTACACACAAGGAGATGCAAAGATTAAAAATAAATCTGCTTCTCTATAAAAAAAATTTTTGGACTTTCTTCTACCTTCTTACATTTAACAGGGACCAAGTGATGTTTTCTTATGAGTTTAAAATTGTCTCTCTCAAATCATCTACTTTTCTTTAATACTTGATTTTCTATTCAGATGTATACTTCCCTTACAGGGTTGTGATTTACCCCTTTGTCTTCCTGAGATCCCAAAGA
Source organism: Canis lupus baileyi (assembly GCF_048164855.1). Taxonomy (NCBI): domain Eukaryota; kingdom Metazoa; phylum Chordata; class Mammalia; order Carnivora; family Canidae; genus Canis; species Canis lupus. The sequence goes on along the minus strand of NC_132850.1, from coordinate 61,355,551 downwards.
AGGATTATATAAATACACAAAAAAGGAATAAATCCATGACAATGAAAAGAGATCCCAACATATTTCAGAAATACAGAAAGCAGAATTTATTTCGTTTCTCTATCAATTTTGATAAGTGACATTTTTCTAGAGATATGACCATTTCATTCAAATAATATGAGATTCTCAAACTTATTAGCATAAAAGTGTTCATGTTATTTTTTAATTCCTGTAAGACCTGTAATGATGTCCTCTTTTCCTTTCTGACAGTGGTATTTTTAATTAGTCTCTTTTTATCATATTTCTTGCTAGTTATAATCATTACATTTCAAAGAACAAATTTAATACTTTGTCATTTTGTTAACATCCCTGTTGAAATATATATTAAATACTATTAAGTCTACTAATTTAAAATATACAATTGAATAGTTTTAGTCTATTTACAGAATTGCACAACCATCAGTGTAATCTAGTTTTAGGACACTGTCAGCATCCTCAAAGAAATTTTTATCCACTAGGAATCAGTCACCAGCCCTCCCTCCAACCCCCCCAAGCTTAGGCAACTACTAATCTACTTTTGTCTCTATAGATTTGTCTATTCTGGATTTCTGCTACAAGTGAAACTGTACTATATGTGGTCTTTTGTGACTTCTTTTACTTTGCATGATGTTTTGTTTTGTTTTTCTTTTTCCTTTTTTTTTAGAGAGAGAGAAAAAGAGAACAGGTGCATGAAGGGAGGGACGGAGGGTGAAGGAGGGAGAGAATCTTAAGCAGGCTCCATGCCCAGTGCAGAGCCCGACACCGGGCTTGATCTCACAACCCTGAGATCATGACCTGAACCAAAATCAAGAGTCAAATGCTCAACTGACCGAGCCACGCAGATGCATTTTTTTTTTCAGTATGATGTTTTTGAGGTTCATCCATCTTGTAACATGTGTCAGTACTTCATTCCTTTCTGTTGCCAAATAGTATTCCATTGTATCCATTGTCTGAATACACCACATTTGGTTATTCATTCATCTATTGATTTGAGTTGTTTCCACTTCTTGGCTCTTGTGAATGATGCTGTTATGAGCATTCCCATACAAGTATTCATATGAGCATATATTTTCATTTTCTTCAATTAGATGCTTACAAGTAAAATCAAGTGGCCATATGGCAACTCTATATTTTAAACAACACAAGGAACTGCCACAATATTCTCTATAGTGGCTGTACCATTTTAAACTTTCACCAGGAATGTATGAGGGTTTCATTCTCTCCAGCACTTATGATTGTCTGGCTTTTTAATTATAACCATCCTAATGGGCATAAATGGTCATTGTGATTTTAATTTTTACTTTGCTTAATAACTAATGATGGAGAGCTTGTTTTCAGGTGTTCATTAGCCACCCATACATCTTCTTTGAGAAAAAGTCTATTCAATTGTCTTTTTACTACAGAGTTGTCAGAGTTATTTATATGTTCTGAACACAATTCCCCCATTATATATGGTTTTTATATATGGAAATATTTGCAAATATTTTCTCCCAGTTTGTGAATTGTCTTTTTACTTTCTTGATAATATTCTTTGAAGCACAAAAACATTTCATTTTGATGAAATCCAACCCATCAATTTTCTTTTTTATTGCTTGTGTTGTTACTATTGCGTTGAAGAAATCACTGCTTGACCAGAAATCAGAAAATTTACTCCTGTGTTTTCTTCTAAGAGTTTTATAGTTTTAGCTTTTACATTTAGGTCTGTGAGCCACTTTGAGTTAATCTTTGCACATGTTGGGAAGGAGGGATCCACATTCATTCTTTTGAATGTGGGTATTCATGTAATCCAATCATTTCTAGTACCATCTACCACTAACTAGAAAAGACTATTCTTACCTATTCAGCTTGGCTGAGTATTTTTAATTATTCTGTCCTTTTGATTTACTATTTTATTTTATTTACTTTGGGTACAATTTGTTGTTTGTTCTCTAATTTCTTGAGACAAATACTTAGATCATTGAATATCAACTTTTCTGATATGGGCATTTCCAGGCTATAAATTTTCCACTTTTAAAACATAGCCTTTAGGGAATCCCTGGGTGGCTCAGCGGTTTAGTGCCTGCCTTCGGCCTTGGGCGTGATCCTAGAATCCCGGGATCAAGTCGCACATCAGGCTCCCTGCATGGAGCCTGCTTTTCCCTCTGCCTGTGTCTCTGCCTCTGTGTGTGTGTGTGTGTGTGTGTGTGTGTGTGTGTCTCATGAATAAATAAATAACATCTTACAAAAAAAGCATAGCCTTTTAAAACATCATTTCCTTATATGACATAGGAAATATATTATTTTTTAAACTCGTGTAATTCAAAATAGTTTCATGCTTTCATTGAATATTTTTAGCTCACAGGATATTAGAAGTATGATTTCTTAGCTTTCAAATTTGGGGGGATATTTTCTAGTTATCATATTATCATTTTTTGCATCTTTTGAAATTTGTTCAAATAGCTCAATATCCCACCAAATGGTAACTCTGATAGATGTTTCATATGTACTTGGAAAGAATGTGTATTTTGCACTTGTCAGGTGCAGTGTTTTATAAAAATCATTTAGCTTAAGTTTGTCAATCATGTTTTTCAAATACCTGTATTCCCACTGATTTTCTTTTTGTTTGCTTGTTCTGGTAGTTTTAGGGAGGTATGTTATTGTCTTCCACCATGCTTATAGGTTTATCTTGTTAATGTTACCAATTTTGCTTATATGTTTTGAAGCTGTGGTATTGGTTTCCTAAAATTTGATCTTCCTCATCTACTAACCATTTTATCATTACAAAATGTTCCTCTTTATTCACAGTAGTGATTCTTTCCTTAAAGTCTACTTTGATATTATCTTTGTTATACCACCTATTAGTTTTTGTATGATACATGTTTTTTACATTATTAATACTTTCATTTATATTTAAGTTGTGCCTCATATATATATGTATCTCATTAATAGTTGTACTTTTGTATCCACATGGGAAATATTTGCTTTTTAATTGAATTTAATCCGATGGCTTTTAATTTTGGTGTTTTAAATCTGCTATCTCATTATTTTTGCATGTGTGCCAACTATTTCTTTGTTCCCATTACTTTAATTTGAATCATAGCTCTACCACTTCCTACTTGGGTAATCATGGGTAAAGTTCAGAATATTTAATTGATTTGATCAAGTCTGACAGCCCTGGATTGAGAATTCAGCCCTCCTAGCTCCTAGTTCTGCCTCTGACTGTGATTCATGGTATTTTCCATTCTGAATCTGCCACTCACTAGTGGTGTATCTTTAAATTAGATATTTAACTTCCCTGTGATTGTAAGCATATGGTGCTTTTATTTTTTTATTTTTTATTTTTATTTTTTGTATATTTTTTATTAAAGTTCAATTTGCCAACATATAGCGTATCACCCAGTGCTCATCCCATCAAGTGCCTCCCTCAGTGCCTATCACCCAGTCATCCCAACCCCAACCCACTTCCCCTTCCACTACCTCTTGTTCATTTCCCAGAGTTAGGAGCCTCTCATGGTTTGTCACCCTCTCTGATATTTCCCACTCATTTTCTCGCCTTTTCCCTATAATCCCTTTCACTATTTTTTTTTATATTCCCCAAATGAATGAGACCATATGATGATTGTCCTTCTCCGGTTGACTTACTTCACTCAGCATAATACCCTCCAGTTCTACCCATGTTGAAGCAAATGGTGGGTATTCATCATTTCTAATGGCTGAATAATATTCCATATGGTGCTTTTAATGTTGCTTCCCACCAAAATTGCAGAACCCTATAAAGCCAGCTTCTTCCAAGTACAGGGAAACTTCTCACTGGAGATATTCTGAGAGCTTTATGCTAATTCCTTACACTAAGGAAAGGAAGTAATATTTCACTCAATCTTGGCTAAGACTATCATGCATTGCCCATCACCAGCTTATCCCAGGGGGAACGGTGCCAAGCTCAGTCCAGTTCATTTTTATTTTTTTCTCCCAAGAGACTCTTTATTATATTATTCTTTCCATGTTACAGATGGAAAAACTGAGATGAAGACATCTCAAGCAAATTTTCCCAGTTACTAAGCCAGGTAATAATAAAGGAAGAAAAAGAAACTTTTTCTAGATATAGTAACTTTTTATATAAATTAATTATGTATGATTTTGTGAAATACATGTGAAACTCTCAAGTTTGAGATGTATAGTCAAAATCCATAGATGAGTTGCATTCCTCATCTGCCTACCTTTCTAGAAAGATTTCTGGCTGAGATTTTAAGAACCCTGGATATGATCTAATCTATTCCTATACACGTATTATAAATGATGGGAAGAATGTTATCCTAGCTATTGTATTGGACTTTATTATAAATATAATTGATATATTTACATGATTTTGCAATAATAAGTAAGTCAACCTATTTAGAAAGCTACACTGATCTAAGTATATGCCCAATGAAGACAAGGTATAACTACAAAAATTAAGACTCCATATGCGAAAACAGTCATATTTTCTCATAATGCTTTATTGAAATTGAACATGCATAATAAATCATGTATGTCCTATTTTAGTTAGTGTACATATCAAAATTTATTTGGTTTTATTTAAAATTACTTGAAAGAATGGAGAGCAGTCTATATAATTTCTCAGTAGTGTTAATTTGACCGGTTTTTGTCCAATTCCTGTTACTGTTCTCTTAAAATTACAACTTTTATGTGCATAAAATGAGATTACTTTACACATGCTTTTATTCCTGTGTCAAACACAGAATTAACTCAGGTACTGATTTACAAGTGCAGTTCTTTTGTTTTGTTGTGTTCTTGGTGAAGAACATATGTGAAATACAAAAGCATGTTGCAACTTCTTTTTTTTTTTTTTTTTTGCTGTAACAAGACAATACATAAAATGGCTTATGTTCATTGCCTTTGCTTGTCAGAATGGTTGAAAAATGAAGACAGGGCTCCCAGTGGTTCCTGTTGCTTACTGTGGATGTGGACGTGATGATGAGATTATAGCTCACTTTGTTTTCCTTCTAATCGCCTCAGGGGAGTTTTGACTGATATTACACAAGGGTGGGCACACTGAAACACACTGTTCCCCAGCAATTGTCTCCATTTCCATAAAAATCTCTGAATTACGTGCACTTTATTCAGTTGTCTTTCTAAATAAAATACCATGCTCCGTGTCATGTTATTCTTGTTTCGTATGAAAGTAGCCCAGATCACCGGTCTCAGGCAAAAATCATAAATGACATTTTGGATCAAGCGTTCAACTGAGCTAGATGAAGGAACTTAAATCAAATTTTTCAAGTGTGGGGAGCTTTTTGCTACAACTTTCTAGTTTTGCCAAATGAGTTATAATAAAAATCAGAAAACAACTTAATTTTTCACGTCACTGTCACATTAGCTCATTTTATTCTCACATCAATTACGTGTATTGTGGAGGACAGATATTATTGCCTCCATTACACACACAAGAGCTTGAAGATTAAGGGGTTGATTCAGGGTCACACAATTTATCAAGGACAAAACCAGTACTGAAATCCCGTAATCCTGACTTCCTGCCTAAACTCTTCATTTTCCTGAATTTTGTACCATTCTAATATCTTTATGAAAAGCATTACATTTATCCACTTGCCCAAATTAGAAAGTACATTTTTTCCTGTCGTGTACCTCCAATCCCTTAGAAAGTGTCTTGATAAATCTACCTCAGATATGTCTTTTCAATTGTCCTTTCCTCAGTTTGTGCTTTCATATCTGCCCTGTAATATTTCATTGGTCTCATAATTTGTCTTTTCCTTCCAGATCATACTGTGTCTAATCTGTTTTGAACTTTGCTTGAACGTTATCTTTCCAAAGCATAAAAGGAACCTACTGCTCTAAAACCATCAGGGGCTCAGTATTGTCTCTCACATGCTGCAAGCTTGTTAGTGTGGTGTGTAAATGAGGACCCTCACCCTCAGCCTATGTATGTATGTATGTGTGTGTGTATGTATTTATTTATTTATTTTTAAGATTTTATTTATTTATTCATGAGAGACACAGAGAGAGAGCCTCTGTGTTTATTAACATGAATTCCTTAAGTGGTTCAAACTCTTGCCACATAAACTACAAAACCAAACTAAAGTCAAAACAAAACAAAACAAAAAACAAACAAAAAACCCACAGGAATGATGAATTCCAGCTTACAAATTCCTTCAGACCATTTTCTGTTGCCTTTCATTGTGTTTATGGATCAGCTTTCAAGTTCCCTTTTTCCCTGAAACCTGTCATCTGGCAGTTTGGCATTTTATTTTCCTTTATTTCTGTTTGGATTGGGATTTAGTAAATACCTGACTTTGGACTTGAGACTTGGTTTTAAGCTAGCAGCACCTCTGGGTGCTGTGCCTAGAAACATCCGTTGGTTCTAAGAACAGAAAACTCAGTTGAGAGCTATCTGGCTTTCATTCCCTTTATCAGTCAGGGTTCAGTATGGGAAACAAAACTACTCTGGGAGGCCAACTAAGACAGGCATTAAGCTGTTGGAAAGGCTGAAGTATTTTTCAGCTGAGCTTCTTGGAAATCCTCCTAGAACTATCTACTCTTGGGCTCACTGAGAAGAGTGCTAAGTCTGAGACCGCTATTTGTCCTAGACAACGCTGGAACAAGAACCCCCACCCACTATCACAACTGTCTCTCTGCATCTACAAAATGAATAGCAGATGCTTTACTGCTGCTGAGGAAGCTTAACATTTTCACAACCCCTGATTGAAAGAAGGCAGCAATTGGCTCACAGGCACCAGAAAGAAGACCTCATTTCAACTTTTCTAAATCTCAGGACAATGTGTAATCCATGGACCTAATTTGCATGAGAACCCTAGCTGCAAGGGAATCGGGGAAAAGCTGTTTTCAGCTTTGTAAATCTGGAAGGCTACAGGGATAGAGGCTGGGTGAGCAACCCAGGGTCCTCAGCATCCTTCCAGCTCTGGCTTCTGTGCCACTTCTCTGACAACTCCAACCTTCCCTGCCTCTCCCCTCCGAACTTTCTTTGTTTCAGGTATAGCCCAACTCCTTTAGGCCAACTTGACCCATCCATTTGTTATGATTGCAGATAAAAATATATGTATTAACGATAAGCAGAAAAAAAGAAGGAAAAACATTTTTAGATAATCTATGAAAACTTTTGAATTTATCAGACATTGTTACATCTAGTCTGCAGTTAGCTTCCAAATATTAACTAAAGCAGGTAAGAACCTGGAGCCAACTATAAAACGAACTCCATTCCTGGAATTCTCACATATTTTGAACTAAGCTTTTGAAGGCTCTAATTAATATGTTTACAAATTGGATTTACCCACAAAATCCTGACACTCTCCATTGCTCCAGGCTACAAACACTGTATTTTAGAAACGAAACCCAAAATTGGACTGACCAGGTACAATCTAGCTGCTATTTGAAAAAGTAGTTTCAGAAAATTAGGAAGTCAGGCAAGGCCAAGTTATGAACCCGGCAGACGCCAGAACAGGCGAGAAGGTTATCTCCTGTGTGTAGGGGGGCCTGTGGTCCAATTGTTTATCTTAATTAATTTACACACAAACATAGCTGTTCCCATTCTCTTCAGTCCAGACCTCTGAGGAAACTTTTAAATTCATAATATAAGTGTGCATTTCCTAAAGTAACGCTGGCATTTGAAAGAGTGTTTCCAGAGATGGAAGTTTGGGTTTTTGATATTGGTGTGTGTGTGTGTGTGTGTGTGTGTGACAAATATGCTCGTGACACAGAGTGTCTATAGTAGGGTCTATGAGATGACATTCAAATTCCTTAAATTTGGGTTTTTATACTAGCTAAAACAGGCCCTCTGGTCTTCTCTGCCTTTATATTGCAGAGTAAGGATGGAAAAATTTTTTATCATTTATTTTCAGAATATGATGGTGTCTCATGAACTGTTTTGAGCATCTCTGAGTAAAGTAAATTCTTTGGAAATCCACCACAGACAGGTCCTGGGTGAGGAAATATGCATGGAATGGTCAGAAATGCAGATTTAAAAAATATATCTTCCCTTTCAAGTGCTCTTTCCTCTTGCTTTTTTGGGGTGTGAAAGGGTTCTGGTTGTGCTATCCAGCACCCCACACTCCAGAGTTGATTCAGCTGGTCGGCCTGGCCGGTGAGGTGCCCCTTCCTAAACTCTTTGTTCTTTGGGTTTTTTTTCCATCTGTCCTGACCCTGTGTGTTCATTTGAAAAGACTATTGGGATGAGAAACCCATGTTTTTTGTTCTTCAGTCATGCACAAGTAGCTGGATACTCCCTGTCTGGGACTGACAAAGATGGTCTTCTGCTTTTGCTTAACAGGAAATTCAAGATGTAGAAATTATGAATGTCTTTGTTGAATTTATTTGTCAAAAAATCTAGAACCCATAGCACTTGTTTTTTTAACAAATTTCTTCTTAGTATATAACACAGATTCACATAACCAGAAGAGTTATGAACAGTGAACAGTGGTGTTCAGGGCTAAGAGAGAAATTAAAATGGAATTTTATTATCCACAGCAAATTATTTTTTTCCTTGTGAGTTGTTTTTGAGGACTTCTGTGTATAAAAACTGAATACTTACTTTTCCTATTTTTAATGTAAATACCCCCTTATCCCTCTCTCTCTCAACATCAGTTTTACTTACATCTCAATAAAAATGTTTTTACCTTACTTTCATAAAAATACTCATTTTAATCCCTTGAAATGTGCCTCCATTCAGCTGCATTACTTAAAAGTCTTGTTTATGTAAGAAAAATAACCACAGGATGAAATTCTGTAATAGCTGAGGCATTCGATTTTATTGAAAAATGAGAAAAATAAGAATGATATAAAATGTAAAAGCAAGTAGGAGGACCAGATGAATATAAGATTCAATTATTTCTCATACTTCATTTCAGTCTTCTAGTATCATTCAAGATGCTTCTGTAAAGTTAAGACAAATCTTAAAGAAACGGGGACATTTAAAAAGTAAACTGAAAGCAAAAGTTGTCAATTATGATGGATCGCAGGATCACCAGAGGAGTCTCTGTGGGTGTGTGTGTGAGGGTGTGCATGTGTGTAGGTGCACATGTGTGGGTGTTTGGTGGGTTAGAACACACATAGTCGTGCCTCATCTCAGATCCTCTGAATCCATACCAGTGGCATGCATTCCCATAAACAACTTACACCAGAGCCTGAGTCTCATCTAGATTTGTGCTTGTTTAGCTGTATTGGTTTAAATCCCCAAGCAAGACAGACAAAGGTCTTATTTTCATTGGCAACATGTCTAATTGTATGGTCCATTCAGTTTCAAGTTTGCAAAACTGCAAAATGGATTCCATGTATGCATAGGGCACGTAGAATGCACAATATTACTTGTAGCTTAGGAAGCGTCCCTGAAGTAGATCCGTGATACATATCATTGGCCGTAAGTAGTAGAAAGGAGTTTCTCTGTTCAGCTGTGCCTTACTGAATGCTAATCATGTGGCAAGCATTGGACTAAGCTGAGGGACGCTCTGCTTTTGTCAAGCCTCTTCAAGGAACTTACAGTCTAAAAGGAAACATTTAATTCAATGATAGAAATAATTCACTAATCACTATTTTATTTAATTTTTAAAAAGATTTTATTTATTTATTTATTAATGGGAAACACAGAGAGAGAAACAGAGACACAGGCAGAGGGAGAAGCAGGCTCCCTGCAAGTAGCCTGATGCAGGACTGGATTCCAGGACCCAGGGATCACGACCTGAGCCAAAGGCAGATACTCAACTGCTGAGCCACCCAGATGCCCCACTAATCACTATTTTAACCGACGTATTTATTCGGTGGATTGATAAATCATGTCAGTTAAAATATAAATTTAATCCAGGTATTACAAAGACATTATTTGACCTCAGTTCATGTTTTTTATAATGTGACTGATTAGAATAATCCCTTATAAAAGTGTCATGTGTTGTAATCTCCAGTTAGGTTTTGATCCCTAAAATAGCTACTTCTCTCTCCCCAAGGCTTTTCTAATCCAATGGAGAAAAAGTCAATATATTGATCAAAAATCTGGTTATTGGAAGACAATTGAAGCTCCGTAAAGCATCAGTATTCCCAGAAGAGGTTCATAAGTTAACAGTTCTATGCCAGCGCAGATCTTATATTCAGTCTAAGCTGAATGAATATAAGGTGACATTCCTTACGATCTGCCTCTCAGAGCTGATATAAGAATGAATATAATATGAATGCTTTTAGTTTCCATTGGGAATGGCAGCAAAAAAGAGATGTTTTTATTACTGGTTCCCTTTCCGATTCTAAAAATGAAAATGTTCGTATTTTCTATATGCACAAGGAACATAAGTTTACATAATCTTCAACTGTAAAACATATTTTGTAGTCATTAGTTCTGCAGAGATAAAGGTGAGGAGCTCATAAATTTTACCCAGTTTTTCTTTATGGGAATTGTGAGAAATACCTCAATGTTGTCATTTATAAGTTAGACTCGCTAATATTATTTTTCTGTTGTGCCTCCTTTGATCATGTTGTTATCTCTGTTGGGAACAGCTCCACGCACTTCTTAGCTGCTCCCAGAATTATCCGTGGACTTATGGAGCTAAGCATAAATATCATAACAGCCTTGTAGCCTTTGGAAAGTAAGTCTTGTTATTCTCTCCAACACCTATTGTTTCCCCATAGCACCTATTATGTTTTCTGATGATTTAATCAATATGTTTATTTGTTTATATTTGTCTGTTTCCCCTATGAACTCTATGAAAGAGGGTGTATGTTGGTTTTGCTAAATTTTGTATCCTAGTGCCTAATACAACACACTTAGGATCTCAAATATTTGTTAAATCTATAAATACCACTTGAATGAATATAGTCAATGAAATGCATGTTTATGTGCAATTTTAGGGTACTTGTTTTTGCAACTATAACTTTGAGTGATTATTTTATGAAATGTTTTTAAGTCTTCCATCAAGAAGGGCAATCAAAAAGTAAAATTTCTAAAGTGAAGTTTTTATATAATTAATTGTGATTATTTTTCTTTATATTGCCTTTTTTCCTAAACCCAAGAAAGAAGAAATGTCTTCATTGATGCTTGTTAGACAGTTACCCTTCAGAGACGTGTTTACAACTGTTGGATTCATAATGTGCAAGTAAATTGCAAGTGCCAGATTGCACTAAAAATTGCAAATTGCACTACAGCGTTGTTACATTACTAGACAATAAATTACAGAAATTAAACAAGGTATGGTAATAAATCAGCTAGAGAATAAAACATTCCATCAGCTATTTTGAACATCTCATAAAACCTTTTGGCTATTTATCAGTATTTGATATCTGTGAAAGTTTCATGACAACCAAAGGCCAAAACATATACTTCCTATCCTCATTCACTGAGGATAGTTTTACAAAAGTGTTCACTTTTATATAATAGCCAATGCACTGCCATCATCTCCACTGGAGGGACATAGGACAGTACACTCAATGTCTGGATAGCCATGCATAATCAGCTTTAATGAAGCCTCCGTTCATACAGGAAGAGGTGAAAGATGGATCGCCAGGAACTGACCTATATTATTATCCCATTGAAATATTAAAATCAGTGACCAAACCTTAAGAGAAAAATATTTTGGTGAAGAATAATTAACTTAAATGATCAATCATTTTATAAATATGAAATTCTGCGTAACCATTTATATTCATTCCAGATTTTAGAACTAATAGTTTATAAGCTGAGAAAAGACGGATTGTATTCAAAGATAATTTATTAATGGTAAATTCCTATATAAGAGAAAGGTGTCATACAAATAAATACTATGGGACCTTTTTTGAGGGATAAAACCTCTAGGTTGGATTAACAGCTGCTCCCCATGACAAATGAGAGTGAACAAAGTAAGGTTCAGTATTGTTAAAAAGTAGAAAAAGAGAAGTACGTCCAAATACACAGATACTGAGAGCATATAGTACCAAAAATAATAGCGGGTCAAATGTTACTTTTTCTCATACAAGTTTCAGCCTCTTAACACCTAATTTAGGACAAGTGTTCATTGTACCAATCACACAGCCTTTAGATCCTACTGTGAACATATTTATAATTCAATAAATGATCCTGTAGAATGACTGGAAAAGAAAAAGTGTGATCAATACAGCAGAGAAGTTATCAGTGGGAATTCCTGAGCAAAGAAGAGCAAAGAAACGTAGAATGAGAATACAGCATCTCATAGCTCACAGGGAAGACTGTCCTTAATGGAAAAATAATGCTTTTCTCCAAGAAGGACCTGTATGGAAACTTAATTTTGAAAAATTAGGCATAGAGGGTGCTTGGGTGGCTCAGTAGTTTAAGCATCTGACTCGATTTCAGCTCAGGTCATGATCTCAGGGTTGTAAGAGCGAGCCTGTTGAGCTTTGTCCTGGCCATGGAGCCTGCTTAGGAGTCTCTCTCTCCCTCTTCCATGCCCCCCCTCCAAAATGTAAAAATAAAATAAAATAACAAAATAAAATATTGGGCATAGAACCTTATTTATATATATACACACAAACACTTTTATTATACATTTATACTTTAATATATATTATATATTTGAATTTGTGAATTCATATAAAAGAAATACATTATCAATATAAAACCACAAGGGAAAAATAGAGAAAGACAAATACCATGTTATTTCATTATATGTGAAATCTGAAAAACAAAACGAAACCAACCAACCAACCAACATGGGTACAGAAAACAAACTGATGATTGCCAGAGGGGAGGGTGCGGTGGGGAACTGGTGAACTTGATGAGGGGATTAAGAGGTATAAGCTGCCAGTTATAAAATAAATAAATCATGGGGATGTAATGTACAACATAGAGAATATAGTTATTAGTATTGTAATAACCTGGTATGGTGGCAGAGGGTAACTAGATTATCAAGGTGATCATTTAGTAACGTATAAAAATATTGAATCACTGTTATACTCCTGAAACTAATATAATGTATGTCAATTATAATTGAATTAAGACATATATGAACTAAAAAGGATTTTATAAATTTTAAATTTCTATAGAAAAGGAATATATTAATTTTTTCTCAATTTCTATTGCCAATTTTTTAAATAACTCAATTTTAAATGTACTTTTGGTTAAAAGCACATTGACTATATTTCATTAAATATAAAAAGTTGAAATACAATTTTCCTGAAGGCTTGACATTTTTTAATCATCCTTTTTTTTAAATTTGATCATCCTTATCATTCGTTTTCTCTAGGTTATATTATTTCAACATACTTTAATTATCTCTTCTGATCATTCTACTTTGTAAATGTTTATGCTCTTGCAGTGATAATGATAAAATAGTTGAATCAGGATGGAAAATTATTGACTTAGTTAATCATCTAAGACTAATGACCACTGATATGGTTTTCGAAACAACAATCATAGTTTACATTTGATCATAACCTGCATTTGGTTGGGAAATTGCTTTTGCTGTAAAATTTGAAAAGTAATAGTCTCTTAAATCTCTACTTAAATCTTTGTCTTTTATTAGACAAAATTCAAAAGTGATCAGAGCAGAGTGTTTAGAATTTATTAGATTTGAGTGCAGATTATTATCTATAGTTGATCCAGGCCAACTTATTTTAAATTCTCTGATACTCAGTTTCTGCATCTCTAATGTGAGAGCAATAAACCTTCCTTGCTGGATAGCTGTGAGATCTTCTATACTAAGCAGGTGGCAAAGCAATTAGCATTATAATTTTTTTATGACACAAGCTTTGGACACCAGAATACTTCTGGAGAACTAAGTTAATATGGAGATGTGAAGGAAATTCTTCATCCCTTCCCTTACTCCATGGTGGCCTAAAAGTCTACCTATTTCATAAGTGAGTGGCATTAAGACTAAAGAAAATAAAGTGAGACCATATGTGTTCACAGCATAATGAATTCAACAGCAGGTGAAGGGGAGGAGAGGTATGAGTGGTAATGGTCATAGAGTCCACAGTTTATAGCGGGTTTTCTCCACCCAGATCCATGAATGGAATTCCAGGCACTACAAATCACCGTATGTTTAAAGTTCTTTGTGAAGTATATTTTCCTGGAGGAAGGAGTCACAAGTTTTATCATGTTCTCAATGCCATCTATGACCTCCATACCTCAAATAGCTGGCTTAAAATACAGCACCTTTCTTTCTTTGCCTTACTGTTTGAATAATTGGCAAATAAATAGATGGTAGTGCGTTTTTAGTGATTATGTCTGCATTTTCCCAATAGTGTATGCTTGTTGCAGAGAGTAGAAATAATGATAAGGCAGGTGACTTTTAGAATGGAAACTCAACAGAGAAGGAATGAGCCTTCTTTGTGATAAAACAAGAACCATGTGATCCAATGCACAGAGTAGATGTTCATGATAAGAATTGCAAACCACTAATCCATACAGCTACATAGTCCTTTCGACTCCCAACCTAGAAATCAAACAACAAATGATTTGTATCTAAGAATTCAAAGTTGAGAACATGGTTAAAAGACAGGGTAAATGGGGGACTCCTAGGTGGCTCAGTGGTTGAGCATCTGCCTTTGGCTCAGGTAGTGATCCCAGGATCACTGGATCGAGTCCCACGTCGGGCTCCCTGCATGGAGCCTGCCTCTCCCTCTGCCTGTGTCTCTGCCTCACTCTCTGTATCTCTCATGAATAAATGAATAAAAATCTTAAAAAAAAAAAAGACAGGTAAATGGGATGCCAGTTGAGCATCCAACTCTTGATTTCAGCTCAGGTCATGATCTCAGGATCATGGGAACTGAGTCCTGCATTAGGCTCTGCACTCAGCCTGGAGTCTGCTTGAGATTCTCTCTCTCCATCTCCCTCTGTCCCTCCTCCCCTCGCTCATGCTCTCTCTCTATAAATATGGTAAATAAAAAGTGATTGAGTCTGCAAAGCTTATAAAGAATCATGCAAAGTTATGATTTTATTAATTTTATCTAATGACATGATCTTATAACCCCACCAATTTTTTTGCATGTCTGCTGTCAGAGGCAGTATGAGGAGGTGATGCTATTGAGGGAGTCTTGGTCTGTGCTTTCTCTTGCCAGAGGAGCTTCTATTTTGTGATACCAGAGGCACAGATGGTACTTTGCCAAGGTGGGATTGTAAATGAATAGTTCTATTTTCTGAACCAGTAACAGAGAAACTCTTTTTCCCAGGGCCTTGGCAATCAGTGAGAGATTTAGAATTTGAAGTTGCAACTTTCCACTTCTGTGGTCTTTTGTCTACAAAAGACAGCTTTTCCTTGATTTGTTAAATTAGTCATTTCTCAATTAAGTTGGAAGAGAAATGGAAAACTAGAGAGAACCTAAAACCTAATTAAGGCAGTCACTTTCTAATTCTGCTAACAAAACTCTAATGAACTTTTAGTTTATCCTCTTGGAACTTTTAGATTTTTGTCCCATAGTACTGTTTGATTTGCATCATGGTGTTATTTAATTTACCACAAATTTACCAGCCTGATGATTGATATTATTTATATTTATATTTAATATTATTCCACAAATATTTATTGAATACCTACTATTGTCAACCCTATACTAGACATTGCCTATATGGGATTCTTGACTTCATGGTCCAGATAGAGAAATGGCCATTAATTAACTAACCAAACATGCACAAAATGTGAAATTGCAATTATGATGGATGCTAGAGAGGAGTGGTAATTGTATAAAAGTGTACATAATTATAAAGGAAGGCTGCTTGGAAGAAGCAACAGTTGTGTGGGACCCGAAGGGCAAGAGCTAGTTGAATCAAGAAGGGAGGAAAGTGTGCCCCAGGCTAAGGAAACTGCCTGTAAGCACCCATGGTAACAAAGATTATGGTGTGTGTGAAGACCTAGGAGGCCAGTGAGATTGGAGCAGAAAGAGCTGGCCGACCTACAGGATGCAGCTGGAGAGATGGGGCAGGACCATACTGGGCAGCGTAGGCTAGGTTGATGAGCTTTCTTTTTATCCTAAGAGGCTAAAACATTTTAAGCAATTAGGTGACATGATTACATTATCCTTGCATTTTAAAAAGCTCCACCTGCAGTATAGAAAGTGCTGTGGGACAAGAATTAGTTGTGGATAGACTACCTGGAAGGCTATTTTGGTGTCTCAGGAAAAAGATGATAAAAGCACAGACTGGAATTCATGGGAGATGGTGTTTAAAGGTGGAAAGAAGTGAATGTGTATGAAATCTATAGAATCAACTTGGCAGGATTCAGGCTGCCAAGGGCTAAATGTGGAATGAGAGACGAGAAAGATGCAAAACCACCCTAGCCTTCCAGCTAGCAGAATTTGATGAATGTGTTCCTATTATTAGAAAACACTGGAACAAAGTGGGTTTGGGTAGAGTGCGGGGAAGATAGTAAAATTCATGTTGGCTATTATGAATTTGAGAGCCTTTTGAATATCTAAAATAAGATGTCAGTGGACTTTGAATAAAAGATTTGCCACCAAAGAGTGGTCTGAGTTAGAGATATATATTAGTATGCCATTGAGTCTGTGAGCATGAATGATTTTCCCTGTGAGAAGGGATAAAATGAGAAAAATGGATGGCCTAGAATACGGTCTGGGAAATTATAAATTTTAATAGCCAGGTAGTGAAGGATGGCCCTGTAAAGGGAGGCAGAGAAGGAGCAGCTGGAGTTATAACAACTAGGTTGTGACGTGGAAGTTTCTAAATGGGAGTGCTTCGAAAGGAGCGTTGAGGTTGGCATTATAGAATATTGGTGAGAGGGCAGATAAGAATGAAAAGTGTCTATTGTATTTGATGGTTCAAATGTCAGCAATGACCTTACCAAGAGCTATTTCAGTGGAGTGCGAGGAGGGAAGCCTGATTGGCATGACCTGGAGAGTGAGAGGTCAGAAAATGAAGACTGTGGGAACAGACAACTCCTTTGGGAAGTTTGTGAAGAGAAGAGAGCCTTACCTGGAGGAGAACACAGGACCAGTTGTATGTTAAAAAACAAAAAACAAAAAACTTAGATATATTTTCTTTTTATCATCACACAGACTTGTACATGTTTAAAGGATGATGGGAAGACTTCAGGTGAGACGAAGAGGCTAAATATAAAAGTCAACAAATAAATCATTTAGGTTATGGTTTCTGGAAGGCAGGAGGGAATGAAAACTGTAGCATCAGTAGGGAGAATGGCCTTCGAGACAAAAGTACAGTTTCTTCGTTTTAATAGGAAGATGACAGAAGGGGTAGGTGTATTTGCAGGTTGGTTTGTGTCATTGGTGTTGTGAATGTCAGGGAGGGGGGTGGTTTGAGAAGATGAAGAAATCTCTATCTGAGATTTCTAGTTGTTTTTTTTTTTTTTAAGTAGGAGGTGAGATCATTTCTGAATATGAGGAATTTGGAGAGGTAGGAGGTTATCAGAGGTTTGATGAGATTTGAAGTTTTGAAATGGTTGGGGCAGATTGGAGAGAAAGTTTTCAGAGAGACAGAGTAAGGTTCACAGAGGGTATTTCAGGGTATTTTTGAGTTTGGTAATCATTAATTTATAATGGAACGAATCTGACCTACTATGAATTCTCAAGCAGCACTTCTTCTCTGGGGAAGCCATAGAGAACTCAGATGCGCATTGTTTCATTCAGACCTGTAGTTCTATGCCATCCACGTGCAATGAGACAAATAGTGAGGCAGGGACACTAGAAAGTATGTTAGTGACATTTTTAAAAACCTATTGATTATCAGCTTGATAAGCAGAGAAGTGAAGAACATAGAGAGAGGCAAAGGAATGGCATGTCCAAGAGTGGCTTAAAGATGACTGTCATGGGCATGATTGAATGATAAAGATGGTTGTGGAAGTGCATTCATTAGAGATGATAGCAGGTCCAAGCTGTGACTCTGAGGTAGATAGCTGAAGTGGAAGAGGAGAGAAGAGCATCGGGGATAAAGAGAAGAACATTGGACAGAGGAAGCCATGGTGATGACGGATCATTAGGATGAATATTGTCATTAGATAATTATCAGCCTCTGGGCCAAAAGAAGGTATGAGCCTGGTGCCAGAGTCCTCAGTGAAAGAGGAGAAGTGAACAGGATGTCTGCAGGCATTAACAAGATGGTCAGTGTGATAGTTTGTGATATTAAAAAGTGTGATATCACACTGTGATAGTTTGTGCTTCAAAAAGATAAGTAGGTATAAGGGAGCTTTAATGGGGAACAAAAGGAATGCCAATTTAAGTTCGTGACCATAAAGTTGATGAGATGGTGAGAAAATAGCCCAAACTGCAAAACTAGTATCTTCAGAGGCAAACCAGAAGTCGGTCTATGAATAGAGAAGATATGGGGGGCTTTGCAGGTGACAGTTCCAGAGGGTAACATGGAAGGATTTGCGAGGAGGGGAGGGAATTAATGGCTGAGTTAGGGACAAAGAAGGTCAGAAAAATCTGGAAACAATATACTTGGTTTAACATGTTCCCTTCTTATCAAGAGATAACAGAAAAGGTTTTTTAAACCAAAAGGAAATATTAATTCACTTTGATTAGAAAAACAAATATTATGACATGCATCCCTTATATCTGTCAGGATTCGTGAAACATGGACAAAGGGATGTTTTGCAAAATCCCACAGGATTAACGAGTGGAGAATCTTTTATTATCTTTCCCATAAAAGAAGCAGATTAAAACATAACAATGGAATAGGAAACAATGGAAATATTAGTAAATGAAGCAACGTAGAGCAAGCTAAAACAGCGAAGTAATAGTTTTATTATAGGTACTTTCCCCATTTGTTTCCAAAAAACATATGAACCCTTGACAGCAATGCCATCAAGTCCTGATTGGTTGGTAAATTTTATTAGTAACTCAACTGAAGGTCCGTACTATGCGGGTGCTGTCCCATTAGACATATTCTTCAATGCAACAGATGACGAAGTGTGGCCTAAAATTGAAAGTAGCTCCTACTAATGAGTAAAGAGATACAGGGTAGGAACCATTTGACACCAAGGAAAGATGATGTGCTCTCCGAAATATGTGAGATAAATAGATAGAACTTATATATCTATATTTACAAATCTGGATATATAAAACAGAAAAAACAGTGTGATGAGGAGAGCAACTAGAATTGAAAGGTCATAAAGGAACAGCGATAGAACAGGGAGACGTTTTTTTTTATCATTTTGAGTAGGTTGTAATTGTTGAAGACATGTCTAGCATTGTTTTTCATCTTATGATTATTTCCTATATATATGTATTTTTTACTATTTCCTATAGAGTCTAAAATAGTCTGGCGCTTGCAATCATGCAACTAAGTGTAAAACTGGGGAGAATGTAACGGATAAAAGCAAAGCCTGGTGCAGTGAGGCAGTGAATAGATGTGAGATCACGAAGATCCAAGTCCCGCCCAGTCTCCACCACTGAGCAGCTGTGGGCCTTCGCCAAGTTAGTAGTTCCCCTGACCCTCAGTTTCTTCCTTTGTAGAGATCCTCATGAGTCCCGGGAGGGTGGCTGGGAGGGTGGTGTGAAGTTCTGTAGATAGTGCGACAAAGTGCCCGACTTACCAGATCTGCTTCGCGTTCTTTCCTTGAGGTCGTGCCCTGTAGACCCTGACCATGGGCTTGGGAACCAGACACCAGATTCCAGCCCTACTACTTACTCGCCCTTGAGCTTCGGCCAAGTCTCTTATCCTTCCTGCACTCCAGTGTTCTCCTCTGTAAACAGATAATAACACCACTTATCTCAGAGGGCTGTTGTCAGAATTAAACATGTTTATGCCTCTTTAAACACAGCCCTACGCGTAGTAAATATCCAATAAATATTTATTTGTAAAGACTGTCTTAAATGCATAAATTATGGAGTAGTATTAACTAATTAGAAGCTTGTGTTTATGGTATCATTAAGGTTAGGGTATCGGCTCAAGAAGGGGAAAATGTATGAAAATAAAGAGTTTTGGTTGAACCATATGTCATTTTTTAAAAATCACACTAAGGCGGTTCACTGATCTGATGTGGTCTCCATGCTTTTTCAAGATCAGTATAATTCATGGTACTGACCTGCTAACGAGCATATAGGACTCTATAAGAAGTGCTCTCCTGCTCGTGGATCAGCCTCAGTTTCTACTCCCCTCTCTCGGCCGATCCTTCAATGCCTTTGCAGCAGTTTAGATGTAATTACAAACATCTGGTCCCACTGATGTCCCTTTAGCTTTACAGTGTTATTGCTCAAGCTCCAGACACTCTTTTTAGAAGCACCATTTTATTGTTCATTTAGTAGAAATGAAGCAACTCTGAGTGCAATATGGTTGTAATGAAATAAGTAATTTCTGGCAACCCGTAGAGACAATGTTACTACTTTGTTCTTGGTAAATACATGTGCACTTCCCTTGAACATATTACTAGCAAATAGTATTTACTTTTTTCCATCTCCAAAAAAGGGGAAATGAAGGGAGATAAGATGACTTTTCTGAAAAAGATAGATGCTATTTTTATTGTCCTTCAGTTGGCTCATTCCCTTATACTTTTGCAGATAGTTTGCACGTTTTTTTTTTTTGTTTGTTTGTTTTTTTCTATGAGAAAATGACTAGATGCTCTTCTGGAATGCCTCTTGCAATCTTCTGGTATCTTACACAATTTACATAGACCAGGCATAAAAATCATTAAAATTCTTGGAAGATTTTGGTAGCCCTAGTATTCTGAGATCTTTGAAGAAAAAGGTTTTACTAATGGAACAATAAAAGCACAGAAAGGTCAACTGCGCAAAAAAACTGGGCCATGGGGGCTTGTATACGTGGTTGGAATCTCAGCCCTTCCACCAGACAGCGGTGTGATCATTACTGAGGTATTTTCTTTTTCTGATCCTCTATATAAAGTAGGGCTATTAATACCCATAAAGAGGGTTGTGAAGATCATGTGGGTTATTCAACCAATACTGTGCATTACCCATAATAAATGCTCTGTTAAATTTCGTCCCTTCCTTATCAATAAGTACACGTTGCACATAATTTTAGCCAACAGTTTTCTACATCTGCCGCAAAAGAAGTTTCTTCAAAATTGTAACACGGTTACGTAGGTATTAAAGAAATATAAAGTGAGACCATTTATTTACAAGTATATTCATTATCAGTAGGATCTCTGGTTGTTCTTAAAGTCTTGATTTCAATGGAAAAACTCATGAGAACGCATTATGATAAAAGTAAAGTATACAAAGATTTTCTTATTGTTTTGAAGCAAAAGTATTAAAATGTATTCATGTAATATTTAAAGTAGATGCCAACTTAAACTTTATCATTATAATGTTCCCCTTATGACCATACTTTCTGGAAAAACAAAACAGATTTTCTTTATTCCTGAGTGTATCTGGTTAGCAATTGTGGCCTTTTCATTCTATTTTAACTTTTAAAAAATGATGCTGACTGTTTTTCCCATGGATACACTTATTCAAACTTCAAAAGCTGGTAGAAAAACTTCAAATTTTCAAACTTAAATAATTTTATTACATTTCTTTTGATAAATAATAAAATTCTAAAGAGAGATACAGATATTTTATGCAGTTGTAGAATTTTAAAATTATTATAGCTTGTTTATATAATGTCAACATCTCAAAATCCTGTAGTGTTTGTTGATATTTTTTATAGAAAACTAAAATAAAAAATAAATGATTTGCCCAAAGTCACACAATACATGTGTTTGACCCAGATGGATCCTAAGTTTTCTATTAGACCCTCTCAATTTCTATTATGCTGTAAAGTTTCTTTCCCCTAAATAACATGTAGTTGTGACAAACAATTTTATAATCCTATTATAATGATTTTTTCCCAATTATATTACTTACTGGCTTCTGAGATGTGTGGTGTTTGCAATTAATTTAGTCATTTTATAGGTTTATTTTTGGCTGAAACTGCTTAATGAAGTAATCCGAATCTTGTATATAACAAAATTAAGTGAATGAAACTAATTTGTATATTAAAATATGGGTGGATGTAATGCAATTTCAGTTTTTGTTCTTTAATCTCTTTTTAAATTAAGTTTTTAAAATTTTAATACCAGTATAGTTAACATACAGTGTTATATTCTTTAATCTCTTTTTCAAAATATAATTGACTACAAGAAGCTTTGTAGAAGTCATACCTATATAATATTCTAGCATAACATTCTGGCTGGGTTAGCATTAATGCATGCTACGTGTTGTCGGAAGGAAATCTGGGGCCAGAGTCGTCTTGTGACTAATAACACCTATTTACAGATGACCAACCAGGATAATAAAGTAGTTTAACAGAATTGAGGCAAGATATCAAGCAACATGCAAAGAAACCAACAGAAGGGTCTGAGAGTAGAGTCAATATTTTGGGGTCAGACAAATATAGGTTGGAATCCCAGGTCCTGCACCAGTCAGCTCTGTGGGAAGTGTGGTGAGGGTTACTTAAGCACTGAGACCCTTGGATTCTTCTTCTCTGAAGTCACTGAGAGGGGTTCAGTGGCAAGTGCATAAGCTCAGAAATCAGCTTGGCAGCATTCAAGACTCAAATCCATCAAATCCAGGTAGCTTCCAACGTGTGCTAAGTGCACAATTCCAAGTCCATAAACCTCTGAAATCCCAGTGATTTTAATAGTTTATCTGCCTTCAATACCCCTCCTGTGAGGACCTGAACTATTTATAATGTTCACTTATCCCACTTAATGTGAAGGGTCTACGTTTTGCTGCTGGCATCACCCGATACCCTATTCTGATGTTATAAAATTTAGAATTCATGTATCATACTGCCTTTTTTTTTTTTAAAGATTTTGTTTATTTATCTGCCTTTTAAAATAAAATAAATAGTAAAATTCTGAATTCCAAAGCTCACTTCCTTCCAAAAGTTTCTAAGTAGATGCTGTGATCTATGCCTACCATCTCAAAGCCTCAGTCAGCTTCCCCATCTTATGAAATGAGGATGAAAACCATGCCCGAATCACTAAATTGTGGAGACTAAATGACATATGGAAGTTGCAAAAGTTTCCTTGTGTCCTTTCATTCTGATCTTGGTTTTGTCTTTGTTTTCTGGAGAAAACAGTTAACATGAGCTCTACCCTCTTCACAAATCTGTAATGCACAATAACTTATTGTTATCTGTAGACATACTATGTTTTGTAGTGGATCTGACACTCATCTTGTATAACTGTAACATTATTATTATTATTATTATTATTATTATTATTATTATTATTGTTATCATCATCATCATCATTTAGGGAAGAAGAGAGTGAGGAGAGGGGCAGAAGAAGAGAGAGACAGAGAATCTAAAACAGGTTCCACGTCCAGCACGGAGTCTGATGTGGGGCTCAGTCTCACAACCCTGAGATCGTGACCTGAGCCAAAATCAATAGTTGGATCTTAACCAACTGAGCCACCGAGGCACCCCTATAATTGTAACTTCATACCAAGAACTTGATTATTTTTGGATAGAAATTTGAATTTGATACTTTGTAAAAGAACATTGAAGGCCAAAACAAAAATAGGCATCATGGAAGATTTCAAAATATTGTTAGGCACTTTTAAATTTATTTGTGAATAATACTTTTTAAAAATGCTGTTGAATTACAGACTATGGAGAGCACCATTGTCCTTCAGAGTTTAACATTGCTAAAGATCTTAAATCAGCCCAGAGGGGAGGCATCCTCAGACCTATACACTGAACTTTCCCTCTTATTCTCTTCCTCTTTTCCCTTTATTTTTTTAGAACCTCAGCAACCTGAGGATGGAGTCCAGGCTGGGGAGGGCTCCTAAAGGCTGACTCTAAAAGGGTCAGTTGTTGATTGCCAGGCCCCTGGTACCAGTCTCTCCCAGTTATAGCTTGGTGGTCAGGCATTCAAACTGGAGGTGGCTACCAATCTGATGGTTTTTGCTTAGTTTTCAATGGGACCATTTACAGGAAACCTTATAGAGAAAATCCAATGACGGGGAAAAAAAAAGTAAAGTTTTGTAGAAGTTACTGAACTTGATGAAAATCTATACTTACTTGTATCACATTATTATTTATACAATACAAATTCGTCCTTAGACTCTAAAATTATATGTTTATTTTAAAATAGTTTTCATTTTGACCAAAAGCTGGTCACATATACGTCATATATGTGTACATATTCAGCGTTTATATATATTTTTTACATATATGTTATATAAAAGTAAACAAAAGAAAAGAAACATCTTTTGCTCATACTGATATCCTCAGCAGATACTATTTGCTCCTTGTAGTTTTGGCTTTCCATATAAAATGTGACCTTTTCTTCTGTCTTATTCTGTAACTGATTCCCACCCTTCACTCCACCTTCTTCCTCTTACTTTATCTGTTCTATAGCCTATAAATAATAATGAGGACATGATTTTAGATTTAAAGTCATAATAAGAGTGAACCAATAGCAATTTAACATTTTCAGTTCTTGTGGAAATTTTCTCTTACCAATGAGATAAGCAGAAATGGTATTTATGACTAAAGTGCTCTTTTGAAATAAATAGGAAAGTGTGAAATATTATAGATGTCATTGTAAAATGCAAATATCACAGCAGAGTGGATTAGACAGAGAGGTCTCAGCTGGGTTTTGCTTGAACCTATTACTTTGTAAATACTGGTAAAAATTTTTTCTTTTCCTCTCAAATAAGTAGATAAATAAATAATAAATAAATAAAATATTTTAAAAAGAAAAAAAGAGGCACCTGAGTGGCACAGATGGTTGAGCATCCAACTCTGGGTTTTAGCCCAGATCATGATCCATGCTCAGCGAGAAGTCTGCTTGAGATTCTCTACCCTTCCCCTTGCCCCTGCACTTGCTCGCTCCCTCACTCTCTCTCTCTCTCTCCCTCTAAAATAAATAAATAAAATCTTTTAAAAAAGTTTTTCTTGTTATTAGTAAGCCACTTTGCATTACCCATAGCCATGCTAGTCTCACATAAATCATGACATTTTTGTGTGTTTATCAGAGAATATTATTATTAATTGGCTTACCCATAACTAAGTATTTTAAAACTTTAAATCTAAAATCATGTCTTCGATATTATTTATAGGCTATAGAACAGATAAAGTAAGAGGGAGAAGGCGGAGTCAGGGTGGGAATCAGTTACAGAGCTACAAGAAGGGAAAGAGGAACAAGAAGGCTTGATGTGTTTGGGATGACAGAGTAGAGATGGTTGCTGGGTTTGAGGTCCCAGCTCTGTGAAGTGGCTGAGACAGTCTAATCTAACCTCCACCCAAGCAATATGTCTCATTTATCTCATTAGATGCAAAAGTGGATTTAAAAGCATTTCCACGTACCCTTCCTCTCACATTCCCATTTCAAGATCCTTGCCTTGCTTGTATGCGTTTTACCAATGCTGTTGCTGACTCTGAAAAACATTTGTGTTGACCGGTACTAAATACCTGAAACGTACAATGAAAAGACATTTTAATTGATACCTCCGATTGAAATTTCCTTTCAGCTGTAGCATTTCAAATTCAGCCTGCAGAACTTCCACTAAAGTAGGGCAATCAAGCCAGGGGGCCGGGCTGCCAGTTGTGTACTTGAATCAGAAAAGCTTATCTAGAAGAGCCAGGTAGTTACCATGGAGAAGGGGTGTTCCAGGCAGCACGTGATCAGTGACATGGACATTTTGTTGTATGTGACCAGGAGTTATTATTGGATTTGGGTTAGCTGTGGTTTTTGTTACAATTCCATTGCCTAGTCGGAAATAAACTAAAGTCACTCAGTATCTGCATAGAAGTAATTTTTCCTCTCTCTCAAAATACTGTGTCACAAAATAGCACAACAGGAAGCTTGCGGTGCTGGAAATGTGTGTGGGACTGAGAGGAGACAATCCGGGGGAAGAGCCTGGTTTTTACTGTGATTACCCACTGAGTCTGTGACTAATCACTTCAGGGTCAATTCTGTAATTCAGAAGTACAGGCTTTTAAAATATTGTTAGAAAAGTGGCAAACCTTTGGATATAACAAATTTATAACAAAAATAAAAACTTGTAGAAAATACAGGAAAGCATAAAGAAGCAAATAAAAATTACCTGTGATTTCACTATCCAGAGTTAAGTACCATTAAATCCTGGATATATTTGTTTCTACTGTTTGTTCTATATCTATTTCTTAGAAAGATTTATTTATTTATTTGAGAGAGAGAGCACAGGGGTGGGGCGGAGGGAGAAGGAGAGTCTTGAGCAGACTCCACGCTCAGCGTGGAGCCCCACGGGGGGCTCAGTCTCAGGAACTTGAGATCACGACCGGACCAAAACCCAAATTCTGACGGTTAACAACTGCACCACCTGGAAACCCCTGATCTATATCTATTTTTTTAACATAGTTGGAATAATTGCACATATGAAATATTAAAATTTTCTTTTTTACATTTAAACAGAACCCTGTTCACTACTTTACTGTAAAGTCTTCATTGAAATTATTTCAATAGCGGGCTGCCTGGGTGACACAGTCAGTTAGGCATCTGACTCCTTGTTTCAGCTCAGGTGTGATCAGGGTCCTGAGATCGAGTCCCACCTGGGAGCCCTGCCTCAGCATGGAGTCTGCTTGGGATTCTTTCTCCCTCTGCCCCTCCTCCCAAATAAATAAATAAATAAATAAATAAATAAATAAATAAATCTTTAAAAAAGTAAAATTATTTCGATCAATAATACTTATATATTAAATAATATTTGTAAGATAAAAATGAGATGAAAATTATAAAAGCTGCTTGGAACAAGTACTAAATCGCTTTCAAAATACCAGTTTACATATCCATAAAGGGTTTACAAATACCTATTTCACATGTAAATATACACACCATAGTATATACATGCATACACAGCATATAATATTTGACCCAAAGCTGTAATTCGTCTTGCATTTCCTTTTATCCATGATACATCTTTGAAATGTTTTTTAGCCATTTAGGTTTTCTCTTTGTGACTTGCCTGTTTATGTATTTGACCCATTTTACTCCTTGCAAACATCATTACCATCTTTTATCGATTTATATAAGCATTCCACATAGTAATTCTTTCTTTGTGAAAATGGTAGCACATACTGTGCTACATTTCTTTTGTTCAATTACATTTTCAAGAGTTTTTGACAAACCAAAGTTATATTTTATCTAACATTTTTGTATCATCTTCCATTTTTAAGCTTAGAAACTGGTTTTCGCCCCAGTGCTTGTTCGGTATCGACCTTTTTGGTTTCTTCTAGTTTTTATGGTATCTTTTTTATATTTATCTCCTTATTCCACCTGGAATTTGGTTGGTTGAAGACTATTTTATTAACAGGATTTTTTTTTTTTATTGTGAATGGTCATACTGTTTTGGACCAATGTGAGCAAATTTATTGGTTGACAAAATTGGGAAAGGAGACATTGTACCTGAGGAGAATAGTAGATGGGACCAGAGACCAGGATACCTCTAACATGTCTCCTCTCTGCACACAAGTTTCATTTTCTTTTTTTTTTTAAGATTTTATTTATTTATTCATGAGAGACACAGAGAGAGAGGCAGAGACACAGGCTGAGGGAGAAGCAGGCTCCCTGTGGGGAGCCTGATGTGGGACTTGATCCCAGGACCCCAGGATCACACCCTGGGTCAAAGGCAGATGCTCAATGCTGAGCCACCCAGGCATCCCCCCAAGGCATTCTTAAGAAAGAATGTCAATTGTCACATAATGGGTCATGTGTCTTCCCTAGGTCCAGTATTAAAATTGTACTCTGCATACAGGTCAGAGTACTCCCCACCTTGAGCCACATGGCTGGACAAGGAAAGAAGTAGTTTCCCAAAAAGGAGGGGCTGCAATTGACAGGAAGGGACAAGGTGCTAGATGGACAGGAAAGTACTGGAACTCTGAGGTGGAAAAGAAACTTCCTTTTAGTGTTCTGTTGGAATTTGTGTCCCTTTTTGGAGTTTTCTGGAGTTTGCCCAATATCCCTTCATCCCTCTCTTCTCACTCATCCGGAATGTGGAATCAACTGAGGCGGGCAAAAAAAGACATCAGACAAACGGCAATTAACACATTAATATATATCTTGTAAAGTTGACTGGAGAAGATAACATTCCCATTACCCAACAGTTGGATTTTTAGTACGTTAATGCTAAATTGAACCTGTCCTTTCATGCTACACCTTTGCCCCTAATAAGGGAAAAGCTCCCTGGTAACCCCAGTAAAGAGATGAGCAGAAAATCCAGGCATCTCCCCCAAGGACAGGTGCTTCCACGTTTGGAAGGGATTTTTCTTGTGAAAGCGAATAAAACGAAACCAGAATTAGGAGGATCCCTGGAGAATGCAATATTTAAGAGGTTGATAAATGAAGAATCCTCAAAAGGTCCTCCAAAAAAAAAAAAAAGGCATTTTGACACCAGATAAATGGCATTTATCTTGTTTGAAGATAAACAAGGAGAGGCTTCCGTAGGAGAGCCTGGTTTGTGTTAGTGTTGTGACCATGAAATCCACCCACTGATCATCATCACTCTGTCACTACACAGCAACTAACATGGTGGCATAGAATTTAGTAATGCTAGACTTCTTTTTTTTTCCCCTTTTGAAGATTTTTATTTTTATTTTTTTATTGCCCATGTCCACTTTTATCCCAGGGCATTAACACATAGCATAGAGATCTGGCTAGTTTAAACAATTGATTTTTGTCACCTTGAAAATCTACTCCTTTTTACTGCCATGTATTTCTTTCTATATTTTCCAAATATTCTGACAAATCTTTCAGTTGTACAAAACAAAAAACCATTTCAAATAAAGTAAAACAGAGGGTCATAGAGGAAAGGAGGGGAAAGTAAAATAATACAAAATCAGAGAGGGAGACAACCCATAAGAGACACGCAACCATAGGAAACCAACAGGGTTGCTGGAGGGAGAGGGTATGGGGAAGCTGGGTGATAGGCATTAAGAAGGGCACTTGGTGAAATGAGCACTGGGTGTTATACGCACCCGATGACTCGCAGAGCTCTACCTCTGAAACTAATAATACACTATATGGCAACTAATTGAATTTCAATAAAATTAAAAAATAAGCAAAAAGGCACTTGTTGGCTCATATTAATGGAAAGAATATGGAGATAATTCATAGAATCCAGACTTTCATTCACTTAAGGAATATTTTTGAGCACTTGTAAATTAGTCATATAGCAATCAGTAATACAAATACAAAGTCTTTGCTTTTTTGAAGCTTACATGCTAGACTTCTTAACGGAGCATTGTGTGCTCCAGTAATTTCAAGCCTATGTCCTTGTCAACATAAAGAAAATTTGGGAGCCAATAACTCTAGAATCCAATGTCATCGTGTGTTGACTATTCAATTAGGAAAATCTAATTGAGAATTGATATTGAACACTTGATTTTTTTTCGTGCTGCCACTGCTGTGCAGTAAGACAAGCTCAATTTAATAAATACATGTAATAACTCCAAAGTGCCATGGTAAATTTTTCAACAACTTTGCTTTTGAGTTTCAGAATGTTTGAATTTAAAAAAAAAAAAAAGAATGTTTGAATTTGTGTCTTTTAGAAACGGGTTTTTCTTTTGTTTTTATTCATTATAAATTTGTTGAATCTTAAGGAAAGCTATGCACGTTTCTGTGTACAGTGTATGATATGTACAAAATCCCGTCTTGCCTTCATGGATAATACAGGCAGCGAGTGTGTCTCGGCATAATCCAAAGGTGAAAAAAGCAGGTCATTCCAAAATTGGAATCCTTGAAATTTCCAATTTTGTAAAGAGTTAATTAATCAATTTATTTGGAGAGAGAGAGAGAACAGAGAGAGGAGCAGAGGGAGTGGGACAAGCAGACTCCATGCTAAGCAGAGAGCCCGAAGTAGGGCTCGATCCCACGACCCTGAGATCATGACCTGAGCTAAAACAGAGTCAGCTGCTTAACCTACTGAGACACCCAGGTGCCCCCAAAAGAGCTGTTTTTAAAGTGAGTAATTTGAAACACAAGCGACTAAGAGGCAATGAGAATTGGACATACAGGGGACAGCGAGGACAGTACAGGAAGCAGACTAAACGGGAAAATTTGAAGAAAAATGGTGAGGTGCAAATAAGTCGTTCCTGTTTCAATGCACCAGCTAATAGGCATCAATACAAACTTTGAATCTTTACTCTATGAATGACTCATTCAAATTTGCATGGAATGTTATTTCATTACAGTTGTAGTTCTCTAGGAGATAAAACTTCTTATTTTCTCACAAGAGAGTACAAAACAGGAAAGTTTTAATTATTTGATTTAGTCTGATGCTTCTTGCATGATTTAATTAAAAGTTTAATTACTGACCACTGATTTTTCCTCTAGATATTTTCATATTGTTTTCGTTCAATAATTCTGTTGAACTGTAATTTTCCAAGTTAAGTTTGTCCCAGAGTCTGCTAGAGAGCTTGTTAAAACAGACTGCTTGTTCCCTGACCCTGGAGTCTCATTGAGCAGATCTGGGGTGGAACCTGGGAATTTGCATTCCTATCAAGTTCCCAGGTAATGCTTGGTGCTGCCAGTCTGAGAGTGACGCTAGGCCAGTGTTGTAGAGAATTGATGGTACCACAAAATGGAGGTACTTATTACTGTACTTGATTTTCAGATATTTCAATTCTTGTTCTGAAGTGAACCATGTCTCTGGATGTTGGCTGCTTAAAGTTGGAGATTTGCAGGACCTGTGGGAATACGGTTTTATTAGTGAGAGAAGTTGTCTATGAGGAGTGCTGTGTAGTGCTTTAATGACGGTTCTTTAATATCATTTCACTGAGATCTCAGTTTGACTCAAGAGCTGTTTCTAAAAGATTATTTTTTTCTCAATCAAGGGTGCATTTTCAGCACTAACATGTCTAGAAAAGGAAGGACATCCTGGAAATGTATAAAAGCCTGCCTGCCGTGGTGCAGGTTTGCAGAAGCATGGTTTATGAATCCGCTGTTGTTTCAGCTACAAAAACTCAGAAATTCAATGCTTAGTTTAAAAGTGGCTTCAAATAATTCTTCCAAGACAATTACTCTCTTATATTTACGTAAGAATGTACCTATATAGAAATATTTTGCTAAAATACACTATTGACTTTGCAATTAGGATTAAAGACTGGGATTACTTCCCCCCCACACACCCCACAACTAATTGAAATGGAAAGATAATGACAAAACCAACAAGTAAAACATCTACAGTAGGGGAAAAGAATGACTGACTTAAGCTTCCTGTAAAAATACCACCTTTTACTAACAGTATGACAATCTCAAGTGGCCACTGTGCTTGCGCTGTATACTAAGTATCACATGAAGGAGATTTGTGATTGCAAAGCTAAAAGATATTTAATACTCACTGGGTCTAATTAAAATGTAAAGTGTACAGACACCTGTGAATTCAGTAGACAGCATGAGTATACTTTACAAACACATGTTTTACATTAAGAAAATATTATGTGTAGATATTCAGAAATAACTTTACTTCCCAATGATGTATACCTATGAGGACCACTCCATCCAGAAATTCCAACTGGGGTGTTTTCGCAAGAGTTCAACAGATTTAAATGTCTAGTGAGTTAGAGGAAACACATTAAGATGAAGCTTAATGGAGTCGTGAGGTAGTAAATAAGTGCTGCTTTTATTACTTGAATAGAACACAAAGAGTCATTTCTTCTAAATGAAAGAGAAAGTGAAAGAGTGAAAGAGAAGTTCTGAATCAACATTAGGGTAGTCAAGATAGTGACATACTATTGCATTTACTGTGATTGGAAAAAAGCACCTGGATTACCTTAACTGATTCGGTGTATCATTCCCACCACAGAGAAGAGCTCAATGTTTTGAATGCATCTTGCTTTTTATAAACAAAACAAGATCCTGATAGTAATATGTACAAAGTTATAATACAGGCCTTGCGAAATCAAGTGAAATTGTGATCAATGGTTTCTTCTCAAGAACTGAAATATCTAATGTATGTGCGAAGTTATTTTTGCTTTCCAATTTCAAATACAAAGGAATACTCTTCGGGCGCCTGGGTGGCTCTGTGGGTGAAGGGTCTGTCTTCAGCTCAGGTCATGATCTCCAGGTCCTGTGATCAAGCCCCCACGTCAGGCTCCCTGTTCAATGGGGAGTCTGCTTCTCCCTCTGCTGCTTTCCCTCATTTGTGATTTCTCTCTCGTCTCTCAAATGAGCAAATAAAATCTTAATAAATAAATTAAATTAAATAAAAAAAGAAATACTCTTAACATATTCCTGTAAAAATAGTGCGACTGATGAACCGTATGCTGAATACTTCCCCAACAATTAAAAGAAAAAATAAATATATAATAAATACATATACAGCATGGATGAGTCTTAAACCTAATGTTGAGCAGAAGAAGCCAGGGACACAAAGCATATTCTTTGTTATTCTATTTGAGTGAAGTTAAAGAACAAGCAAAACTAGTGGATAGTTTTAGTGGATAGTGATAGAAGTCTAACCATTACGTCTTGTGAAGAAGAACTGATGGGGAAGAGGAAATAGTGAGCATAGGGTGCTGAAAATATGTGTTTTGATCTGGGTGCAGCCATGGGTGTAAACAGATGTAAAAACTGCATTGTGCTTTATTTATACTTAAGATTAGTATAGATCTTCACCAACTCTATGTTACACCTCAGTAAAAGATGAAAACAAATTACTATAACGATTTCAAGATCTTTCGGTGGCACAATTTAAATATTTAAATATAACATCTTGGAAACAGAACAAAAATGAGACTTCACTTATAGAATTTCAGGAAACTTGTATGTAGATGTCCAGGGACAATTTTTTTCAGGAACTAGGTACATGGAATATTACACTCTATCCTTATATTAGCTTTTGGATGATTCCTAAGAGTCCATTTGAAATCCTTCCAAGATCAAGAATTCATGGATTCTCTGTGACTTAACAACAGAAAATTTAAGACTTAACCTGTTATAAGTTCTGGATAAAAGATTAGCTAAAATGTTCAGAATTTTTGTTTATTTGGCTTTCTTTAAAAACAAAGCACAATCTTTGTTTTCTCTCTAATTCATAGTGACGTAGTGATGGTATTTGAAAATCCTTAAGAATTGCCTGTGGGGAATAAAATGTGAATGTCGGAGTCTTCTGTGTGTGCCAGTTATAGACATGAGCAATTTTAAGACCTGGTGTCCTTCCCCATGAGTATTCCAGTTCAAGGTACAGAGAGAGTCCACAGGATTTAAGAGGAAAATAATTGATTTCAGAGACACTTTGAACTTCTCGGTTATTACCCGTTTATTCACTGATGTGAAAACTGGCCTTGTTCCCTGGAGTTTAGAGAGGTTGGCAACACTGTGCCCAATGTCTTTCCCCTGATAGAACATCTCCAAAAAGATTTGCGATTTCCTTTTACAGTGATTCTAGATGTTGTGTAAAATCTGAAGACTTCATTTTTGAAAAATCAGTTTAAAAAGGAAATTGTATCAATAATTATTTAAAGCCTCAATACCTGATGATACTTTGTTGTTTCTAGCTTTAATGCAGTAAAAAGAAAGCCAAGTATAGTTTACATAAAATAAAACCTAGAATTATATTTTTATTTATCTTTTTATTGTCACTAGAATTTTCTGTGTAGAAGACTGTTTAGAGGAGGTGGGAAAGAAGTGACTCTTAATGTGTATTAATTTGTATTTAAGATATAGTAAAAAGAAGGAAATCCTTAGGAATTGTATATTCAGTGTTTTAGTAAAATACAGTAACAGGAGAAGACAGCATATGTGCTAATAAAACAAGAGGGCATACTGGTTTACAATTATTAATAGCAATTTAAAATTTGGAACCAAAATAATGCAAATTTAATTTAAAACTATTAAAGATTTTAGTTGAATTCTTCATCATTAAAGAATTAAATAATGATTAATGTTATTTTTAATTTTTAAGCTCTGTAAAGACATTACATGTTTTAAAGAAATTTCTTGGGCAGCCTGGGTGGTCCAGTGGTTTAGCACCGCCTGCAGCCCAGGGCGTGATCCTGGAGACCCGGGATCGAGTCCCACGTTGGGCTCCCTGCATGGAGCCTGCTTCTCCCTCTGCCTCTCTCTCTGTCTTTTATGAATAAATAAATAAAATCTTTAAAAAAAGAAATTTCTTATCCCATAATCTAGTGAAGAAACATCAAATATTTATTAGTAGGTGCGCTCATTTGTCTTTTATTATTAGGTTTCAGTCAATTATGGTTAATTACCTTTTTGCGTGCTAGTTGTCAGTTGCCTGATTTAGCAAAAATTGAACTATTTAAATCATTTGTGTCTTTTCAAATCTTCTCATACATTGTATTCACTTCGAGAAGGGTACACAGCATTTTTGCAAGCATGCTAAAAAAAAAAGTGGATTCTTTCATCAATAAAGCTTAGAAATTGAGGAAGATCAGACAGTGTTTTGTGACAATCATTAGAAGAAATCACTAAGCGTCTCTTTGAAGGAACACTTAGCTAAGTGCAATCTCATAGAATTTCTGTGATGGTGGAAATATTGTCTGTAATTACCCAAAAGGTAGCCACTGGCCACGGGCAGATGAGAAACTATTTCATATTATTTAATACTTTTAAATGTCACATGGCAAGTTGCCACTGTGTCAGGCAGTGCAGCTTTAGACTTATAAAAATCATATCGAGGCCTTTGGTGAAGACAGTAATACCTACTTGGCTACTACAGGTACCACTGAGAAGATGGAATAACCCAAAGTTGGTTTGGTACATAGACTGCGCCTCATACTTTCTAGGTGTTGTAGATAAGTAATTTTCCTTCCTTTTCTCGTGTGGCTCAATACTTAACCATT
Source organism: Canis lupus baileyi (assembly GCF_048164855.1). Taxonomy (NCBI): domain Eukaryota; kingdom Metazoa; phylum Chordata; class Mammalia; order Carnivora; family Canidae; genus Canis; species Canis lupus. The sequence continues at coordinate 61,320,900 of NC_132850.1, read as the reverse complement.
ACTGCTGCTCCTAGAGACTTGCTGACCTCTCAGTACTTTTTATTGTTTCCTGTTCTCTTTATGTTCTTCTTCTAAAATTCTCTCTCTCCTCTCTTTCTCTTTGTCTCTCTCTGTGTCTCTCTCTTTCCTCATTTAACTAAACAGTCCATCCACTTCACTGTGTTGTTATTTCTCTTCCTTCTATTTCTACTCACCGACTTTTGTTTTCTCCTTCCCTTTTTGCTGGAAAAGGGTACTCAGCAATTACTTCCCCTTTTCAAACTACTCTGAGTGTAGTTTGAATGATCTTGCTTGATTACAATTTGGCATTGAATACAGGAAGAGTCAGTCTGACCTAAGAAAGTGTAACTATAACCCACATCTCATTTAGTTTAGTAATTCAAAAATCCCCTTAGACTGAGAATCAAATTTAATGTGATACTATGTTGGTAACGTTCCCTAAGTACAAAGACATATCCACTTCTGAAGAATACACCTTCAATGGAGGCCTCCAAGAACTTCCAAGTTAATGTTCCAAGAAACATGAGCTTAGAGTCTAAAAGTATACACAAATGCAAATGACTCTCATATGAATGCAAGCACGAAATGACAAGAGACGGCAAAACGAGACCCATAAAATTAACATCTTAAAATTATCAGACGCAGAATATTAAATAACTATATATGATATGTTAAAAGAAGTAAAAAGAAACTGGAATTATGGGTAAAAAGAAATTCTTAAAAATATCACTAGACTTAGAAAGTCAAATGGATCTCTAGAAGTAAAAAAAAATGTATTATTAAAGCTAAAAACTCAGTGAGTAAGTTAAGCAACAGGTTAAACATAGCTCAAGAGATTATTACTAAACTGAAGTATTAAGCTAAGTACCCAAAATGAAGCACAGAGAAAAAGAAAAGGAAATTATAAAAGAGATAATCAAAGCTGGGAATAATGTAACAATATCTAATATGATATCTATCTTGAATTCTGGAAGGAAATAATAGAAATAAAGGGGTTGTGGCAATATTTGAAGAAATAATTTGGCAACTTCAAGAATTAGGGTTTTGGGGTTTTTCTTGGTTTATTTGTTTCTTTCATTTAAAGATTTTATTTATTTCCTTGAGAGAGGGCAAGCGTGAGAGCAAGAGAGAGAGAGCACAGAGGGAGAGGAAGAAGCAGAAGCCGACTCCCCACTGAGCAGGGAGCCCAAGGTGGGGCTCAATCCAGGACCCTGAGATCATGACCTGAGTGGAAGGCAGACACTCAACCAACCGAGCCACCCAGGCACCCCAAGAATTGTATTCTGTTTGTTTTTGAGTATAGTGGACACACAATGTTATATATTAGTTTCAGATGTGCGACTTAGTGATTGGACAGGTTTATACGGTGCGCTGTGTTCACCACAAGTACAGCCGCCATCTGTCCCTCTCCATTGCGGTTATAGTATAAAGGACTGTGTTCCTTATGCTCGGCCTTTTATTCCTGTGATATACTCATTCCATATCTGGAGGCCTGTATCTCCCTCTCCCCTTCACTTACTTCCCCCAAGCTCTCCTCTCTCCCCACTCTGGTAACCATCAGTTTGTTCACTGTGTTCACAGGTCTGATTCTGCTTGTTTGTTTGTTGAGTTTTTTAAGATTTCATTTGAATGGAATCATATGGTATTTGTCTTTTTCAGTCTGAGTTATTTCACTTAGCGTAATACCCTCTGCATCCATGCATGTTGTCACAAATGACAAGACCTCACCCTTTTTTATTTCTGCGTAATATTCCATTATGTATCTATATACCACATTGTCCTTATCCATCTGTCTATTGATGGACACTTATGTTGCTTCCATGTCTTGGCTATTACAGATAATGCTGCAATCAACATAGGAATGCCTGTATATTTTTGAGTTAGTGTGTTTGTTTTCCATGAGTAAATAAATACCCAAAAGTGCAATTACTGGATATATGGTATTTCTATTTTTGATTTTTTGAGGAACCTCCATATTGTTCCCACAGCGGCTCTATCAGTGTACACTCCCACCAACAGTGCACAAGGGTTCCTTTTTCTCTTTATCTCTACGTGTCTAATGTACGTGTCTACATTAGACAAACCGAGCATAAAAGTTGTGAGATATGATCAGACTTAATGCATTCTTAGGCCATTTTGTTACTCAGGAGGAACATAAATATATCGCTATACTTCATATTTTATTAAGTAGGAAGGTTAAAAGCCATAAAACTACCAGTAGGAAGGTTAAAAGCCATAAAACTACTAAAAAGGTAAGAATAAAGTATAGAACTACCAAAATAGTGAAGGGAAAATAATAGAACAAGAGGAGTAATCCAAAACACATCCAGAAAAATTATGGGGATAAATAAGCATCACAATAGATATAATAAATTAAGTATTCTCACAAATTAAAAGGAAAAGATTGTCAGACTGTACTAAAAAATATAGTGGATACTTGAGTGGATCAGTCGGTGAAAGGTTTTAGCTCAGGTCATGACCTCAAGATTTTGACATCAAGCCCGACCCACATTGGGATTCTTGCTCAGCCCATAGGCAGCCTAAGAGTCCCTTTCCTTCTCCCTTTGCCCTTTCCACTGCACTCACTTCTCTCTCCTCTCTCTAATTAATTAATTAATTTGAAAAATAAAAAAAATAAATATAGTATTGTGCTATTTTTGAGAGCTACACATAAAGACACAGAAAAGTCAAAAAATAAAGGATGGAAAGAAAGAGGTTACGTAAAGCTAATATTATCCCTTCACCCTTCCACTGCTCCTGCCAAAAACAAAACAAAACAAAACAAAACAAAAAAACAGAAAACAACACACACACACACACACACACACAACCAACAAAAAACCCAAAACCAGAACTTACATGGCAATAGTGATATCAACTAAACTTTAAATCAAATTTATTGCTAGATAAAGCCCAACTACATACTAATAAAAGTTTCAGTTTCCTAGGAGAAAATGATAATTATGAATTTATATGCATTAATATCGACCAAAACTTGACAGAATTACATGGAATAATTGATAAAGCCCCATCCTAATGGAAAAAGATGTAACACATTTCTGTCAGTAAATGACAGATCAAGGGAAAAAAAATAACAAAGTTACAAGAAGCCTAAACAACATAATCTGATCATTTTAACAAGATTGCATCTCATACCAGTAAGAATTAGTTAGAAAATATTATTAATATATGTGGGAATTAATCCAACCGAAAGTGCGCAGCATCTATGCAGCAAACTTTTATTGAAAAACGCTGACACAAGATGTAAATCGATGTGATTGGATAGAAAAAATCAATTTTGCAAGCTGAGATTTTTTATGAATTTGATTGGTAGATACAATTCACTTCCAACAGAGGTTGATAAAATGAGTCCCAAATATATACAGAGAGAAAATAGGTGAAGAATAGCCAAGACAGTTTAGCAAAAAAACAAGATGAAGGATAGAACTTACAGTTTAAAAGGATGTTCTATTGATTGATTTTAGTGGTGGACTTAAAACTGTTTTTTTTTTTTTCTGTTTTTTTTTAACTGGTTTTTTTTAACCCCCCAATTAGTTAATATACATTTTATGTCCATGTGCTCTACTTCACAATTTTTTTTAACTAAAAGAGTATAAATTTAGAGGCTTATGGCTCTGCAGATTTGATGACTAAAATCTAGGTTATGATAGTAATATCATATATATGGTACTCTTACTAATTGTCATTCACCTTTAAAAAATAAGATGTATTTTAATATAAATGCAATGCTTGTATAATTTAGAAAATGTGGAAAATACAGAAAATATACAGTTAAATCAATAAACTAAAAATCACCGTGAGTTTTACCATCTAGTTTAAGCACATTGAAAGTCATTGTACTTCTACTTAATGTGTGCATTTGTTTGTGAACGTGTTTGTGAATTTTTATGGAATTACCATCTTATTATGTATCCATTTCTGTTATACTTTTTAAATGTACCATTACAAATTTATCATTTGATGTGTTAGGAATTTTGCAAAACTAGACATTTCTCTTTTGAAAAAACGTAGTTGGAACCGATAGACTTGGTCAAGCAGTGCTTTGAAGAAATAGCAGTATTTTAGAAACCCAAACCTGACAGTGAGGCAGAGAGTAATTATGATCATATCGCTGAAAATATGTATGATGCGTAGGGAATATGTATTTTCAGTAATCTAAAAAAAAAAGCAGGGAGAAGAGAGAGGAAATACACATCTCACACACTGATGGGAGTCTGAACCCCCCGCACTGTGCACCACAGCTGCTACTCTGTTCCTCCCTAAAAGGACGTACATAGGGCTTTCCTTCAGCAATTCCCTCACAGAGGATGTTTCCACTAGTTCGCATAGTTGACAAATTTATTTATATCAAGAATCACTGCGAGAGAAGACATAAAGTTGAACTGAATAGTATGTCCAAACACCTTCTACACTGTCCCTTCAGGCTCTGCCTAAAGTCACATTTATCTCCAAAGCCAGGAATATCTTGGGTAGTGTTCCAAGGGAGAAGCAAGAGAAATTTCCTAAAGGTTGAGAAATTCCTCCCTTGATATCCACATTTTCTCCGCCAGCTGGTTGGGGAGAATTACAGGCTTTTGTGCTGATCTGGTCTCCAGCAAGGGATTTTTATAAACCCAGCAATGCTAGTAACACTTGAGACTTTCCTAAATGCTGTTTTCAGTCTGTGGAATATATCCCTGTTGCTGTCTAACAAGAGAGAATAGTAGGATGGTATTTGCATTGCCATGGCAACTTACATCGCTAGATTGAGATGACATTTTTGCCTGTTTAGTTCTACTTTTCATTTAAGGATCACATTTTTTTTTTTTACTGCCTTTTAATTGGAAAAAAAAACCACAAGTGGGTGTGCATACACAAGGAGAAAAACTGAAATTTACTTAACATCTGCTGCGTGTCAGACACTGAATCGAGTTGTTTATGTACATCACTGCATGCGTCCTCCAAGAACTCTGGGAAGGAGGTCTCGGTTCAGAGAGGAGGAGGCTTAGAGAAATGTCAGTGTCTTGCTTTGCTTAAGGTCAGATGTTATGAGGCAGCAGAACCAGGGACCATCAGAGCCCAGAGTCCTCTCATTCCTGGGCCCGTGCCTTCCTCACTACCCCACGCCTCCTCCATGGTTTCTGGCCAGGTTCCTTGTCTAATTGTCCCCTATAACTGACAACAACCACCTAGTGAAATACCAGTAAGTACCTTGAGATGTACATTTTTTTTTAAGTGTTGTGCTTCTTAATGTTTAAGTCTAAATTCCACGTATGGAAAATTGCACCTAAATCAGGATTGACTGATTATGTACTACTCTTCAGTTAAAATGGTTATTCAAATGCTTTAATTGCATGCCATGTGCATTAGAAGATGATACCAATTAAGTAGTTAGGGTTTAGCTCTACATACGATGGGGATTTAGCTGTGCACTGTGGAAAAAAAAAAGTATATCCATATCTTAATATAATTTTACAGATATAGAATGTGAAATATGCATTGCAAACATTAGATTATGATTTGTTGAACATAAAAAGATATGTGTTGGATTATATTTTGAACACGTTGATGAGAAGAGCAAAGTAACAAAAATGAATTCTATTTACAAGTCGTTGAATTAAAATTAAGCTGATGATTCAGCTCTTCGTAGAATCTGAATATTCTGTTTATTAAAAATTGGATATCATTTCTATACATTTCATCGTAGGACTTCTTTTTTTCTTCAAATAGAAGGACGTAAAGGCAAATGCAGAGAGAAGGTTCCTTAGTGATAGACTTTAGGAGATGCTTACATCGTTTTGTTGAAATGGTAAATGTTGTTAACCCTAAGGCATTGGTGACAAGAGAGGGAATGAAACTGAAATTTCTCATTGATCCTGTCTTTTTGAAGCGGCAAGAGAAAGGAAGTGGTTTGATGTCAAGGAAAAAGTGACATCATGGTTTAAGCGCCACACCATTTCTCTTTCTCTCCAACCAACAAAAAAAGTCTCAGAAGCAGTTACTGTTTGGATAGTTGAGGGACATTAACATTTGAAATCAGGAAAATTTCTACTTTGAAATCAGGAAAATTTCCACTCAAGGAATGTGGGCATAAGGCAGGGAGGAAGTGCTGGTGGACTAGTGGGCCCTCGAAGCAGAAGGCCTACCGGAAGTGTGGAAAGGCTGGCCTGAGGCGTACAGCAGGGGGAAGGAAGAGTGATTGTGAAGACACTGGAAGCCTGACTTATTCACGGGCAATCAGAAAGAAATCGAAGGGAAGAAACAAATTGAGGATGCAAGATTAAGTTGGAAAAATTATGTTGGTTCCATGGAACCCGGGGCCGAGTGGGGGGGACCTGCCTGGGAGGATAGATCTGCGGGTACCAAGGAGGGGAACGCTCTCCAAGAGCCGGGGCCTCAGCTCTCTTCTGCAGCCCTGTAATACCCGCCCTTGTCAGTCAAGAGGTGGTGCTTGGAACTGGTAATGATGTCGCATTTTAGCAGAAAAACACTGTGATTGACAGATTATTCTGAAAAGTTCATATGAATATGTATAATTTCCAGAGCACAAAAAAAAAAAGCCACTAAAATGTTATGAGTCTTATACATAATTACCTTTAAATGAAACTGTAGCGCTCAAAATAATTTCACGTGATGTTCTTTCAGAGTTCAACAGTGCTGTAAGTGGGCTTGGTGTTTTACTCGGGCCACGTTTTAATAGAAACCCATCTGCAATGGAATAACTGTAATAGTAGCATACAGACCGTCCAGCAGTGGCCATATATCCACACGCCCGTCGTAGGTCTCTAAATCAGAGGCAGTTCGTTCTCAAGTGGAAGAAGAAAACACGTTCGGAGATGCCTTTGCTTGGGCAGCGAGCAAATGTGCTCCTACTGTATTATTTTCTTTATTAGGCCGTTGGCACCCCTAGGATGCTGTGGTTTTTATGTCCTTAGAGCTCCTTGTTGCAGGGGCCTCTCGTGCAAAATCAAAAGTCATCATGTGGTTAATTTTCTCACTCCTTTTCCAAAAAAATATACTGAAAGGACCCTGAAAACGTGGTACATATATTCAGTGCTAAGGGCGTTGATGAGAGACTCTTCCTGATGTAGACACTGGCCCTTTGATCGCACCCCTGGTGCGCTGACCACCCCCCGGCCCGGTCACCCAGCAGCTCGGGAAATCCTTGCTACCCTCCCGCCGTAGCTGAGAAGGTGGTCCGCTCTTCTTCCCTTGCTTCTCATCCCTCTGCTGCCTGAGAAGATGCTCCCCTCCGCACCCCCACCCCCAGCACCTTTGATTGAGTTTGAGGTCATCTGTGGTGTCAGAGGATGGACAGTTCACGCTCACCACTGCACTTGCAAGGTCCAGGCTCTGCATTTCTCTGGGTCCATTTCCTAAGAACTCTTCCTTCAACCTCTTAGATTCTTCTAGATAAGCTGAGTCTGATTTTACTCTGAAGTGCAGGTGGATTTTATTTCAGATCTTTGTGTAGCTGAAGAGACATTATTAGCATCTAAGAGAAATTTGCATGGACAGATGAAATATGCTGCCTTCTGAGGCCTCATGGAAATCCTCCCTATTAATAACCACATTAGATGGAAGACTTGGGTTTTTTATCGTTTCACCATCTTTCTTCTATCAAGTGGTTCATTTCTGTCCATGTCACTAGTAATTTTAAAAAGCCACTGCCAAAAAAAAAAAAAAAAAAGCCACTGCCATCTGTCTTTTCAGGACTAAGGGCATTTGATTTCACAAATAACAGCAATAAGGGCCCATCTCACCTTTTGGAACGATTAAAACCATAGGAAAATCCAGGACTATGAAGCTGTGTGCTCCTTTTTAAATTTTCTTGTTAAATACAGGGAGCAAGTAATTGCTGTACATTTCCTTCTCTTATTTTTTACCATCAACAAGGCCCACAAATGCCAAGACCACAAGAAGCTACCGTAATCTCGGTTTATGACAGGCCAAAATGAGATCTCTGAATGGATGGTATCATGGGTGAAATGTGCATTTTGTAACCCGAATCTCCGGGCTCCACCTGGTTCAGTCTTCACTCGCGTCTCACTCAAAGAATAACAACCAGAAGTAAAAATAATAAATTTTTATTTGACTGTCTCAAGGCAGAGGGATGGAGATTTAATATAAAACTCTATCACCATTTCTCCAGATCTTCCTTTTCTCATTCGTCCTGATTTCAAATAGCCCAAAGCCACTCCAAAGACTCTCTTCATAATTCACTTTCACTTCCATGGCAAAACTATCTTCCACACTCAAGCCCTGCTGCATTTCCTTCTCTTTCTGCCAGCCCCTGCCACCCACATTTTGCCGTTGTTGTTATCTTTATTAGGTGGATCACATTAGCATCTCTGGTTGCACTCTTTCTCTTTTTATTCCTTCCCTGGGGTTTATCCACTAAGCAAAACTCTCAAAACAAATCAGGCCCAGAAACTGACTCAGAAAGCAAATATCTTGGCTCCTTTTAAGTTGGGGCAAGAGGAAAAATCATGAATACTCATGTGTCAAGAATGTTTATTCTGTTTGGTATACATCGACACACATGTGCCGAAATGCATTTCAGAAGCTGTTATTATGATTCTGTAGTTTCATCACCAACTATAAGAAAGACATTCTCGCATTATATTAATGAACTTTTTAAACTGATTAAGGTGTGGATTTAATCTACAATGTTACCATGAATTAAACTTCAGCATCTGCTAATAAGCCTTGAGAAACTACATAGAATCTTTGCATTATCTGACCTTAGAGGGAGGCACCTATGTACATAAACACCAAAAAATACGTCTATGTTTCTAATATATGTTAACAAGTTCATCTTTGTTCACATATGCCCTAAAAAAATGAAATGGATATCTGAGACAATGAGCTATTTGTATGGTTCATAAGAAAAATAAATAATAAGTGTTAATAATTTGCCAAATAGTTTGTAGCAGGTTTTTGGTGGGAGATTTAAATGCATTATCTCATTTAATTCTCTGAGATTTACTGGGATAATATCAGTTTTCTCTTGTCATACATGTAGCACAAGGCAGAGCTAGACTCAAACCCCATTTATTATTCTTAGTTAAGTTTCTTGTGAGTGAATGACTGCCCTTTGCACCCACCCATTGTTTATACCTACCAAATGCTGTAATGACATCAATAAAATAAAAGGCATTCGATAAAATATTTGAAAAGATCAAAATTCTTCTCACTCTAGATATTTATCATGTACATTCTTTTTTGTGTGTGATTATTGTTATTGAACTGGTGCTCTAGGAACTCTTCAGTGTTACAGTATTTTCAAATTTGAAAGATGATTTTTACTTTTATACTTACATAATTAATGACTATATAAAATAAAGCAGATGTATCATTTAACTCTATAATGCTCTTAGATTTTTACTTAACATGTGACCTTTTTAAAACATTTTTCCTTAAGATTCTCCAATCTAGTTCCCACAAATCCATTACTGACAAATTTAAAGAAAAAAAAAAAAGAAAAGAAAGCTGAATTACTGTCTTTTCTCTATATATTAAAACAATGATGATTGACGTTATTAATGTTTACTCCAAGAAGTATATCTCAAACTTTTTTTTTCATGTACATGTATCGAAATCAAGTACTTATTAAAATGCCATTTTTATACCCCACCACATTTCTGCTAAATATACAAATACAAATATACAGATATGGGGAGAGAAGGCCAAGAATCTGCATATATTTCTCTGCACAGTATTTGGATGCTTAAAATATGAAATAATGAGCAACAGAATAAAAAAGAGTTTTACATTAAACCCAAAGAATAAAATAAATATCCATGAATCAATATTGATACTAATAAATGTTTGAATAAAAAAGTAGGAGAAAAAGAAGCAAATGTATTTTTCAGAAAAATTCCAAATTGAAAAGGCATAAGGAATGAGAGAAATAGAAAGCCACCATTAGAACACCCCAATAATAATGGCTACAGGCAAGATTCACTGATAGGTATTAAAATTAGTGGGGAAAATTTGAAGGAGGAACAGTATATTTGCATAGCCCCGAAGTATCTTCCCCCAAATATGTATTAATCATGTGGCTATTCTAACATATTTTCCATTGTTTGATTCTGCTCCCTGCAGGAGGTAAAGCTTAATTCCCCCTCGCTGACATGCAAGCTGGAGTAAGGGGCAATACTCTAGGCATCAGTAGGAACAGGTATCCATAGCACGCCCCTCCGGGTGTGATGCAAGGAGAAAGGCACTTCACCTCTAGTGTGCTGGCTCCAAATGCCTAATCCTAGTCTAATAAAAGATAAGACAAACCCAAATGGACGGGCATTCTACTAAATACCTAGCTTAGGAGTCTTCTAACGTATCAAGATCGTGAAAACAAATACTGAGAAACTTTCACAGATCAGAGACTAGGGGAACTTGTTGAATGAAGGCAACCTGGTTTTCCTGATCAGATCCTGGGAGAGAAAAAGACATAAGTGAAAAACTAATGAAGTCTCAATAAAGTCTGTAGTTTAATTTCTCTTATTGTACCACTGTTAATTCATTTTGATAAATATACTTAGATAAAATTTTAACACTAGGTTGAACTGGTTGAGGAGTATACGTGAAGTCTATCATTTTTGTTGACTCTGTATTATCTTTAGAACCTCAAGTATTAGGTATTACAGAAACACCTCATACCAGTGAGAATGGTGAAAATTAACAAGATGGGAAACCACAAATGTTGGAGAGGGTGCGGAGAGAGGGGAACCTCTTGCACTGTTGGTGGGAATGTGAACTGGTGCAGCCACTCTGGAAAACTGTGTGGAGGTTCCTCAAAGAGCTAAAAATAGACCTGCCCTACGACCCAGCAATTGCACTGTTGGGGATTTACCCCAAAGATACAGATGCAGTGAAACGCCGGGACACCTGCACCCCGATGTTTCTAGCAGCAATGTCCACAATAGCCACACTGTGGAAGGAGCCTCGGTGTCCATCGGCAGATGATGGATAAAGAAGCTGTGGTCTGCGTATATGATGGAATATTCCTCAGCCATTGGAAATGACAAATACCCACCATTTGCTTCGACGTGTATGGACCTGGAGGGTATTATGCTGAGTGAAAAGTCAGTCGGAGAAGGACAAACATTATATGGCCTCATCATTTGGGGAATATAAAAAAAAGTGAAAGGGAATAAAGGGAAAAGGAGAGAAAATGAGTGGGAAATATCAGAGAGGGTGACAAACCATGAGAGACTCCTAACTCTGGGGAGCAAACAAGGGGTAGTGGAAGGGGACGTAGGAGGGGGATGGGGTGATGGGGTGACGGGCACTGAGGGGGGCACTTGACAGGATGAGCACTGGGTGTTATACTATATTTTGGCAAATCGAATTCCAATAAAAAAATATACATACATACATACATAAAATTTAAAAAAAAAGTCCTTTTTGGCTCATATGGTAACATATTTGTTGGAGGATTTGGATATGGACATCTTTAAGGGGGTCATTATCAGCAGTAAATTTGTTAATTTTAATCATTGGAAAGATATTGTGCTAATATATTAGCTATTATTGACCTCTACATGACCGAGTGTAAAACAGCAGAATCTTACGTTTTTTCTTTGTTTTTTTTAAAGATTTTATTTATTTATTCATGAGAGACAGAGAGAGAGGCAGGGACACAGGCAGAGGGAGAAGCAGGCTCCATGCAGGGAGCCCGATGCGGGACTCGATCCCAGGACCCCGGGGTCATGCCCTGAGCCAAAGGCAGACGCTCAATGGCTGAGCCACCCCGACATCCCTTAGTTTTTAATTAATAGCCACCAACAATAATGAAGTACTGTTCTTTTGTGTATTCTTACATTGTGTTTCATAAGTAATTTTTTTTTTTAGCATGAAGAAAGAAAGCCATTGTCTTTAGTTTTGTTTTGGTTGTGACTAAATGAGAATAATAGAAACTTGCTTTATTTATTTATTTATTTATTTATTTATTTATTTGAGAGAGAGAGAACACAAGGGGAGGGGCTAGAGGGAGAAGGAGCAAGAGAATCTTAAGCAGGCTCCACACTCAGTGCAGAGCCCAATGGAGGGCCCCATCTCACTCTCTTGAGATCATGACCTGAGCCAAAATCAAGAGTCAGACGCTTAACTGACTGAGCCACCTGGGCACCCTTAGTAGCATAATTTTAGAGCAACGTTTGACAGTACTTCTGTTCAGAGAGACACCTTAACTATGATTGAGGATCAGGGTGTGAAATACCATCTCCTTTAGATAAAATGCCTGCAACACATTTTGAATCAGAATAAGCTAGAGAAATGGACAAGTAAATTGTGGACATCTGTATGAGAAATTATGGGAAAATTTTCAGGTGTAAATTAATATACTTGAGGGAACAAATGCCATTTACGTCGTTTTTCTGTATGTGATAATGGAGAACCACAAGTTGAAATACTTCATTGGTAATCACATTCAGTTCTGAAATCAGTGATTCTGATCCCTAGCAACACTAGACCTACACACTCAGTGCAACTCAAATGTAACTATCTGAGAGTTTCTTAGGACTAATTATTTCTCTAGGAACTCTCTTGTCCCAGTGTGGCTACGAACACATTTTTCCATTCTTCAGTCAGTGTCTTGGCTGGTACAAAAGGTTGTTGATTGAGAGCCCAGGCGGTGGTTTACAGGAGTGAAGTTGAGAGGCCTACAAATCAGACAGAAATCTTTCTTTGCATGTGGGATTTGAATTTCACAGCGAATACTTGGTAGACCTATGAATCAGGAATATCTCAAGTGGAATATATACTTGTGGGCATCACGGGCTTTCCATCAAAGTTGCTGTTAGGGAAAGAAAAATCTGACTTGAAAATTAATCACTAGGAGAACATATCTGTTAATTGCTCATTATATTCTTTATTTGCTAAGCATCTGTGACTATTGAATAATTACTGACTTCAGCAGTTTCTGTGAAACAGCATTGCCTCGTAGTTATTGTTCCAGAAATGGAGAGCCAAATAGTAAGCAGAGTATTGAAGATTATATGTCAATGGCACAGAAGAAACCGACCCGCCAGCTGAGTTGTTCGGCGTTCCATGACAAATTTCTCCTGGGTCTCCACACACGTTCAGTGCATTTAGGATTCCTCCAGCATAAAAACATTCATCCATCCATCAGGTCATCTCATCTACCTCCTAAGACTATCAAGCAGTACTTTAACTGAAAGAGTCACAACAATTGAAGGAATTTAGTCCTCTTATGGGTATACATTCGTTCCTATTATGCTATTTACCAAAATGAAATTTTTACTTTGGTCCATTGTCACGGGACAGAGTATTCAGGATACATGAAATTTTGGCCATAAACGTTGATTTTACAAAAACGAAAAAAAAAAAAAAAAACATTAGTGAATATTACATAGAGTAAATGTCCTCTTTATCAGCACAATCAAAACCAACCTTTGGTCATTAGAAAAATTGATTTAAAAAAAACAAAATTATATAAATGCATGTTTATTTACTAAGGTTTAGGAGACACGTTTCCTTTGAAGAGGGAACCACTAATTGGAGTTATTTGCTATCTTGCTTAGACCATTTAGGATTTGTCATTTTAGTTTATTTAAATTGAATCAAGCGCTAAAAGAGTTTGATTTAAAAAAAAAAACACCCTGAGATCCAAATTCTTCTAAATATTAACATTATTTAATCCATTCTTTACATCTTCACGTGCACCTTATTCAACAATATTTTTATAAGTATCGACTAGCCTTTTTGTATAGTTCCAAAATTACAGTGTTAGTGTCCATGTAAGCAATTCTTCTTTTAATAATAGTAAATGAATTTGCATACTATTTAATTAGATGATGTGATTGATGCTATCGTAGAAATAACTACCTTTCTGCAGAATCACTTTTCTTCTGTATATGCAAGGCAATATTTTCAAATTTCCCTTGTAGGTAAAGATAATCATGTAAACAAGAATGTGAGGAAAAAGTGTGCTCTGGTCCATTAAACTTCCCAGAAAACTGGCTCCGTGCCTTATTTCACTTCTTGCAGACTGTACAATAATTACTAGAGCAACATCAAAGCCGGATATTGAAAACAAAATACCTTCTTTCTTCACCTGGGTCCCCAAAGACCTAGTGGGGAAGTCCTTTTAGCATCAGTTGGGACTATCCATTCTAGAGAGTGAGAAACAAACTTCAACCAGCTTGAACCATTTCATTTTCATTAATCATAATACAGAAATTAATGTCTTGAGGTGAGGTGCTGCAATAACAAAAACTTAAAATATGTATCATTAGGATGGGGGTCGTGCAGGAGGCTGCAAGCAGGAAGCAAACAGACTCTACAAACTGGAAAGCTCTAAGCTGGATTTGATCAGGGAAAAGTATTTGATGAAACTGTGACCTGTACTATCTAGAAAGACATACCAAGTGCCAACCAAGCCCATAGTTTCAAGAGAAACATTTGGAAAGAGGAAGAATATTAGTGTGCATTGGCTGCTGCTCCATGCTGCGAACAAACTATTACTAGAGATAGACCAGCTTTGCCTGGTTTGCAGGCAAACAACAAGATTAGAAAAAACTCATAAACACAGGGCCAAGAAGTTTCAGAAAAGCCAATAGCTCCTGTATCCCCAATAAGAGAGATTGTTGTACAAAAATATTTTTTTAAGATTTTATTTATTAAGGAGAGACAGAAAGAGGCAGAGGGAGAAGCAGCCTCCATGCAGGTAGCCTGACGTGGAACTCGATCCCAGGTCTCCAGGATCAGACCCTGGGCTGAAGATGTTGCTAAATCGTTGAGCCACCCGGGCTGCCCATACAAAAATCTTTTAATGCCCTCTTCACATTGCGATATTTTCTTGCCATTTTCCTATAAGAGTCCCAGCCTTTATTTTATTTATTGTTTTTACTTATTTATTTTTTTTAGAAAAAAAAATTTTTTAAATCTACATTCCCCACCTCTTTTGCCCCTAAAGACTGATGATTCAGGACCAGGACCAGGGCTTGCGTTAAGTAAAGCAAAGCGCCCATGGTACAAAATGTAAGGACACACTCCCTCCCTCTCAGGTGCACCTGTAGCTGCCTCCCTTGTCTCACTCTGGGCCCACCCTTGGTTCTGTCCCTTAGACGTGTCCCGTGAGACTTTTGTTGCTTCAGAAGTGACTGTGAGCTAACTGGGATTTACGGCTGGTGAAAGTAGTAGCAGAGGCAGTGGGTTTTCCAGGTACTGCAGTGGGACACGTCTAAAGTTTAGAACTCTGAGGGTCGGAAATGTTACTATTTCCTAGTTTTGTGATCTTTAAGGTTTCTTTAAGCTTCAATGGTATCACCTGTGAAAGAGTAATAATAATTTGTATATCATGCAGTGGGGGAGAAAAAATACCTTATTCCACGGCCCTTTCAAGTTCTCAGCTAGGGCCCCATAAAAAATGACAAATCAACAAAGGAAAAGCATGCAATTTATTTAATACAAGTTTTACGTGGCATGAGAAGAAATGCAGACTTGAGGAAGTACTTAAACGTAGTTTTATGTGAGGTTTGATGAAGAATGGGAAGTTGTAGGGAAATGTGATAGGATGAAAGAGAGGGTATGAGCTAAGTGTAGTAGCTGGGACAACAACAATTTGTTCAAATTTTTGTAGGTGACTTGAAGATAAGGAAGTCTGTACCCCAACCCCTCCCCACCCCGCCCAGGTGTAGAGAAGGCCCCTCTCACCATGAGGGTTCTATAATCTTCATGGAGAAGTCAGAAAGTCCTTTCTGTACATGCTCGTTCTCAAATTCCTTCAGCTTAAAATATTTAATATACCAAAGTCTTCTCTTCTGGGGTAGCATGTCCTAGACTCCATCATAAGCTAATTTTGAAAATGAAACATAACATGGCACAAGGCACTGAGCAGATAATCAATAGACATTAGTTGTGTTTTGTTAACATCATGTATTGCTTTGGGAACTACGTCATCCATGCTTCTGATCTTTCTTAATCTCTCAATCGAAGAGACCAACGTAATTTCCCTTGTTCTTTTGTCCCTGGCATGGCAGTGTGCTATTATTTTAATAATCTGGATCTCCACACTATCATTTTTCTCCTCACTCAATTTCTTATGTTGATAGTCAACTGGGCACGTCAGTTCTGAGACCAAAGGCTGCACATCTCTTGCAGGCTTGTTAGAGACTGGAATCCTAAATCCCAGTCCTCTTACTTCCTACTCTTCAGCCCCAATGCCAATGCCTGTCTTCACAGCACGCCCTTGCATTCATGCTGTCCATCCCTGTGGACATGCACCTGCTTACCCATGACTGCTTGGAGGACCGTCCCGACACTCTGTCTTGATCACCATACACTGCCTGTGGCTATACTGCTGGACACTGTCAAGCTGCCTTAACACTTTTTCCATTGCGTATTGTTCAATATACCTTGAACACTGATCTCATCTCAAGGGGTTTATCTTGCCTTTCAGTGAGAGTGCTTGTGTTTTTTTCCTGCCCAATTTCCATTTTTTTTCAAGGGTTGTCATAATACTAAAGCCATTCTGTCCTGATTTAAAGGAAAATGTTTTTTCTCCCTTTACTGAGTCAAAGTAATAATTTTCTGCTTGGAAACAGTGGAAGGGCACTTTCTCTAAATTTTTAATATATATATTCCAGATATTTGAGCACATACCAAGAAACCATAGTGTGATATGCCTATTACATATAGTGGTTTAATCTTAAGATGAACATCGTATAAGCAGCTCAGAGGGCAAGATGTATCAGATGTTAGTCTGAACGAAGCACTGACTCTATCTCATTTTCCCTGTGCAAGAACTGAAGAGAACATTCTGGAATGCCACAGCTTCCTTAGATTAACGATAATGTGCATATCTTGCCTTTGTAAAGGCAGACTCTGGCTTGGGCACCTCCATCGGTAGGTATGAATCACGTAAGACTACTCCAAATTTAGACTCATTTTGTCTTTGTCCCTGTTACAGAAAAATGTTTTCTTTTTTTCTATTATCTCTTCTTTTTCTGGATTCTTTTCCTCCTTTACTCCTACTGTAGAAAACCTTGAACCTTTGTAAGACGACCTGTGATAATTAATCACATTCCACACAACTCCTGTGTTAATATTTTCCTTCCCTACTGATTTAGCAGACTGGATTGCTTGCCAACCTTCAATCCCACTTATCAGCCGACCTCCTTGGTCACTGGTTTTCTTATCTCACTCACCCTCCCTACCATGTTAGTCATAACGTCTTCAGTTCCAAGTAGTGATTCAACATGAATCATGCTAAAAGCTCCCTCTCCAGCACCCCCAGCACCCGAGTGGGTCTCACATGCAGAAAAGTCCAAAGCTATATCCAATTCCCCGCCAGGTGGAATGTAGGTCAAGACTTTTTTTTCTCTTCTCTTAAATTAACTTTTCCTTATGTCTTACACCAGTCAAAACTCCTATCCTACCAGCATGTGGATCCCAGCAGTAAAAGGGTATCTTCCCTTAGAGTTCTGGCTGCAAAGTACCAAGGAGGAGCCTGACTCACCTTGCTTCAATCGCAGGCTGTTTTCTCAAACAAGAATTGTGGCCAGGGAGGCGTGAGGGGCGGCATTCTTACTGGCCAGGCCTGGGCCCCTTGGACACTGCTGTGGGAATATGCAGAGAGCTCTATCAAAATCACAGGAAATGATTTCCTCACAGAACAAATACTTCTATTATCAGAGAAAAGAAGGTGTGGTTGGCCATCAGAAACCGTCCACCCATCGACTGCCCAGTATCCAGGCACGCTTTTTCAAACTTGATATTCTTAAATGTCTCATTCGTATAAACCAAATATTCCTGTAAAATCAGAGCCATAATGTCTCACTTTCTGCTGGAAATTCTCTTCTCCTACAGCCTTCACCTTCAAGTCCAGGACTGCTAAATCGTGAGCCTTCCTCTGTGATAAAGCTCCAGAGTGTCTCCTCATGAACAAAGAACCTATGTCTAATATTGAAACTATGGATAACAAGACATCCCAAATATAGTGCTGGAAGTTTCAAAAGGAATAACATAAATTTTTAACTTCCGCTTTAGAAAAAAGAAGAGAAATGAAATATAATATGTCCCATTGGGCAGCGATAACAAGGATTCCTGCCCTGGAAAAGAATGATTTCCTTGGTGAGTTAGTTTGACAGCCTTCCCTGCTGGGCTCCGAGAATGTCTTTCTTGTTTACTGTCATGACCACATTAGAGAAATTTCTCCTTCTTGGGGCTGTGCATTTCACTTTTCAAAGGTGTGGGTTTGGAGTTCTATGGGCTTGGCTTAAGTTTTATTTATTTTTTAAAAAGATTTGATTTATTCATTTAAGAGAGGTAGAGAGAGAAGGGGGGGGACAAGCAGGGGGAGGGGCAGAGGGAGAGGAGAAGCAGACTCCCCGTGAAGGCAGGGATCCATATCAGGACTCAAGATCATGGCCTGAGCTGAGAGCAGATACTTAACCAACTGAGCCACCCAGGTGCCCCTGCCTTAAGTTTTAAACAACAACAGGTTCTTCTTTGCCAGATTTTGGGCATAAATAATGTCAGTAAGTTTTAGGCAAAACAAAACAAAACAAAACAAAACAGTATCACTAAGACTATGCTTGCATCATAGAATTTGATTACTATCCCATTGAGTGAACAAAATTGAAAATACTATTTTTGCCTAAACTCATTGATATAGGTCTTCTATAATAAAACACATCTTAAGAACAAAAATAATTTCTGTAAAATCCTCACTCTCTTCATTGTGTGAGAAAGATTATGGCCAAATTCCCAAGTAAACTCTTCAATGACTGGCTCTTATTACAGAAAGAATCTACCAGAGACAGTGAGGAGAACGCCTCCTTGTAGGTGAATTATACTGAAGGCTGTCTGCACGGTACTTCTCAGGCACGAACGGCCTTCTGCCTATTCAAATCCACATCCATCCCTTTATTCATTCATTTCCTGCCTCATTTTTACAAAGGATTTGACATAGCTTATAGGAATGCATACACTATAAACAATATATAAATAACTAAAACCAGGTAAGGAAAAAATACGTTTAAATAGAAACTTAAGGGATCCCTGGGTGGCGCAGCGGTTTGGTGCCTGCCTTTGGCCCAGGGCGCGATCCTGGAGACCCGGGATCGAATCCCACGTCAGGCTCCCGGTGCATGGAGCCTGCTTCTCCCTCTGCCTGTGTCTCTGCTTCTCTCTCTCTCTCTGTGACTATCATAAATAAATAAAAATTAAAAAAAAAAGAAAAAAATAAATAGAAACTTAAGAACTGGAAAGAGGAAGCCTTTGGAGGAAGAAAAGAGTAAAAGAGATATGTTGTACCTCTCCATTTTAAAGTTGACCAAATCGTTTAAAAGGAAAACAAGGAAAAATAATAATTACATCAAACTCAAATTTAGAACAGTAGACTAGGTACCACAAAATGAGAAGTTGCTATCAGATATTAAGTCCTTTGTACCAACCCAAAGAACTTAAAATAACATATTATTAAGTGACCTTTAGTGAATATCTACCGGTGCTCTGCACTGTGTTAAATATCTTACATATATTATTGCTTTCAAGGCTAGTAACAAGCGTTGGGTAGATATTAAGGTTGATAATTAACTATACACTGTAATGACCAGAATCTGATGGATTGGGCATGGATTCTTACTGGTCCACTCTTATATTTTGCCAGGTATTCTAAGTATGTTAAAAGTCTTTCTTTTAGGATGAGAAATAAGTCTAAAAGAGGATAAATAGTTTCCCCAGGGAACTGATGGCGGATTTAGAAATTTACCATCCCAGTATTGCTGACTCCGCAATCTGATCAGCTAACTTTTTCACTCTTCTGTTCACACCAGCAATTCGTAGTCAGTTCTACTTCCAGAAAGTCATAATTTATTTAGTGGAGGACAATCTTCAGGACCTTAATAATGTCTCTTCTTCTTGAGGAACGAGTACTGAAAACTTGAGGGGGCATGAGAGAGACAAGGACAAGACACTAAGATACTGCTCAGCATCAAAAACTTTGTGAGTGCCTGAGCGTGCTCATCCTGATTCTAGGTGTTGGACAAAGCTCATGCCACATATATCTTACATGTTAGCTCTCTTCTTTCTGCACCCCATCCTAAGAGAGCAAAAGCAAACCTCGTAGAGCACTCATCCTCTATTCCGTGTGTAAGAACAAAGGTTATAGGCATAGGACAGATCCTGAAATAATCCCTTCAAGCCTCAGACCCCATTATTAGGAGTAAATTTTTGTTATATATGCATCTGAGTATTTGAAAGGTAGGGAAGTTTGTTTGCAGAATGTTACTTAAAATCTAATAATGTGTCTCCTTATTTGTGGATAAAAGTGAATGACTGCTGGCAAAGGGAAGTGGAGAAGTGGGCTGATCTCCTTGCATGGGGTAAACCCCATCAAGTGACCTCAGTTTGATCTTCTCTCTAGTCTGACCTTTTCTCTAATCTGGCCCTTTACTATTCATAGCAAAATGGCCATGAGGTTGATTGGCGATGTGGGGAACTGGTTGTTTCAGGGTGCAGAGAAAGAGAGCAGCTTTGCAGTTCTTTTTATGAAGCCAACAGAACTCTTCAGAAAAATAATACCTTTGAAAGGATTGTCATTGGTACAACGGATCTAGTGTAGTTTAAATGTTATGAAGTGAATGCTCCAGTCTCTAACTTCTGCCTTGATTGTAGCTTAATTGTACTAAAAAGGTTTAAAAAAAAAATCACGTTCCATTCTTACATTTACATGCTATCGAGAATATTCCTACATTTATACGCCTTGGTTTGAGATACTGAACTAACAAAAGGAACAATGTGTCATTGTAATGAGAAGTCAGGTTTCTAAGATCAACCTGTTGAAAAGAAACTCAGTTTTTTAACAGCCTGCTTTTTTTAGGCTTGTCACTGAGTTAGATTCTCAAAAAACACCTTTTGGTTGATTTGATTGCCCTATTCTTACTTCTGGGCAGTATTTAATTTTCAACTTAATTTACAAGAAATTGTTAACATACCGTATTCAGAGCTTGTGCCAATCTGAGGTATACAGAACTATTAGGGGTGGACTAATGAGCCACTGAAGTATTCTCAGGAAATTAATAAACAGGATTTTGCATGGAAAGCACTCCTTGCTGCCAGATGTGACGTGTTACAAAAAAAGAAAAGAAAAGAAAAAGAAGAAAATGATTTCTTTGGGGTTTCTGAGAAATAGTTTTAGGTTTAAGGAGAGAATAAGATGTTTAGTTAAAGAGCTCTATGATGAAGGGTAATATTTTACCTATTCAAGACTATAGTCCCCAAAGTTATACTCAAGAGTTAGTCCCTAGGCCTTGGGAGTTCAGCTACCGGATCTTGTTGCTTGGGTCACAGACCTCAGGGGACAGCTGGCAAGGAAAAGTCAGTCTTCTGAAACCAAATTCATACTGCTTTTTTTTTGCTTTACTGCATACTTTTAAAATGAATGATGTATGAGGACAAATAGTCCCCACACACAGACAAAAGATTTGAGCAGACATTTAACCCAAGAAGATATGAAAATGGTAAATATGCACATGAAAAGAAGATACCCAGCATCATTGTTCATTAGAGCAGTACCCATTAAAATTAAAACGGATACCACTGCCCGCCCACTAGAATGGCTACAATTTAAAAGTGTGAGAATGCCAAGGGTTAGTAAACATGTGGAGCAACACTTTTGTATTTTTTATGAAGTTAAACATATACTTATTTACCTTATAACCCAGCAACTCTAATCATAAGACAGTTACCCAAGTGATTTAAAAATGTGTGCCCATAAAGCATGTACTGAAATATTTGTAACAGCTTTATGTATCATATCCAAACTCTGAAAAAAAAACAAAATGTTCATCAACTGGTAAATAGATAAGCAAATTCTGATATATTTAGGTGGTGAAATCCTGGTTACCAATAATAGAAAGGTATGAATTGAAATACGAGCAACATGGATGAGCCCCATAAACATTATGCCAAGCGAAAGGAGCCCAGACACACAAGAGTACACACTATGTGACTCTGCTGATAATACATTCTTGAAAAGGCAAAACCGTAGCGATTGAAAGCAGCTCAGGGGTTGTGAGTGGCCACAGAATTGGGTGGGAAGAGAGCGACTGCAAACGGACAGTAGGAAATTTTTTGCAATGATGTGACTATTCTGAATTATTCCTGTGGTGGTCAGTTGCTCAACTGTGTACATTTGTCAGAACTCATCAAATTGAACGTTTTAAGTTGGTTAGTTTTACTGTAAGTAAACTATCCCTCAATAAAAATGACAAGAGAAAACAATATACAATATAGAGGAGGAAAGCAGTAAGTAAAAGTGCCATCACTTGCTTGGATAAGATCGCCTCTTGTACACAGTACTTTAATACTCCTGAACATTTTTCAGAAAATGAAAATACAAGCCTGCCAAGTCAAACAAACAGATAATTTCTAAATAAAACTTATGGTCTCTGCTGATTCCAAGTTCTTGATTTTTCAGTATTTATCATTATGGTATTAAGAACATAACTTTATTTATTTATTTGTTTGTTTGTTTGTTTATTTATTTATTTATTTTTAAAGATTTTATTCATTTATTCATGAGAGACACACAGAGAGAGGCAGAGACCCAGGCAGAGGGAGAAGCAGATTCCCTGCAGGGAGCACAATGTGGGACACCATCCCGGGACTCCAGGATCACTCCCTGGGCTGAAGGCAGACGCTCAACCACTGAGCCACCCGGGTGTCCCTAGAACATAATTTTTAAAAAGAATCAATTGTAAATAACCCGTATTATTTTTCCACAATGAATATTTAGTATATTACAATAGAAGTCCTAAAGCATAACCCAAAGTGTCCACAAAAGCCACAAAGGACTTTAAAATAATGTAATGCAGACATCTGAGAGAAAAATAGATGCATAACTTCACACGATGTTTTTAATTTATGGATACATCTATTCCTCATTAAAAAAAAAAAAAAGAATGAGTGAAATGGTCCGTCAATATCAAAAGAAAATCTCTTTTTGTGGAGTTTATATTCTCAGTAAATTCCAGCTGCAGAGCTACCTTTTGAAAGACCCATTCATCTTCAGAGAAGGCACAACCTTATCATCATGGAGATTAGCATACAACTTAGACATGATTCATTGACCAAAGCTTCTGAGAAGGCAGTGTCTTGACCCAGATGCAGATAATCATAAAACGCTCTGAATCGCATGGATTGAAAGTCTGTGTGTTTTCTCTTTAAATATGAATTACAAATGATTTCCTTTGCAAAGGGGTTGAATCAACAAGCAAAAGAGGTTAGAGTAGGAGTTGGTGAAGAAAGTCACAACAGCAGTGTGTCTCGGGCGGTGGAAAAATTGCCACGGATTGTTCTATGCTCTCAAAACTAGTTATTTCACCTACGTGTTGATAGAAGGTGTGTACTTTAAATTCAAATCTTTGTGGATATTCTCAATCATGTGACCACACTAATCCCTCTACAGCAGTGATGATTTTAGCAAGAACTGCCCATAATAACTTCCATATATTGTCTGACTTCTATAATTTTAGCAGAAATTTTACAGAAAACAATTTGAATTATCTTCTGTGTGTAAAAAAATGTGTTTGAGGGTTGGAGACGTGGAAATAATGTGAGAAACAGCCCCCGATGGAGAGTCTAGAAAGGAAGAAGACGTGAGAATAATCAAGTATTATCAAAAGCAAAGTGCATTAATTACTTGCATGAGAATGAAAGCTAAACACGATTGGACTATTTGAGCTTTTTCTGGATGCACACTTTAAGAGTCTCCCTCTTTTACCACATGTTACATTGGTAAGTCCCAATTATCTAAGCAATAACAAAATATTGAATGAGAGAGGAAGCAAGGAGGAATGAATGGCAGAGAGTGGCAGATCTGGGTTTCAACAGAAGTCCTGAAACTTATTGACTTAGCAACTTTGTGCAAGTTGCTTTTTATTCTCTGAACCATAATTTCCTTATTTTGGGACCTTACCTGAATGTACCATCTTACAGGTATTTGTTGTAATTTAAAGACAATGTACGTGAGGACTGAGGAAAAAATGCCTGACGTATAAGTAGGATCTAAGCAAATTGCTAGTTTCCTTTTCTCTCCACTTGCTCCCATGCCGTTTCAGATGCACGGCCTATCAGAGCCTTCTTGCCAGAAATGTCCCCCAAAGCCGCACTCTATCCAGGAGATTGTTAGCAGTGTTGCCAGGGCACCCTGTCACCTGTGCTCTCATGGTGTCATAACATCTTAGATCACCTGTAGATGCTGATGGTATATCAGATTATGGGCAGACTCCTCTTCCCCCCTCTTTTTTGGGCACCCATCACAAGCTGCTCTAAGTGACCCCCCGTTTCTGGTCTCCCCTTCTTCCCTTCTTTTCTTCTCTATTCAACTCAGAAAGATTTGCTCACTATCTTCTCCTCCATTCTGTTTCACACAAACCCGAGTGCTTTTCCTAATGTTGGTCTCACGCCTGCCCTTATCATCATATTACAACCAGGGAACCAAGCCCTTTAACGTGTCACTGAGGATTATATCTGCTCTCTCACGCCCTCCCCAGACTACGAGTTGGCATCTCCCTCTTCAGTCTCCCTGCACTGAATTGGAGCCGATCAGGAGCCAGTCACATATGGGTTTTCCCCTTTGAGGTATAAAATGTTAATAATTCATATATTCATTCAACAATATTGGAATGACTGCTACGTGACAGGCTCTGTTCCGAGCATAAGGGACATCACACTGAGCAAGACAAAACCAAGTCCTGTTCTTGTGCAGGAAGGAAGGAGAGACACACAGTGAACAAACAAGTAAGCA
This sequence comes from Canis lupus baileyi, assembly GCF_048164855.1. Classification (NCBI taxonomy): domain Eukaryota; kingdom Metazoa; phylum Chordata; class Mammalia; order Carnivora; family Canidae; genus Canis; species Canis lupus. Next base: position 61,296,119 of record NC_132850.1, on the reverse strand, counting down.
GATACACACCTGAGTGTGATGGGGAAATATGAAGCAATGTGCAATGCACGGGGAGAACGACGACAGGCCTGTTGAAGCTGACGCTTGAGGAGACAGCTGAAGGGAGCAAGGACATAAGCCACGCTGGCATTTGTGGGGAGAGAATTCCGGATGAGGGAACACGGATATGAAAGCAGAAAGGCAGGAGTTTGAGAGTGGCTGGGACAGAGCGAGCCAAGGGAAAGTAAGTGGTTAGAGACGTAGCAAGAGCGAGCTCAGGCCCTACCTTGTGGGAACCAGCGATGATGCTGTCGAGAGAGAAGGAAGTGCATCCGAGGCTTTTGAATGGAGAAATGTCACAACCTGACTTTTCTTTAGGGGGAGAGACTTGAAACAGACACAGGATGAAAATTCAAATCTTCTGCTAGACGGTGCTAAGGTTGCCCAACAGTTTTGAGGCTCCGCTTCCTCCTTTAGAAAATGGGGAGGATAATAATAACGGTCTTTTTAAATTGAGAAAATTAAACGAGGACTTAACAGAATAACAGAATGCCTAACATATGGTGAACACTTTACTGAAAGTACTAAGCATTATCTCATTTACATTTGTCAATAATCAGCCTTAATTTTCTCCATCATAATGTCTTTCTTGGGATCACATCTAAATAACCGTGGAAACTGAATAGATGCCAAAAACGTTCATTTCATTATATTTTAAATATGAGGTCTTGAGCCAACGTAAGCGAAATCCAGAGAATTTTGGGGTTTAAGGCAAAGCAGCCAAATCAGGTATGAAAATCTAACTTCTTGTGAATAGTGACTTGACCTATTTTATACGACTTGAGAGACACCATTTATGGCTCCATTTTTTTTTTTTTTTTGTAAATACAGTCATGAACATATTCTAAGAGAAACAGATGTTTAGAACCTTTGTCTTGCTATTTATTCCTCACTGATTTATTCTCAAATGACAGTCTTGAAGACATTATGTAAAATGCCATAAAACCACTTTGAAGAGTATCATGGCGGGGATTTGAACACAGGGGTGGAAGGGGGTTATTATATAGGAGACCATAATGAGCTTGCATTCTTCAAATTCACCAAATTTCTTTATAGAACTCAAGCATGGAGTGTTCTGACTGCACTCGCTGAATGCATCTATATAATGTGAACTGCTTAACATATTCTAGAATTGCCATGCAGCAAACAAACCAGCGTGAAACAGCAGGCCAGGAAGGTAGTGTCCCCGCTGATTGCGGAGAGTGACACAGGCAGGACGTGAAGCTGGGGTGCAGGTGCAGGGCCAGGGCTGCGAAGGACAGAGAGCGGCCTCCCAAGGCTGGAGGCCTGGCAGACCAGTGCGGATGAGGCTCATTGCTTGTGTCCGCCTCACACTTCACAATCTCTTAGGTCTAATAAAGCGTGAAGGAAGGTGGGAGCATGTCCCCTCTCCTCTGCATTGTCTGGTCATTACCGTGACCCTCTGGAGAGGGCCTTGCAGTGAGCCAGGCGCGGGCAGCGCTTCCCTTGCAGCCCCCGGGACAGGATGAAGCTGTGTCATCTGTGGCTTGTAAACATCTTGGGGAAAAAAAAATTATTATTGTTCCCTTATTTAAAATCTTGAGCCTGTATAGGTGATCCTCTGTCCCTGATCTTTGTGTCACAGTGAGAAGGAGCCAACAGGCCAGCACACCCTCCTCCAGGCACTGGCCTGAGCTGGGCCCCCCCGGGCTCCCTTTGTGCGGAGGCCAGTTCCTGGGCAGGCTGCACAGGCCTGGTGGCTCTGTCCTCGTGTCCTCGTGTCCCTGGGTCCGGCAGGAAGCTTCCAGAGCCTGCTGCATGCCTGTAGAGCGCCAGGCCCTGTGCTCCGCTCGCTCCTCCCGCCCAGTCCCGCTGTCCGGCTCCTTTCTGTCTCTGAAAAGCTCCCCGACACTGCTTGGCCACCATCCGCAAACTGTCCCTTGCCTTCAGGCCTTGCCAGCGAAACCTTCCCACTCACTGGTAGCAAATTAAACCCTCTCCCTTGACAAATAAAGTTCAAGCCTGCAGACGTCGTGCACAGCCAGGTATGTACCCCCGTCCTGTCCCCTCCCTCCCTCCTTCCCTGTTTCTGAAACTGCAGGGATTGCTCTCCCCTGGGGCCTCGGTGGCCCCGGGTGGCACACGTGACTCAGATGTCCTCCAGGAGTCCTTGCCTCCGCATGACCCCTGAGGATGTAAATATACGGGTTGGACTTGCACAATGAAGCTACCTGATGAGCCAGGTGGCTTGAAGGAAGAGACGTTAGCAGGGTGGCCCAGGCCAGTCGCAGGAGCCCCTGGGAGTAGAGTCTTTTCTCTGGCCAAGGGCAGAAGCTAAAGGCAAAGATTCCAAGCCTGAGAAGCATTCGGTGAACTGTTGCTGGCTTGACGATGGAGAGGGTGACGTGGCCAGGGATGTGAGTGGCATCTGGAAGCTGAGAATACCCCCCACAGACAGCCTTCAAGGAATGGGAACGTCAGTCCTAGGACCACGAGGAACTGAACTCTGCCAACAAGAAAGAGCTTGGGAGTGGATTTTTCCCTGAACTTCCAGGCAATCCGATTGACACCTTGGTTTCAGCCTTGTGATAGCCTGAGGAGCAAACCCAGTCGTTCCTACAGGACTGAGAAAATAATGGCTATTTTAAGCTACTAAGCTTGTAACAGTTTGTTACACAGAAATAGAAAACTCATACACCCTAGATCGATTCTCACCTCTTTTCTAGGAATCTTTTTTTCATTAAACTATTTCCAGCCTCTCCTTGCCGTCCCACTTGTACTGTCATCGCTACCGCCACCCTCAGCACCGCCACTTATAATAGCGAGTGAATGTGCTAGACGCTACATTTAAATACTTTGGATTGATTGTTCCATTAAAGCTTCACAAAAGCCAGGGTTCTTATGAAAATGCAGATTGAGAGACTGTAGCTCTGGGCTGGGGCTTGAGATGCTAACAGACTGCCAGGTGATGCCTCTCCTCCTGAGCTAAAGCTCTATTTATAAATATAATTCAAGAAATTCAACTAGATTTTGTAGTTGCATAACTCGCCCTAGTGAAATGGGCAGTTCCTCTTAGGTCCCATTTTTGTAAGTTGGATAATGGTGCTGACTTGACTTTGATCGAAGTATCTGAGTTCTTAGGTCGCTGTGTCTCAACCCGAGGTAGGGTGGGGAGTGGAATCTGGTTCCTGAATTCTGTCTCTACCCCTGACACCAGAACTGCTAGAAACAGTGCCCAAGAAAATGTATTTTTAATAAGCTTCTCAGAGGCATCTTACGTTGCTCAAAATAGGGTTTCCGCAACATCAGCACTATTGATCTTTGGGACAAGGTAATTCATTTTTCGTGGGAGGGTGGACTGTGCGTTGTAAAATGCTTAATAACATCCATGGTCTCTTCTTACTAGATGCCAACAGCACCTCCCTGCCCAGTTGTAACAACAAAAAATGTCTTCGGGTATTAACAAATACCCTCTGGGCATCAAGAATCTCCCTTGGATGAGAACCTCTGATCTAAAGTTCAAGGATTGCTAATTTAGATTTTAGCTAGGAAACAGATACCTAGAAGTGCGTAGGTTAGTACAGGACTCAGTCGCTTTTTTTCTACTAAAAAATACACTTAATCTATATCCATACAAATATGATATGAAAGTCATAGCATAATTTAACTTGCTTACCTAAAAATATCTAGGTAAACACTAATTATTTTATTTCCAAGTGGGACTTTTTTTCAAACTTCACTTCTGAATTCACAGTAATTTGCTATTTAGCTTGTGATATCCTGGTTTATACTCAGGCCTTTATAAACATGAATAGTAGTTCTACTTTGCAAAAGACTCTAGCCGTCTGATAAAAGCTATAGAAAAAAAAGGATTTAAAACTTTTTTTCATCCTCAAAATTTGTCACAGTGAAGTACTCTTTCCATTCCATTCCAACTCCTGTCCATTTTTTTTTCATCCGGTTTGTTGGTTCTTTGCTTCTAGCAAATATCTCTTCTGAATAGCATGCTACCCTTTTCTCTCCACACGTAAGACAGATAAATAAAAATCTGATTTTGAAATTTGGCCAGGGTCTGTGTAAATCCCTATCACTATTATGTGAGTGTGTGTATGTACTTCTCAGCGAGGGAAAATTTACTCTGACAACCGTGCTTCGACATTACATACCAATAATAATGCCTCTTTTGAAGCACATAATTAGTCTTAAGTTTATTCTTAAGATAGTCTTGCAGCTAAGCCAGTGTGTGTCTGTGTGTCTGTGTAGCTTCCACTAGTCATTTGCCATCCTTGACACAATCCTTTGCTTTCCATCTGAACATTTGAAGCCTTGTTTTAAGTTACAAATCATCTAAAGCAAGATTTTGAATATGCACACACTGATTCCTTGGCCACGCGTCTCCAGTAGTTGGTATCTAGTTGGTGTGGTAGGTGCCATGCTAGGGCATTACGGTACAATCACTCATTTAAAAATTAAGTTTATTCCAGCTTCTGCTAACTTCTCAAATCCAGAGGCCATTCTAGAAGAAATGATTTACTGGACAGTGATGTGGTGGTTCTGTTGAAGTTGACTTGAACGCTGCTCATGCGTTCTCCTGTCAGTCACTTTGCTTTTATTTAGGAAAACGATGCCACAGAGTTGAGTAGGAACATGGTCTCTAGAGCAGCACAGACATGGGTTTGACTCTAGCTACGTGGCACCACTTTGGCAAATAACTTAAGTTCTCTAAATCTTTGTTTCCTCGTTTGTAAAAGGGGATGAACCAACCTCAGATTCCTTGTGAAGATTCAAAGCAATTAAATGTGTAAAATGCTTAACAAGGGATAAGGCCATGGAAAGCATTCAATATATAATGTTTATTACATTATAATTTTATTTCTCCTAATCTGTTGCCTGTTTGGCTGTCTTTCTTAATATTAGGGGTAGACACACCAGCATGGCTAGCTCAGTTGTTTATTTGTTCATTCAAATTCCTTCTTAAATATATATATTTAGCATGTAAATTTATATATATAGCTGTAAGTCACTTGTTAAAGTAATTTTTGTCTGCTTTCTAAAAAGCACAATAGAAGAACTACCCACAATGGCCTCTGCTAATTGAGAAGAAACAGGCCTTATTATTATCTGGATATCATTATCTGCATTATCATTATTCAAATGATATGCAACTTAAGGTACATATTTACACTAAATATTCTCAGCATAATTGTAGCCACCAGGGCATTCAGATATTTAAGATAGAATGATTTAGTATCAACTGAAGAACTAATCATTTAAAGAATGAGAAAGGTTAGAAAATTTAATCCTATTTCTGTAGGTAGAATGGCCATTGACTTAAGAGTTTTCACTTTATTATGTACTTTGCTATGCATCTGCCAGACTCAAACCAAAAAAAATGAGGCATAATTTGATTTTATCGAGAGATGACTTTTCAGAAATTCACTACAAAGTGCAAAAGGTTATAGTCAATAGAGTTCCAATAAACATTGTATTGTGCATGACTCATTCAGTCTTTGAAATGTATTCAATCTCTTGCAAAACATAATTACCTCTGTATTTCCTAAGAAAAAGGGGAGAAATTGCTGAAGCATTGTGTTAATAAGATATTTCAAACTGCTTTTCCCTGATTTTTTGGATTTAGGGCAACTGAATTACTTTTTTGTTTTGTTTTTCTCTCTAAAATTGAAACAAAGCTACCCGTATTTCCGAGTAATTTAAATTATAATTTGTTCATAACCTTGTAATAAAACTGATTCAAAGTATCTTTGTGCATAAATCATTGAAGCTGTGTTCATAATGTTCTTTTTTTATTTTTTACTTAAATTCAATTTAGTTAATGTATACTATATTATTAGTTTCAGGAGTAGAGTTTATTTATTCATCAGCTGCATGTAACACCCAGTACTCATTATATCAAGTGCCCTCCATAATGTCCATCACCCAATCATCCCATCCCCTACCCACCTCCCCTCCAGGAACCTTTAGTTTGTTTCCTATAGTTTAGAGTCTCTTATGATTTGCCTCCTTCTCTGTTTTTATCTTACTTTATTTTTCCTTTCCTTCCCCTATGCTCATCTGTTTTGTTTCTTAAATTCCACATAAATGAAATCTTATGGTATTTGTCTTTCTGACGTATTTCGCTTAGCCTAATACCCTCGAGTTCCATTCGTGTTATTGTAAATAGCAAGATTTCATTCTTTCCGAAGGCTGAGTAGTATTTTGGATATATATAGATCTTCTTTATCCATTCATCTATTGATGGACATTGGGGCTCTTTCCATAATTGAGCTGTTGTGAACATTGCTGCTATAAACATTGGAGGGCATGTTCACCTTTGAATCACTATGTTTGTACCCTTTGGATAAATACCCAGTAGTGCAATTGCTGGGTCATAGGGTAGTTCTACTTTTACCTTTTTGAGGAATCTCCGTACTGTTTTCCAAAGTGGCTGTACCAGCTTTTCAACAAGAGGGAAGATCAAAAAAAAAAAAAAAAAAAAGAGGGAAGATCAACATTCTATAATGACAATTCTGATTTTCTCTCTAATTCTCCTCTTACTTTTTATTTCAACTTTATTGAGGAGTAATTGATATATAACATCGTTGTAATTTGATATCCTATACATTGTCCTCCCATCCAGTTAATTAACACATTTATCACCTCACTTATTTATCTCTGTGTGTATGTGTTTTTGATGTGTTTGAGAGAGAGAGAGAGAGAGAACATTTAAGTCTACTCTCTTAGTAAATTTCAGTAACACAATATAATGTTGTCAACTGTGGTCACCATGTTTTACATTAGATCATTGGAGCTTTTATGTCTTATGGCTTAAGGTTTTTATACCCTTTTACCAACCTCTCTGAATTTCTTTTTAGTCTGAGACTATGTGGCAGCTGAAATGGTTTTAAGATGTTTTCTAACATTAACCAAATTAAATCTTATTCCATATATTATTTGTCATTTCTCTTAAGGAATTCCAGTCTTATAATCTAGTGACTGGAGAAAATTAGATAAGTCAGGGCCTACATCTCTCAGTAGTGAGGAAACTGTATGAGATTTCTAGTCTTTTTTCTTATGTGAAGAAAGAATTGGGGCTTCTGGAAATCAGTTAATGAAACTCATATACTTATATCATGTTTATTGGTTACATTTGGACTATTTTAGAGAGAAAAAAGAATCTGTGCCTTTAAAATGATAAAAAAAAATGGTATTTAAAAAAAGTCTTATTCTCTTTGGAAGAGAGGTAGGTTTGAGAGTCTCAGGGTTTGTTGTGATTTAAGAGTCAGTGAAAATCTCCAACTAGGAAGATCTTAAATTGAAAGCAAAGGGTATAAATTTTTTAAAATAGTGAAATTATGAAAAAATGTAATCTAGATGCTTCGTGTCAGAATTATCAGAGATTGCACAAGCCCCTAGACACTTTAGAGAATCTTCCGTGAAAGTCGAATCTTAGAATTATATTTTTAACTTTTCTCCTTAAATCTTTGAATACATAGGATAGTTCATTTAATTTTTTTTTGATAAAGAAGTTTTTTGGAGTTTTTAAATTTTTTTTAATAAATGCACTCCTTCTGGGTAAATCTGGCCATTCTTCTACAGAGAGCCTCAAGCAAAATATTTAAACCACAGGGGAAAAAAATACCATTTCCTACTTGGTAAATGGGAATGACAGAAAAGTACAACTACAGTCATGGGTAGTAGCATTTATAAATTGCATAAAATTATTTTAGTATTTTTTTAAAAGATTTTCAAGATACCGTAGGTACAAAATGAAACAAAATAAATAAAAGCAAATTCTATAATGTCACCTTGAGGGAACAAGTAAATCATTCCTTCAGATAAGAGGGTAGATCAGAGCATAAAGAGCAGGAATAAGGCTAGTGTAACATTTGTGTCACTTCAGGGTCAAAAATGACGATCTTGGGACTGAACACAGGACAGTGTGTCTATCAATTGACAAGGAGGCAGAATGAAATCAATCAGATATTCACAGGTTATACAAAACGGAATTTCTTCTTGTCCAGATTTCTTTTCCTCTCCTAATGATGAGAATGGGTGGAATTTCTAAGGAGGAAACTGTAGAATCAGGCAGCTCTCCAACACTGACCAGCTCTACACCCTTGGGCAAGGTACCTGACTTGCCCACGTCTCTGCCTCCCTCTCTGAAAAAAAACACAACATATATTTTTAAGATTTTCATGATGATTAAATGAGATAATGACAAAATACATGATCATGCCTGGCATATAGTAATTATTATTTTACTACCAATAATAATAATATGCCTATTGACTGAAGTTATGTAATATTAGGAAAATCACCAAGGGAAACTTTTTTTTTTACACCTATAAGAAAAAGTTGCAACAGTCTTATTGCAGGTCCCAAAAACTAAAATTCTAATGTTTCATAAAATTATGGCGTGGAAACAGGTTCTGTAATACCAAAGGATTTCTTTTTATTATCAAGAGATAAACAGTCCACTGGCTCAGAGAAATAAAACAAATGTTTAACTGACTCTTTAATGAAATTTCCTATTATTTGTATGTAATTTGTGTTGTGTTGTGGTTTTTTAGATTGACTGAGGATTATAATGCATTAACCTTTAAGGAACCAGTTTCCTCTCTTATTTGTGGGAGGGGCATTTTCATCTGCAGCCAGGACAACAGTGTTGTAGGTGGTCTGCCAGTGGAATGTGGTGGATAGCTACAGGGTGAAAATAAATTGACAAGCTCTAAGAAGACAACTTCTTCAAGGACATCTGATATGGGCGCAGATAAACTAGTTCCTTCTGGAGCGTTGGCATACAGGGATGTAGGGAAGTCAGAAGTAACCCCAGAGTCTAGTGAATTTGAACCTGTCTCTTAGATTTAAAGTTAGTGATTGGAGGTCAAAAATATGTGCTTAGAAATCAATACATTTGTGATTTATTTCTCCTTGATCTCCCGAGGTCAAGAAAAGTGGGTTGGAAAATCCTTATTCATCTCATCTTTGCTAAGATGAGCCAAACAAACAAAGGATTTGGGGATATTATTTTGTTTTGTTTCTTTTTCTAGCCTTGTTTGAGTATGTTGTTGCTGTTCATAAAGGAGAACATTCCCCAGCACTCCTCAGGGGGGGTTCTTGATGGAACGATATCCATAGAGAGCCTATTGTGACACCTATACTTGGGTCATGGACCTGAAAGTAATTTCCAGCTGCTCAAAGGCACAGCAACATTGTACTATGTAAGAACTATTTAAAGAGTACAAGTTTCCATCTTACCCCTTTTTCTCTTTAACGGCTGCTTACCCGACCAGATTTTTTTAAACTTTAGACTCAATCCCTTCCTTTGGGGGTTCATTTTAGACTATGAAAGTGAGTATACTGAACCTGCATGTAGATTGTATATATGAATAAAAATATTTCTTGAAAAGCCATAATCAGCCATTTCTATTTTATTTTTTATATCATATGCTAAGTCTCAGACCTTTAAAAGTATAGAGGTAAGGAGTAAACATGGGAGAATTGAGGCAGATAAACATTATCTTCTCTAATTTACATAAGCATTACAAGACTTCTAGATCTTTAATTTTCTCCAAAGTTATATTTGTTTTCTCTGGATAACACTTTCTACATGCATTTTTCCTTTAGTTTCTCCAGGTGAGAATAGAAATCTCAGGAGGAATGCTTAGATGATTTATAGGTGTCACCACACCTCTGGTATAAAAATATCGTCTTCGGTGATATACCATTTAGGAGTATTTTATTGTTTTATAACTTGTCAGGAAATTGCTGGAGTTTGACTCTTATTATGATTGCATACTCATGTGAGAACTCATTGATAATCATAAAAAGAAACTCACAACATAAATTAAGGAAAAAAGCAATCTTAAAACTGTCATTCAGGATTCTGAACACAGAGAGAAAAAAAAATCCTTTCCTGAAATACATTGCAGACCTCCCTTCTCCAATGCCATTTGCTCTAACCAGTTTATTCCATTGTTTTTTTCTTACCCAGGACAGTGAAATAAGGCTTCAAGCACATAGTTGACAATTATATTAAAAAGAAAATCTATTTGGAAAGGTAGTGGCTGGCTTTAATGGTAGGTACCCTGGAAGTCCAAAGTTTCATTCTCAGCTCAACTGTGCAACATTGAAGTAAAGTTATCCTTGCACACCTCAATATCCTCAGCTATATCTCATAAGATAATAATACTTGCTTATTCACACATTTTATAAGGATCAGTGAGATGGTATATAAAAATGTATGGAAACTGAGAATTCCATATAAATATAAGGTAACTCTTCTAACCCCCATTCTGAGAAGTACATTAGACTTAAGAAAACTTTATAGAACATAATAGAATAAATAAAATGTCATCTAAATAATATAATTTTCTTAGTTTTAATTGCCCATTTCATTTTCTTCCAGTACATCAATTTAGTCTTATGACTACACAACTAGGGAATAGTCCATAAATATTCATAATTTCAGGATGCAGCCAGGTAGCCCCAAAACATTGATACTTAGACCTCTTGAAAGTGGGAAAGTCACTGGTTCTGTCTGAGACAGTGATGTTTAGCAGGTACTCCCTGAAAAAAAATTGCATACATATTCATACATACATTCATTATAAACTTTACTGAAATCCAGGATCTGTAGCACACAACTTACAAGTGATAAAATTTGCAATATTCTATTGTAGATTCCAGATAGCCTGTTGATTTTCCAGATTGCTTTACGTACTTTTTGTAGTACGTTGTATTGCAGCCAACATATGGCTGCAATTGACAGATGAGAGTTGGATGATGCTTTTGTTTTATTTGACCGTAAAATGAGAGTGAAACATCACAAATGGATGTGGCAACATCACTGGTTAATCAGTGGTCAGTGACAAATGCTTTCTTTGGTAAGTTAGATCATAGTCTTCAATGCAAGAGGAATATTTCCTCAATTTTTTTATGCTGCTTATACTATAATGGCTACAGAAAAACATGCTTTTAAATTGAATTCCCCATTATTAACATTTTCTCTGCAACCTTAACTCTAACAGTCTATGGGCAAATAAAACTTGACTTGTAGAATTTACCAATTTCAGTGATATACTCTCAACATGACTGATATTGAGCTACCAATGTAACTGCATTAAATTAGATTTGGGAAAAGAAGAACAGTAACACACCATTATATATATTTCCACCATACAGATACAAGAGATATAAATACCCTCAAGAACCTCGATAATATTTAACTATAGTAAAATAATTTAGAAGTAATAAGTTTGAGTGTTTATTATTTTTGTTTTCATATAACCTATTTAATTGTGGCTTTATATAACTTGACTTTGTAATAATGCCTGGCATCAACAACTAGTCACAATATTACTGAAGATTTAACAATTAGCTCTCATGAGCTCCAGTACAAGAGAGCCCCAGCATACT